>NW_028162746.1:0-342500 GCF_964263955.1 Coregonus lavaretus | reverse complement strand
TTTTGTTCATGTCTTTATATAGTGTACCAAGAGTTTTTTCTTTGCTTACGGCCATACCATCCTGAATATGCCCGATCTCGTCTGATCTAGGAAGCTAAGCAGGATCGGGCCTGGTTAGAACTTGGATGGGAGACTGCCTGGGAATACCAGGTGCTGTAAGCTTTTTGTTCCACTTGAGAGTACTCTTGTGTCATGGAGCAACTGCCTTTTATTTATCACCCTAATAATATCCTGTATTTTTTTTGGACTAAATGCAGTTTGTATGTGCTGTCCTAACCTGATCAAATAAAAAAATAGACAGTGCGTTTCCCTCAAAATATAGGCAGTATATTCAGCCTTTGTTTTTAGTTGGTTCATTAATTTGCATGGAAATACGAATCACTGATCAATTTTGTTCATGTCTTTATATAGTGTACCAAGAGTTTTTCCTTCGCTTACGGCCATACCATCCTGAATATGCCTGATCTCATCTGATCTCGGAAACTAAGCAGGGTTGGGCCTGGTTAGTACTTGGATGGGAGACCTCCTGGGAATACCAGGTGCTGTAAGCTCTTTGTTCCACTAGATAGTATTCTTGTGTCATGGAGCAACTGCCTTTTATTTATCACCCTAATAATATCATGTATTTTTATTGGACTAAATGCAGTTTGTATGTGCTGCCCTGCCCTGCCCTGCCCTGATCAATTTAAATAATAGACAGTGCGTTTCCCTCAAAATATATGTGTCATGGAGCAGCTGCCTTTTATTTATCACCCTAATAATATCCTGTATTTGTATTGGACTAAATGCAGTTTGTATGTGCTGTCCTAACCTGATCAAATAAAATAATAGACAGTGCCTTTCCCTCAAAATATATGTGTCATGGAGCAACTGCCTTTTATTTATCACCCTAATAATATCATGTATTTTTATTGGACTAAATGCAGTTTGTATGTGCTGTCCTAACCTGATCAAATAAAAAAATAGACAGTGCGTTTCCCTCAAAATATAGGCAGTACATTCAGCCTTTGTTTTTAGTCGGTTCATTAAGTTGCATGGAAATACGAATCGCTGATCAATTTTGTTCATGTCTTTATATAGTGTACCAAGAGTTATTCCCTTGCTTACGGCCATACCAGCCTGAATACGCCCCTTTTTGGAATTTCAGGAAGTGGATGAGCGGCAGGTGTCTGAGTGCTTGAGAGAGGATATCGTTTGTTTGGAGGTTTTTTTGATTTATAAGTTTGAAAGTTTGTGTGTGATTGTAGTTGATTTTCTTTGAAACTTTTTTGTTATTATCCCCCATCGGCGTGAGCTGTTTGGGGGATATTGATTAAAATAACCGGATGGACAACATGGCGTCAACATCAAGAATACAAACGACGACGAGAAAGGACAACAGTGAAATCAGAATTTCAAATGAAGAACTGAAGAAAAGAAAGTATGAGAAGGAACTGACGGTGAACGTGGAAATAATTGGAGAAGGGAAAATAACAACGATGGAATTGCTGAGAGGAATAAGGGAAGTTTGTGGAACAATACTTGGATGTAGAATGAGAGACGGAAATAAGTATGAAATAACAATGTCTCATGTAAAGGGAAAAGAAAGACTAATGGACGGGCTAAAGATAAAGAACTGTCAAATCATGGCTAAAGAGCTAGGGAACGATGAGCTTGTGGTGTCCTTTTTGAACTTGCCTGCATACATTACAGATGGGGAGATATATGAGAAACTAAGAGGCTGGAAAGTGAAGGCGACCACGCCAATCAAGAGGAGGATGTGGCCAGGAACAGACATTGTAGACGGGACGAGATTTTGCAAGGTGAAGTTCACAGACAATGTGCAATCCTTGCCATATTCTACCAAATTTAACACTGTCGAGGGATTTGAATATTTTCGTGTAATCCATGACAATCAAGTGAAGGTATGTAGACTATGTATTCAGCCGGGGCACATACTTAAGGAATGTCCAGAATTCACTTGCCATAAATGTAGTGAACAAGGGCATTATGCCAGAGAATGTTTGAACATAGGTAATGTGTGTGAAATGTGTGACAGACCGAAAGTTAGATGTAGCTGTAAGAAGGGAAAAGATCACTTACTTTTGCAAACAATGGACCTCACTTCTGAGGAAGAGGAGGGGAGTGTGTTTATGGAAGGAGAAAAAGAGAGTGACATGGGGAGTGTGACTTCAGAGACAGTGGCAGATATGCCTGAAGAGCCTGTAATGTCTTCTGGCAAAACACGAGACGCAGTTTTGGTCTCTGCTGCTGACAAGGTGGAACAGCAGCACATGATGGGTGAAATACATACACAGGTAGAGATGGTGCAAGGTGCTTCTCAGGTGCCTGAGCCAGTTTCAAGCGTGTGTAAAAATGACACCAAAGAGCGAGCTGGGTCCACTGAAGTCACTGGCACTGTTAAAGCGCACTTTTCAAAAGGCTTCCCTGCCGCTCCAAATCAGGAGACGGAGGATGAAATAGATAGTGAGGATCATCAGTTGTTTGCAAAAAATAAGAGGTCATTGTCGAAAACTAGGGAGATGATGGGATTTGGAAAAAAGAAAAAGTAGGTTTTGAAAGGACTTGTTTTGCTCTGATTATACCTCTGCACACATTAATAATGATTACAGTCGCATCCCTAAATGGTAACAGTTTGAGAAACATGAGCAAATTTGAGCAGGTTTTAGTGTCTGTTAAGGCAGACATGTTGTGTTTTCAAGAGACCAATTGGACAGATTCCAAAATACAGGAGATTAAGAGTAAATGGTCTGATTTAATTTTTTGTAGTCATGGAAGTGATAAAACATGTGGTGTGGCTATTTTGATAAAAAACGATGTGGTTCAAAATGTAAAACAAATATATGCTGACAATGATGGCAGACTTATTGCAATTGAATTTGAAGTGCAAAATGTAGTTTTTCGTTTAATCAATGTTTATGCTTCAAACATTGAATCTGAAAGGAGAGAAATGTTTCACAACTTAAAAACACTGTGCTCAGAAAACTGTATATTGATAGGAGACTTTAATGTGAGGTGTAGTAGAATGGATGCCTCTAGTTGTGCTAGATTCAGATATGACTCTTCTAGAAATGCATTATGGAAACTTATGAATGAGGAGAATCTAGTAGATATATGGAGGGCTGAAAATCCAAACAGAAGAGTGTTTTCTAGAAGGCAGGTGGTGCTAAAGGAATTAAAACAAAGCAGAATTGATTTATGTCTAGCAAAACAAGAATTGGTGCAGCATGTTAAGAAGATGTCATATAACTTTACAGCATATAGTGATCACGCAGTAATGTCATTTCAAATGGGTTTTGGTGTGGAGAGGAGAGGGGGAGGTGTCTGGTGTTTAAATGCCAGTCTGTTAAAGGAGGAAGGATATAGAAATGAAATTGTTGAATGTATTAATGATGAAATGTCTAATGTACTGTTAAAAGAGAATGTGTGTTTATGGTGGGAGGAAGTGAAAGGAAAAGTAAAAAACAGGAGTATTAGGTATGCTAGAAATCACAACCGGTTAGATAAGCAGAAAGAAACAATGCTTAGAAATAGGATGTTGCATGAACTTGAAAAGGCTGATACTGATCCAGACTATGATGTTGTGAATTATTTGAAAATCCATGCAGAGCTGGGTCGTTATGAAAAAAAGAAATGTTTGGGTGCTATTGTTAGGAGTAGGGCACAGTACGCTTTGGAGGGAGAGAAATGTACATCCTTTTTTTTGGGGCTTGAAAAAAGAAAACAAACTAAGAGTTACATTGTAGAGTTGGAAAATGAAAAAGGTGTAAAGGTAAACGATTTTGTTGAGATCTTAGATACAGTTGAATCCTTTTACAGAAATCTTTACAAAAAGAATGATGTAGATAAAGTATGTGTTGAAAAAGTGCTGGATACAATTAGTGCCAAAGTATCTCAGGTAGATAGAATGATGTGTGATGAAGAGATTTCGATTATGGAAATCAAGGAAGCAATTGTTAACACTCAAGGCAATAAAAGTCCGGGTTTGGATGGTTTAACAAACGAGTTCTATAAAGTCTTTGTAGATATTTTGGCACCCATTTTAGGGAAGGTGTTTCATTATATGGAAGAGAATAAGGAAATCCCTGAGTCTATGTCAACTGGTATGTTAACGATTTTATTCAAGAATAGGGGCAGTAGATTCAAGTTAGAAAATTATAGGCCTATTAGTCTTCTAAATTCCGATTATAAGATATTGACTAAAGTGTTAGCGAATAGGATGAAAAAGGTGATTGGGAGTATTATTGCATCAACACAAGCCTACGGTATACCTGAAAGAGATGTTGCAGATGTAATTTGTACAATTAGAGATGTTGTTAATCAAATGAAAAATGAAGGCGGTATAGTATTAAGTTTGGATTTTAACAAAGCCTTTGATAGAGTGGAGCATAGCTTCCTATTACAGACTATGGAGAGGTTTGGTTTTGGGCCAAAGTTTGTAGCTTGGATCAACCTGTTGTACAGCGGGGCTAAAAGTTGTGTCAAATGTAACGGAGTGGTAACAGATACTTTTCCTGTAGAGAGGTCAGTAAGGCAGGGCTGTCCTTTGTCAGCTCTGTTGTACAGTATTTCTACAGAACCGTTAGCTACTTTAATAAATAGTAATAAAGAGGTAAGGGGTGTCGGAATCCCAGGTGGTGGTATCAGTGTTGTACATCAGTACGCTGATGACACTACTTGCACTGTGAAAGATATAGGAAGCATTGGAAGCATTATGAGAATCATAGATATATATGGTAAGGCATCGGGCGCTAAAGTTAATATAGAGAAGACTGAAATAATGTTTGTTGGGGATATCGATGCAAATAAGTGTGAGATTCCATTCAAGATAGCAAGGGATTTTATTAAAGTGCTGGGAGTAAACATTGGTGTAAAGGAGAAAGAGGCAAAAGATATAACTTGGACTGGGATCCTTAATAAAGTCAAGCTAACGTTAAATTTCTGGAAAAATAGAAAATTAAAGTTAAAAGGTAAAGTAATTGTTGCAAATGCTTTGGTATTATCTAAATTTGTGTATGTTTTGGGAGTCCTGGACATGCCTGAGTGGGTGCTAAATGAATTAAATAAGGTGGTGTCTAATTTTATATGGGATGGTAAAGGTGTTAGAATAGCTCAGAAAACATTGATAGCTGACTATGTGGATGGAGGTTTAAAACTTGTAGATTTAGATGTCAAAAGAAAAGCTATTAGGATAAAAACAGTAAAGAAATATTTGTATGACAGTGAAGATTATGGCTGGAAACACTTCTTTAAGGTCTACTTAGAGGATAGTGGTGGATGTGGAGATAATGGTTTATTGATGGGGCTTAAAAGGAAAATGTTTGAAAAGGTACCAGATTTTTATAAAGAGGTGCTAAATGCATGGGCAGAGTTGTTGCCTAATGTATATTATGAATGTGGTCATATTGACCTGATTATGAATCAACCTATATTTCTGAATGAGAAAATCAAGAACAAAGAACAAGTTTTGTATAATAAAGTATTTAGGAGTGCAGGTCTACGACAAATAAAAGATTATACCTATGAGGTAATTCCAGGGTTTTTACCTGAAGAAGCTATTTTTGATATTATCAAGGAATGGGATGAAGAGGTGGGAAGGGGAACAGTGAATAATATGTATGACAAGATAAAGAATAGCATACCAAGCGCATGGGTGGATTTAATAAATAGTGAGGTTGAAAGAGAAAATCTGTTTGTATTTCCTAATTTGTTCATTGGTAGCAGTGAGAAGAAAGTACATTTATCTACTATACCAGTGAAAATATTGTATAGAATAATGGTAGGAAAATGTTATAGAAGGCCGGCTGCTGAAAAATTTTGGAAAACAGTTTTTCCAGAATTGGATGAAAAAAAGATATGGGAAAATTTAAATGTAAAATATAATAGTAAGGAGTGTGAAAATAATGATTTTAAGTTAAGACACAATAGAATATTTACAAAGGTGGTGTTACATCAAATTAATTGTGAAGTAAAAAGGGAATGCGATATATGTGGATGTTTCCCAGAAACGCTTATGCATTTGTTTATAGAATGTGAGGAATTAAAAGATATGTTTTGTAAAGTTAAGGAAATGTTAAGTAAAAACTGGGGGGGTGATTTCTTGAAAAAGTATGTGTGGGAGGAACTTGTGTTATTTGGAGTGTCTGGTAAATGTGATGGCGTTAATGTGTGCTTGTTGAATATTGTTTTGAGTTTTGTGAGGTATGCTATTTTTTGTAGGAGGAATTATGGTTTTTTTGACAGGAAGAGGGTGAAGGTGTGGGGTATATTTATATCACTGTTTAGTAAACACATGGATATGTTGTTTAATTATGGGATGGAAGATTTTGATGAACATTTTGTTGAGGGGTGTGGGTTGATTGCAAAGGTGGATGGTGGAGGAATCACTTAAAATTTTTGAAAGAATTATTTTGAATATTTTCTTTGTTTTTTTTATTTGATAGGGGGTGGCTTTTATCTGCCTATTTTGTGGGTGGAATTTGTTATGTCTTAGTCATGTCTGTTTTTTTTGTATAATAGTTTTTTTTTGTATTTTTATTTCTTTGGGTTCTTTGATTTGATAGGGGGTGAATTGTTCACCTGCCTATGTTAGGCTAGTGTCTTCTGTATTGTTCTTTGTAATATTGTACTGTAAATATTGTAAAAAATCGAATTTTTTGATAATAAAAAAAAAAAAAAAAAAAAAAAAAAATATACCCGCTCTCATCTGATCTCGGAAACTAAGCAGGGTTGGGCCTGGTTAGTACTTAGATGGGAGACCTCCTGGGAATACCAGATACTGTAAGCTTTTTGTTCCACTAGATAGTATTCTTGTGTCATGGAGCAACTGCCTTTTATTTATCACCCTAATAATATCATGTATTTTTATTGGACTAAATGCAGTTTGTATGTGCTGTCCTAACCTGATCAAATAAAAAAATAGACAGTGCGTTTCCCTCAAAATATAGGCAGTACATTCAGCCTTTGTTTTTAGTCGGTTCATTAAGTTGCATGGAAATACGAATCACTGATACATTTTGTTCATGTCTTTATATAGTGTACCAAGAGTTGTTCCTGTGCTTACGGCCATACCAGCCAGAATATGCCTGATCTCGTCTGATCTCGGAAGTTAAGCAGGATCGGGCCTGGTTAGTACTTGGATGGGAGACCGCCTGGGAATACCAGGTGCTGTAAACTTTTTGTTCCACTAGAGAGTACCCTTGTGTCATGGAGCAACTGCCTTTTATTTATCACCCTAATAATATCATGTATTTTTATTGGACTAAATGCAGTTTGTATGTGCTGCCCTGCCCTGATTTATTGAAATAATAGACAGTGCGTTTCCCTCAAAATATATGTGTCATGGAGCAACTTCCTTTTATTTCCCTAATAATATCATGTATTTTTATTGGACTAAATGCAGTTTGTATGTGCTGCCCTGCCCTGGTCAAATTAAATAATAGACAAAGCGTTTCCCTCAAAATATAGGCAGTACATTCAGCCTTTGTTTTTAGTCGGTTCATTAAGTTGCACGGAAATTCGAATCACTGGTAAATTTTGTTCATGTCTTTATATAGTGTACCAAGAGTTGTTCACTCGCTTACGGCCATACCAGCCTGAATACACCCGATCTCGTCTGATCTCGGAAACTAAGCAGGATGGGGCCTGGTTAGTACTTGGATGGGATACCGCCTGGGAATACCATGTGCTGTAAGCTTTTTGTTCCACTAGAGAGTGCTCTTGTGTCATGGAGCAACTGCCTTTTATTTATCACCCTAATAATATCATGTATTTTTATTGGACTAAATGCAGTTTGTATGTGCTGCCCTGCCCTGCCCTGCCCTGATCAATTTAAATAATGGACAGTGCGTTTCCCTCAAAATATATATGTCATGGAGCAACTGCCTTTTATTTATCACCCTAATAATATCATGTATTTTTATTGGACTAAATGCAGTTTGTATGTGCTGCCCTGGTCAAATTATATAATAGACAAAGCGTTCCCCTCAAAATATAGGCATTACATTCAGCCTTTGTTTTTAGTCGGTTCATTAAGTTGCACGGAAATTCGAATCACTGGTAAATTTTGTTCATTTCTTTATATAGTGTACCAAGAGTTGTTCACTCGCTTACGGCCATACCAGCCTGAATACACCCGATCTCGTCTGATCTCGGAAACTAAGCAGGATGGGGCCTGGTTAGTACTTGGATGGGATACCGCCTGGGAATACCATGTGCTGTAAGCTTTTTGTTCCACTAGAGAGTGCTCTTGTGTCATGGAGCAACTGCCTTTTATTTATCACCCTAATAATATCATGTATTTTTATTGGACTAAATGCAGTTTGTATGTGCTGCCCTGCCCTGCCCTGATCAATTTAAATAATAGACAGTGCATTTCACTCAAAATATATATGTCATGGAGCAACTGCCTTTTATTTATCACCCTAATAATATCATGTATTTTTATTGGACTAAATGCAGTTTGTATGTGCTGCCCTGGTCAAATTATATAATAGACAAAGCGTTCCCCTCAAAATATAGGCATTACATTCAGCCTTTGTTTTTAGTCGGTTCATTAAGTTGCACGGAAATTCGAATCACTGGTAAATTTTGTTCATTTCTTTATATAGTGTACCAAGAGTTGTTCACTCGCTTACGGCCATACCAGCCTGAATACACCCGATCTCGTCTGATCTCGGAAACTAAGCAGGATGGGGCCTGGTTAGTACTTGGATGGGATACCGCCTGGGAATACCATGTGCTGTAAGCTTTTTGTTCCACTAGAGAGTGCTCTTGTGTCATGGAGCAACTGCCTTTTATTTATCACCCTAATAATATCATGTATTTTTATTGGACTAAATGCAGTTTGTATGTGCTGCCCTGCCCTGCCCTGATCAATTTAAATAATGGACAGTGCGTTTGCCTCAAAATATATGTGTCATTGAGCAACTGCCTTTTATTTATCACCCTAATAATATCATGTATTTTTATTGGACTAAATGCAGTTTGTATGTGCTGCCCTGGTCAAATTAAATAATAGACAAAGTGTTCCCCTCAAAATATAGGCATTACATTTAGCCTTTGTTTTTAGTCGGTTCATTAAGTTGCACGGAAATTCGAAACACTGGTAAATTTTGTTCATTTCTTTATATAGTGTACCAAGAGTTGTTCACTTGCTTACGGCCATACCAGCCTGAATACACCCGATCTCGTTTGATCTCGGAAGCTAAGCAGGATTGGGCCTGGTTAGTACTTGGATGGGAGACCGCCTGGGAATACCAGGTGCTGTAAGCTTTTTGTTCCACTGGAGAGTACTCTTGTGTCATGGAGCAACTGCCTTTTACATATCACCCTAATAATATCATGTAATTTTATTGGACTAAATGCAGTTTGTATGTGCTGCCCTACCCTGCCCTGATCAATTTAAATAATAGACAGTGCGTTTCCCTCAAAATATATGTGTCATGGAGCAACTGCCTTTTATTTATCACCCTAATAATATCATGTATTTTTATTGGACTAAATGCATTTTGTATGTCCTGCCCTGCCCTAGTCAAATTAAATAATAGACAAAGCGTTTCCCTCAAAATATAGGCAGTACATTCAGCCTTTGTTTTTAGTCGGTTCATTAAGATGCACGGAAATTCGAATCACTGGTAAATTTTGTTCATGTCTTTATATGGTCAGCGAAGACTTGGTTGCAGGATCAGTTAGGCCAGTAGGAGCAGTGATGGATTACATTTTAATAGCAGCTTTGATAACACTGTGTGTGATGTTTGTAATTTGTTACTGACCTTTGAGAAAGCTATGATATTGAGATAGGTTGGAGTAGTGATGCCTGGAGACAACACTCAGATGCCGTTGTTGACTGTTCCTGATCTGGATGAAGAGGGACAAGTGGAACTGGATGGATAAATATCCTTTTTGATGATTTGATCATTTTTCAATTTATTTTTTCAATATTAGTGTGATTTTAGTATGATTTTATGAATCAAAGGGGGGAAATGGGTTAATGTGATTCATACATCATTTATATATCATTTTTATATTCTTAGTTGATCTTGATGTTTAATTTGAAAGTGTTTGTTTTGCAAAAGATACTGTTTGGTCTTTTCTTTTCTTCCAGAAGCATTTGGGGGAATATGTGGAGATTGAAATACTCAAACAAGGACAATATGAAGGGACAATATGAAAGGACAATGACTGGAGGAGATGAAACAAGGAGGATGTGGAAAGATTCCGATTCCATCATCAACAATCCATTGGAAGTCGAGACTACGGGGAGATGAAGTGTAGTGGACTACTTTCCAGTGTCTGCAATGAAATATAGACATATTTGCATGTGTAATACATAATTTGTGTCATATTCTTAGGTATACATTTTTGTAGAATGATATTTGATGTTGTTGGATACATGTGGGGATCTTAGATGTTTTTGTTTATTTCGTTGATGCTTAGGGACAGGGAGTCTAGGCAGGGAGAGGTCCACTGTAGGGTCCAATGGGTTGACCAGCCTTAGAGTGGACATTTTTTGGATAGGATTTTGTTTGCAGGGGCTTACATGTGTATTTAATTGCATCATAGTTTCAAATGCATTTACATTGTTTATGAGTTTATCGGGAGTACCTAGGTGGTTGCCTGGGGCAGAGGGACCGTGAGAGAATTTTACTGTCTTGATTGATGGATGGATTTGGAACGAAGGTTGCCGGACAGTTTTTTCGCTCTCACACTCCATAAAGATTTGTTCATATTTCATAGTAATGTATTCACACTTCATAAACAGTTATTCATATTTCATAGAAAGGTATTTACACTCTAGAGGAGAATGTTTTTGGTTTAATGTTAAAGATACTCAATAAGATAAATTGTTACTGGTCATAATCCTATTCTGTTTGTTTTCGAGACTTTTAGTTAGTCTCGAAGGGGGGATATGTCGTGTATGAAGATTATGACTAGTCTTGAGGGACAAAGAAAAACTGTTTATCTTAGTTTAAATGTAGCCGTTTGAAGGGTGACGCCCAAGGGGAGACCGGTGATTGGACGAAAGAGGGAGCAACCCGTTTTTGCCATTGTTTATAAGTATGGGCTAGACAAAGAAGCGGCAGAAGCATTCAGATTAATTTGGGACGGTGCTTCTCCAGACACCGCGGGTCTGTAACTTATGCTGTAAACTTGTGATACGAATAAAAACTTCTAATCAAGGTACAGCCTAAGCGGACTCTTTGTTGACAGCAATAACCACCAACATCCGACGGGACACGACACTTCGCTGGCTACCTGAGACATGAAACAGATAGGTGGGAGGGCATACAGGCTGTCACCAATTTATTAATGTGCAATTTGCCTAAATGGGAATTGTGGGAACACTTCAACCAGTACAGTTTTATTCGACACTGTATATATTTGTTTTGGACATCATTATGTCCAGCAGTTTTTATCAACACAAGACAGTTCAATGGAAACGCACCCTAGCAGGGCATTGTTGCATCTATTTTCTATGCCAACTTTCTAAATGTTGACAAACAAATCACTAGACAAGTTAATGGAAAGACTGAAAAGCATCTTGATTTTTTGTTTAGTGAAAATCTTCTGTGAATGAAGTGCAAAAAAGCATTAACGACTGACTTAGCTGTTCTAGTAGTATTGGTCTGAGAAAGTCGTTAAGTAACGAGTGTTTTCAAGAGCAACTTTCGTAACGATGGTTTTGAGAAACAGCTCGGAGACTCCTACGTAGGTTCTAACGATGAACTTAGCCTTAGCCATGCTTTTGGGAAACAGGGCCAAGCTAGCTAGATAACTTGGCTAGCTAGCTAGTTGTCTGTGACCTAACGTTAGCTAATTTGCTAGTTAACGTGTCCGCTAATATTGGCAATACAACATCACTGCCCAGTGACCAACAAAGCAACAACTTTGTACCTTAAATAATTCTTACCTTAACATAATAGCTAGTTAGCTATTTCAGTTTGGATATTCAACATTGGTACAATAATCCAATCTCTGACAATGTCCTAAAGTTACTACTCAATGGTTACTTCAAATGTTTCTCCTTCTATGGTATTATGGCGGTCCGCAACCAACGTTAGAGATGCATGCAATCACCTACTGGGATGGGTGAAAACTGATAGAACTTTAATGCAGCAATAATTGGGGAAGGGTGAACAAAAACAACAAATTTACTCCTTCAATCGGATTCAAATGTCTTCTCAGATCCCTACACAGGCTCAGGAGCCTGAGAGGGGGGAACCTCTTCATTTAGTATTTCTGTAACATTTTTGGATCTTCACAATGATTTCTGACACCTTCACAATGATTTCTAGTTTCTTCTATGTTTTATTAGTTTGTCTAGAGCAATTTATCACTTGCACAACAAACACAACAAAGTCTACCTTCTTCACTGTTAGTATCTCAGAAGCCCTCTGATAAATTACATTCACTGCAGGCTGTGGGGCATCTCTCTCATCTCCACTTGCTCCTTCCGCTATTTGCACTGCCTCCACATAGAAGACCTGCTGGATAGCCCTGATCAGTGCTTAATTTGTCAATCGGGAGGTCCCGGAACACATAGCTGAGGTACCGGAAAACATTGTCAGTGTTGATGTGGATGCGGTTGAGGAATCAGACGCAGGACGCATAGGCTGAGTCAAACAAGACTTTACTAACTGTATAAACAATACAAAAACAATACAAAATAAAGGACCTCAAAACAAGGAGGCGAGCGACAACGCAACACAGTGCGTCACAATAAACAAAGTCCAGAGTACTGCACAGGTGACACCAACGGACAGGCGGAAAATAACACACAAACTAACGAAAACAACATAGGAAACTTATAGGGCACATAATCAGACCCAAACGGACACAGGTGTAACAGACAGACCCAACCAAACGAACATCGAAACATTCAACGGTGGCAGCTAGTACTCCGGGGACGACGAACGCCGAAGCCTGCCCGAGCAAGGAGGAGGAGCAGTCTCGGCAGAATTCGTGACAAACATTGAGAAAAAAAGTGTCAAACACAACGTGGCAGCAAAGCAGACAGAGTAAACAGCCAAGTAGCCTACTGTCTATGGTGCTGAAACGGACAGCACTCTCCAAGTTGCTGATTAATTCAAAGCATTTTAGACATCACTGCAGTATGCCCACATACTTGAGTATAGCTGTGGGGCTTACACAAGTCCCAATTTCTTATAGCCTAATCTTCTAGACATCAACGTACAGCAAAATGTTTAAATGACACTGCAGAACACCCACCATATGTACAGTGAGGGAAAAAAGTATTTGATCCCCTGCTGATTTTGTACGACAAAGAAATGATCAGTCTATAATTTTTATGGTAGGTTTATTTGAACAGGGCGAGACAGAATAACAACAAAAAAAGTTTTTTTTATACAAACTGATTTGCATTTTAATGAGGTGAATAAGTATTTGACCCCCTCTCAATCAGAAAAATGTCTGGCTCCCAGGTGTCTTTTATACAGGTAACGAGCTGAGATTAGGAGCACACTCTTAAAGGGAGTGCTCCTAATCTCAGTTTGTTACCTGTATAAAAGACACCTGTCCACAGAAGCAATCAATCAATCAGATTCCAAACTCTCCACCATGGCCAAGACCAAAGAGCTCTCCAAGGATGTCAGGGACAAGATTGTAGACCTACACAAGGCTGGAATGGGCTACAAGACCATCGCCAAGCAGCTTGGTGAGAAGGTGACAACAGTTGGTGCGATTATTCGCAAATGGAAGAAACACAAAAGACCTGTCAATCTCCCTCGGCCTGGGGCTCCATGCAAGATCTCTCCTCGTGGAGTTGCAATGATCATGAGAACGGTGAGGAATCAGCCCAGAACTACACAGGAGGATCTTGTCAATGATCTCAAGGCAGCTGGGACCATAGTCACCAAGAAAACAATTGGTAACACACTACGCTGTGAAGGACTGAAATCCTGCAGCGCCCGCAAGGTCCCCCTGCTCAAGAAAGTACATATACAGGGCCGTCTGAAGTTTGCAAATGAACATCTGAATGATTCAGAGGAGAACTGGGTGAAAGTATTGTGGTCAGATGAGACCAAAATCGAGCTCTTTGGCAGGAGGAGGAATGCTGCCTATGACCCCAAGAACACCATCCCCACCGTCAAACGTGGAGGTGGAAACATTATGCTTTGGGGGTGTTTTTCTGCTAAGGGGACAGGACAACTTCACCGTATCAAAGGGACGATGGACGGGGCCATGTACCGTCAAATCTTGGGTGAGAACCTCCTTCCCTCAGCCAGGGCATTGAAAATGGGTCGTGGATGGGTATTCCAGCATGACAATGACCCAAAACACACGGCCAAGGCAACAAAGGAGTGGCTCAAGAAGAAGCACATTAAGGTCCTGGAGTGGCCTAGCCAGTCTCCAGACCTTAACCCCATAGAAAATCTGTGGAGGGGGCTGAAGGTTCGAGTTGCCAAACGTCAGCCTCGAAACCTTAATGACTTGGAGAAGATCTGCAAAGAGGAGTGGAACAAAAAAAATAATTTTTTCTCACACTGTATACACACATGCATACTGTGCGAGCAAGGAGGCCTACAAACCTGACTCAGTTACACCAGCTCTGTCAGGAGGAATGGGCCAAAATTCACCCAACTTATTGTGGGAAGCTTGTGGAAGGCCACCCGAAACCCGTTTGACCCAAGTTAAACAATTTAAAGGCAATGCTACCAAATACTAATTGAGTGTATGCAAACTTCTGACCCAATGGGAATGTGATGAAAGAAATAAAAGCTGAAATAAATCATTCTCTCTACTATTATTCTGACATTTCACATTCTTAAAATAAAGTGGTGATCCTAACTGACCTAAGCCAGGGAATTTGTACTAGGATTAAATGTCAGGAATTGTGAAAAACTGAGTTTAAATGTATTTGGCTAAGGTGTATGTAAACTTCCGACTTCAACTGTACACTCACTCACACCAACATGTTGTTGAACTGTATACTTTGTGCATCTCTCTTTCAGATCTGCCATGCACTCCACCACTGCCTCACCCAGAGGTGCATACATTGGGCCTATCAAGACTGACAAGCAGAGATGGGTGGCTGACAAGGACAAATAAAACAACATGCACACACACTCACTCACTCTCTCTTGTCACACACATTATCCCCAATGTAAATACATTGTAATTACTTGTTTATTTTATGTATGCTCCATTTTATTTTAGGATTGGAGATATCTACGCCTGCATATCCATTATCAATATCTACATAATTACTCTAATTATCTATCCAATCAAAGTGTGATTGATAATATTGTAAAAGAGTATTGCTTAATTTGCAGTTTGAGGAAATTCTGTGTGCTTTTCTCTGAGTTGAAAAACATGCCTACCTCTCACACACGTTATACCCAATGTAAATACATTGTTTATTTTATGTATGCTCCATTTTATTTGAGGAAAATACAGTCACAGTTAAAGCAATGTCTTTGGTTTAATGGATATTTCTCAGAATAAAATGTGTGACCAAAAGGAAGTCGGCAGACCTGCAACCCTCTGGGAGTGTGTGCAGGTTGTCTACTGGAGCTGAAACATGGAGAAATGGGGAGAGAGAGGAGGAAGAGTACAGTTGAAGGGTTTATCATTAATAACTGACACAATTCTATAATGAATACATATTAGAATAATAATACATAAGCGTGACCAAATTACTGTATTGTGATTGTTTAGTGTTTTAATTACTCAACAAGTAGTGCCCCAAGGTGGGATCGAACCGTGTCTCAAAAGCAGTAGAGAAAGTCAAATAAGGTCACCAAAATGTCCATTATGGCTATACACATCTGGCTCCCGTGAACTATGAGCCAATTGTCTTAGTGGACTGCGCCACCAATCAGTCATACTAGACTAAATATGACTAGTTGACTTGACCACCATTGTTATCTTTTTCTTGTTGCAATGGATGTTGCTAAGAATATAAACATATAATCCTCATAGCCTACATGTTTGTTTTTTCTCTTGTTAAAGCACATAGATGTGTATGAAACGATAAGCAGAAACTTTGAATTTGGTCATATGCGGAAATGTGTCTTTTGAATTTTGTGTAAAGTCAGTAGTCTAGTCAAGGAAGCATCATGCAAAATATATTGGCACACTTCACTTACCAAGACCATTGCCAAATAAGGCGAGGTGTCACCTGCTTTTATAGTAAGCCTTGAGGTGGTATCACCCAAAACACTTAGAAGGGAGTATATTTCATACCGAACCCAGTTCATTGTAACTAAATAGAGGGGTAGTAGTTCATTGTAACCCTAGATAGAGGGGTAGTAGTTCATTGTAACCCTAGATAGAGGGGTAGTAGTTCATTGTAACCCTAGATAGAGGGGTAGTAGTTCATTGTAACCCTAGATAGAGGGGTAGTAGTTCATTGTAACTAAATAGAGGGGTAGTAGTTCATTGTAACCCTAGATAGAGGGGTAGTAGTTCATTGTAACTAGATAGAGAGGTAGTAGTTCATTGTAACTAGATAGAGGGGTAGTAGTTCATTGTAACCCTAGATAGAGGGGTAGTAGTTCATTGTAACCATAGATAGAGGGGTAGTAGTTCATTGTAACCCTAGATAGAGGGGTAGTAGTTCATTGTAACTAGATAGAGGGGTAGTAGTTCATTGTAACCCTAGATAGAGGGGTAGTAGTTCATTGTAACTAGATAGAGGGGTAGTAGTTCATTGTAACTAGATAGAGGGGTAGTAGTTCATTGTAACCCTAGATAGAGGGGTAGTAGTTCATTGTAACCCTAGATAGAGGGGTAGTAGTTCATTGTAACCCTAGATAGAGGGGTAGTAGTTCATTGTAACTAGATAGAGGGGGAGTAGTTAATTGTAACCCTAGATAGAGGGGTAGTAGTTAATTGTAACCCTAGATAGAGGGGTAGTAGTTCATTGTAACTAGATAGAGGGGGAGTAGTTAATTGTAACCCTAGATAGAGGGGTAGTAGTTCATTGTAACCCTAGATAGAGGGGTAGTAGTTCATTGTAACTAGATAGAGGGGTAGTAGTTCATTGTAACTAGATAGAGGGGTTGTAGTTCATTGTAACCCTAGATAGAGGGGTAGTAGTTCATTGTAACCATAGATAGAGGGGTAGTAGTTCATTGTAACTAGATAGAGGGGTTGTAGTTCATTGTAACCCTAGATAGAGGGGGAGTAGTTCATTGTAACCCTAGATAGAGGGGAAGTAGTTCATTGTAACCCTAGATAGAGGGGTAGTAGTTCATTGTAACCCTAGATAGAGGGGTAGTAGTTCATTGTAACCCTAGATAGAGGGGTAGTAGTTCATTGTAACCCTAGATAGAGGGGTAGTAGTTCATTGTAACTAGATAGAGAGGTAGTAGTTCATTGTAACTAGATAGAGGGGTTGTAGTTCATTGTAACCCTAGATAGAGGGGTAGTAGTTCATTGTAACCCTAGATAGAGGGGTAGTAGTTCATTGTAACCCTAGATAGAGGGGTAGTAGTTCATTGTAACTAGATAGAGGGGTAGTAGTTCATTGTAACTAGATAGAGGGGTAGTAGTTCATTGTAACTAGATAGAGGGGTAGTAGTTCATTGTAACTAGATAGAGGGGTAGTAGTTCATTGTAACCCTAGATAGAGGGGTAGTAGTTCATTGTAACTAGATAGAGTGGTAGTAGTTCATTGTAACTAGATAGAGGGGTAGTAGTTCATTGTAACCCTAGATAGAGGGGTAGTAGTTCATTGTAACTAGATAGAGGGGTAGTAGTTCATTGTAACCCTAGATAGAGGGGTAGTAGTTCATTGTAACCCTAGATAGAGGGGTAGTAGTTCATTGTAACTAGATAGAGGGG
This sequence comes from Coregonus lavaretus, assembly GCF_964263955.1. Taxonomy (NCBI): domain Eukaryota; kingdom Metazoa; phylum Chordata; class Actinopteri; order Salmoniformes; family Salmonidae; genus Coregonus; species Coregonus lavaretus. The sequence continues at coordinate 324,692 of NW_028162746.1, read as the reverse complement.
TAGTAGTTCATTGTAACTAGATAGAGGGGTAATAGCCAACCCATTGCTTCACCTTCTACCAAACTCACACAGGGATGATCAGACAGGGTAAGGGAATCTTCGTTAAGGAGCCAACCCCCGAGCCCTAATGGTGATCGGATCTTTCTCCTAACTCTGTGTTTGTTCATCAGGTGTAACTGGGTTTACCTTTTTGCAGTGTGTGACATGCACCCAGATGGATCTAATAGGACTTGATAGGGCCCTTCCCAACAGGCCTGCTTCCAGTTTTTCTTCTTTTAGGGACTGGATCCACACCCAGTCTCCTGGTGTGATAGAGTGGGTCACCTTCTCCTTTAGTTCACCTGTGGGGCACAAAACCTCTGACATACGGGTGTGGTTAATAAACTATCTTCACACATACATGTTCAGCTCTCAATTTCTATTGTTGTTTTTTATTTTTTATTTAATCCTATCACTATTATTTAATCATATCACTATTATTTAATCCTATCACTATTATTTAATCCTATCACTATTATTTAATCCTATCACTTCCCCTTTTTGACACATGATTTGCCCATGTGTCAATATTACCACCTTTCTAAACCATTCCTTATGTAATTTATCATCCAATTGCCATGCCTTTCATTTTTGAGATTATCTTTTGCTTCTTTATTGCTCCTCCCACTTCCTTTGTCTTTTATGGCAGCTAAATTCAACTTTCATCCAGTTCAGAATCAATTAGTAATCCAATCAATCAATCTCTTATCTTGTAAAAACACTTATGTTTAGTTCAAACTCTGTTCTACCCAGGCTCTCCCGGGCTTGACCTGAAGACTAATTGTTGGACATGACAAGTCTATTTTTTAAGTCACCTAAGTCTTCTGTCTAGCAACAAAGAATAAAAATCTTTATGTTCATGATTAACCCAGTTATATCTAATAGCCCACCAAAAAACTTCATCATCTTTAAATCACTACCAATGTCATATCCCTCGTTACTCTCTACCATTTGGATAACATCCCTGATGTATGTATGCCTCCTTAGAGTTCCAAATTAATTTACCATGGGCTACCATTGCCTTCCCATAGATAAGATCACTTAATTTACCCGTATGCAGTACATAATGGAGTACGCAAACTTTACAGCACTTTATCATTACCAATAAGCTCATCATTTGTTTTTTGTTTTAACGGTTTTGGCGCTTCAAATATAGCAGTTTTCCTGGATGAGTTTAACATTCGCCCCTCCTGTGTTATAGTGTGTCCTAGGTAAATGACCTCGCTCTACCAAAGTTGAAGTTTCTTTTTGCTCACTTTGTGTCCCTGTTCTGCCAGGAAGGTTAACAATTGGATTGTATCCCTCTTACATCCCTCCTGAGTGGGATTAGCCAATAGAATATCATCTACATAAACTAACATTTGCGTCCTTCCCTATGTTCAAACTTTCCCAAATTCTTAGTTATAGCCTGGTCTAAGATTGTAAGACTTTCCGAGTAGCCTTGAGGCATCCTAGCCTAAGTCCATTTCCTTCCCTGAAAAGTAAAGCCAAACCACCCCTGACTATCCGGATGAACTTGGATACTAAAGAAAGCATTAGCTAAATCTATCACTGTAAAATAGGAGTTCTCTGGTTTCAATTGGTTCAGCATTGTATGTGGATCTTGTACACATAGAACTCTGGGAATGATATTTCTATTAAACTAACTGTAAGTCCATGACCATCCTCCAGTCGGCGCTAGGTGCCTCCTAACAGGAAATATTGGAGAGTTGCATTGTGCCTCATCTCCAGGAATTATCACCCCTCCCTTAAGTAAATGCTCAAATGTAGGTGTTATCCCTTTTATTGCTTCTGGTTTCATAGTATATTGCTTTTGGTATGGTCTATTATCGAATCGAGGAATCACTTGTACTGTAGCTACCCCCTTAATTAGTCCTACATCTGTTGTCCTTGTGACCATAATTTGAACGGAATTGCTGCTAACTCAGCCTCCTGTTCCTGAGTTAAGAAAATCTCTTCCTGTCATCCGTTAAAATTTATCTCCAGATGGACACTGGGCTGGGTTTTTGCTCTCCAATTTAACTTTCTTCTATATCTCCCAGTGGAGTGGCCATACTGATCCCCATTTGGTGTATTCTGCCAGTCAGTAATGTTTTCCCCCTGTTTTATCCATTTACCTAGTGATAACCATTCCTCTGAATGTTCTTTCACTAGGGCAACATGGGGGCTCCACCTTTCTCTGTACAGCCTCTGGTGCTGTGAACCCATTTTAACCCAATTTGAAAAAACAACAATCACAAATAGCCAGGCCTCACTCAATTTGATAGCTCACTTTTATGACCTAAATACTGCCTAACTGAGATGAGCTAATCTCTTTCTCCTAGTTATAATCTAAAGATGGTAGTACACACAAAACATGATAGATATTCCCAGTCTTAACCCATCAAAACTGTTCGCTGCTCTGGCACCCCAATGGTGGAACAAGCTCCCTCACGACGCCAGGACAGCGGAGTCACTCACCACCTTCCGGAGACATTTGAAACCCCACCTCTTTAAGGAATACCTGGGATAGGATAAAGTATTCCTTCTAACCCCCCCCCCCCCCCAAATTGTAAAGTGGTTATCCCACTGGCTATAGGGTGAACGCACCAATTTGTGAGTCGCTCTGGCTAAGAGCGTCTGCTAAATGACGTTAATGTGCCCTTGAGCAAGGCACTTAACCCTAATTGCTCCTGTAAGTCGCTCTGGATAAGAGCGTCTGCTAAATGACTAAAATGTAAATGTAAATGTAAATAATTGTTTGTATCATTCTAATTCCTCATATCTAATCCATTAAACCACTCAAAATTCCTCGAGTATACAATGATTATTTAATTGATTACCCTAACTCTGCTACATGTGATCTCATCTCAAATGATCCATTTATCAATTATTTATTCAACGCCCTAGGAAAATCTGTCTCCCCTTCTATTGTTCCTGTCTCCCCTGTAAATGTCATATTTGAGTTTTTAGCCAATACAATCACGGTTACATCAAATGTTCCCTCATTTAATGGTATTTTCTTCCTAATATAACTTCCCTAAATAAGATTAAATCCCCTGCCTTCCTCTACTATCCTTATATCATTACTGGATCAATGATAATAACTGTAATAACTATCAATAATACTTTTTTCTGATAATGTTATAATTGTAGCCTATTCCATCACTTTAATTTAAAATATAAGTTTATGTAACAAATCCATAACCCACTACAGGCTGGTGCTATTCCCCAGCACAACAGCCAATGCATACTTTCATCCTAACCAAAATAAATTATCGTTTTAAAATCGTCCAATTATTCTGTATTTTCCCGCTAACCCATTTCAGTTCGCTATTCAATTTATTTAACTGTTCTCTCTGATTATAACCTAATTAATAAAACAAATACTTGCTATCGTTTATCAGCATACGCTTAATGACATTCCTACCATCTGAACTATACTGTCTCTCACCCTCCCCTTGCTCCTTCGGGGAGAGCGCATGGTAACCTTATAACATATTTTCATAGACTTTTCTAGAATACTTCTATTTAAGCTATCTAATTCAACCTTTCACATTTCTCAATCCACATAGTAATCTAGGTATATAGCCCCACTGCGAAAGCTTTGTCTACTGTCCCTACCTGTGTTCGAACCAGGGACATCGCCAGTCACTCCACACCATCTGTGATGCTCTCAAATTAACTACTCCCAGCTCGTCACTCGTTTGGTGACGTCACCAAATGAAAATCGCAGTAGCTTTCACCTCAGCAAAAAACTCTCTCTCCTTTTGATTCCCTATTGTATGATTTAGTTTTTCTATTTAACCCATAAACACGCTACAAATAGTCCATTCAACATTACCAAACCAAATACTCCATCGTACCCATTCAATCAACACATCAGCCATGGAATTTACACTCATAAATGCAGATTGTTACTCCATGCCTTGAAATGATAAATAGATTTCCACTAATAGTACCATTAATGATCTCATCTTACCCTCTGACACAAAATGAAGTTCCCTCACTGTACTACGTTAGCTCTACCATGATAATTAGTTCAATTTAACCCTCTATTTGCTTTGTACTATATTATACATTACGTCTAAAACAACATTACTTATGGTCAGTTTATTCCAATCATATTATCCAACAACGCCACAATCTTAAACTCATATGGGGCGGCTGGCAGTTTAGTGACCAATAGCGCCGCGCCAACAACCGAGAGGTCGCCGGTTCCAATCCCCGAGCCGACCAGGCGAAAAATCTGCCGATGTGCCCTCGAGCAAGGCACTCAACCCCAATTGCTCCCATAAATCGCTCTAGACAAGAGCGTCTGCCAAATTACCGCAAATGTAAACATTCTCTACTTTCTCACCCATGACGCTCGGGTGAGCAAGTTCAGAACATTTCTGGTCAGAAACCCACATGCGTTCCCAGCCATCTCCCAGTCTTTTCATGGCTCCAAAAGCCACACTTTCGCTCTCTCCAGCCCCTCCCCTCGCAACTCTACCTTTTTTGTCCAGGGGGAAACAGGCTTTTTGAGGAGCTGTGAGGAGCTGTTTCTCATCCCAGCGCGCCTCCAATATTCCGCCGTTACTCAAAGCACTCCAGTCCATTTATTTAAATCAAATAATTCCCACCTAATTAGTTAAAGTTGGTGCACGTTTATAAACCGAATTATTTCGGTCTAATTGTTTAACCAGTATTTTGCACGGTCAAACATCAAACGTCAAATCAAATACTAAACCGAATTGCTTCGACACAACTATTCAAAAGCAGTATTATGCTATGTCAAACACCAAATGTTATATTTCAAATATATCAATTCAAACGTTCTAGTTCAGTCACACTCATTCATCACTTTAGTTTTATGTTCCCAATTGTTTTTAACGGGTTATATGGTTTAAGCAACCACAAATCCAACAGTTATTTCCAAATTATACCGTTTGAACAGCCACAAACGTCTTTTGATTCCCAATTTGTTTTCTATCAAGGTATACAGGTTTATCATTCACACTTTCATGCATACGACAACACTCGTACTGTCTAACTTTTTATAGTACCTCCTATGGGTGTCTTTTGTTAACGTTTGCACAATTTAAACCTTATTTCCTATTTGTATTTCTCATTATTTACTGTTTTAAAATGTTATTTGTATTCACAGCCAAAAATGGTACACAGTTAAGCGTAGTATACAGTTATCACACAGCAAAAATAGTACACAGTTATCGCCCTCACTCACAATACACAGTCATAATCCTATCATACAGTCAAATATGTCACACAGTCATCAATGACACCCATGTCACACAGTCATAAATGACACCCATGTCACACAGTCATAAATGACACACTTATATTCCACACACAATCTATTTGGGCACACAGCTTCTTCTACTACCTTTAAAAAATACTCAGCTGAACCTAGCCATATCCTCGAAGTTATGGACCTTGCCAGTCGCTAGTATTTATCTAAAATTTCCCGAACCTAGCCGTATCTCAGTTACGGACCTTGTCGGTGTAATTCTTCGAACCTTAGTCGTACTGTCGTAGTTACGAACCTTGCCGATAGCAATTACTTAAACCAATTATTCCCTATATCTTCCGAACCTTAGCCGTATTGTCGCAATTACGGACCTTGCCGGTAGATTTCAGTATTGTCTCCTGAACCTAGCCGTATCTTAACGGACCTTGCCGGTAGAACCAACACTCTCTGGTACCATGGTTTTAAACATCACATTTAGCAAAGGCTTGCATGTCACAATATTGTGCTTATCTACTCATAATAGTTTCATAATTTAGTTCACTTACATCAGACAGTTGTTTCACAAAATTAATTTGGATAAAGCCAATGTGCAGATCTTCAGTTATTTAACAATAGGTATCTGCTTACCTTTTTAGAAGCCCGGGCAGTTTGTGAAACATACGGTTCGATTAAAGAGTTGACCAAATGGGCCGGACAGTATCCAGCGAAGTCCCTTCTACCAGACCGCGTCGGGGTCACCAATTGTCAAAGTCGCGTTAATTCAAATCTGGTATTAGGAACAAAAGAGGTCAACACGACTTCTAAGATATACTAGTTATTTTAATTAATGCAAAAACCTTCAATGGTAAATATGATGTTTCGTATATACGGGCTCTCTGAGATGACTCGCAGGACACCCCAGACAACTAACACATTGTTTCAGATTCAATACTCAAATACTCTGACAGAGGGAATTTCCCACTTCTCTGCTGGCCAATTAGAGTAGAGGCTTGAGCGTGGTTTAAACTTTCTCAGCCAATCCGTTGGTTCAGGGGTTGGTCTCATCTCCTCGGCGCCATTTGTTGCACACTTCAGCCAGGCACAAGATTATCATAACAACCTATCATAGTGAGAAGAGCCAGCTCCCTTAGACATCATTCCTATGTCCAAGGAAGGGTCACAGATCACAAAGAACCAGTATAGTCTAGCATTTGAAGATACAATCCTTATCTTATTTTACCCCCTAAAACAGCTCTTCACATCAATCACAGCCTTGCCAGGTGTCACAACCTACATTAGCCCAGTCAAGAATGCATTCTTTCTAAGTTAGTCATCCCATCAATTTAGGAGAATAATAAATCCCCAATACTCACTGGTCATCCCCAAAGCCAACACCTCCTTGCCATTCCTTCCAGTTCTCTGCTGCCAGTGACTGGAACGAACTGCAAAAATCTCTGAAGCTGGAGACTCTTATCTCCCTCACTAACATTAAGCATCAGTTGTCAGAGCACCTTACCGATCATTGCACCTGTACACAGCCCATCTGAAATTAGCCCACCCAACTACCTCATCCCCATATTGTTATTTATTTTACTCATTTGCACCCCAGTATCTCTATTTGCACATCATCTCTTGCACATCTATTATTCCAGTGTTAATACTAATTGTAATTATTTTGCACTATGGCCTATCTATTGCCTTACCTCCATAACTTGCTACATTTGCACACACTGTATATATATTTTCTGTTGTATTTTTGACTTTATGTTTTGTTTTACCCCATATGTAACTCTGTGTTGTTGTTTTTATCACACTGCTTTGCTTTATCTTGGCCAGGTCGCAGTTGTAAATGAGAACTTGTTCTCAACTAGCTTACCTGGTTAAATAAACGTTAAATAAAATAAATAAATAAAAATTATTTGTATGTTGGCCGAATCCCAACGTTTCAGTTGAACGGAAGTGAAGGCGGAGCCTGGCTCTTTTCTCTTGTGACTTTACGCTCCGTGCAGAGTACAACACCAGACAACATGATTGAACAAAGGAGGAATGTTAAAATGATATCGGACTGTAACTTTTGAAAATGAGCTAAGCAGACTACTGCTGTATTATTATTTGTATGTTGGCGGAAGTCCTATTTTTCAGTCGAACGGAAGTGAAGGTGGATTCACATGTTCTCTATTCTCCATTTTGTCTTGTGACTTTAGGCAGAGAGTCACATGTTGAAATATAACGTCTCGGTCCTCTACCTCCCTGATCTAAAAGGTCCGTAGACTAGAGATAAACATCTAGTTAACTTCGCCTGAACTCTGCAATCGACCATAAACACACGTTTCTACAATGAATCAGGTGAGTTTAGATTAATTTAATCATTTTTATAATGGGTCTTTGTGGCCTGCTTCATGCTTTTACACTGCGCGCATTTAATGGTCCTTGACTTTTGGAAAATCATTTGTGTAGTTTAGCTGGTTACTCGTAGCCAGGCCCGGCGGCAGGATGATCTCGGCAAGGGGGCATCAGAAATGACTAAGGGGGGCACAACTATTTTCGCTTGCTGATATCACAGGATCGATAATAATCGATAGTACAATTACACACAATGTATTTGCAGCCAGGCACGGCTGTCTTGCAGCAAGAATACAGGCTACTGCACCGCTTTACAAACATGGACAATTCATAAATAGCAAGTCATGACAACGCTACACAGCTACATGCACAATACCCAACAATCCAATGCAAAACAGTTGCTAATTACCGTAATAACACTTCCTCATGCCAATACAATGCATTTCCAATCGCGGAAAACAAACAATAATGCACTACCAATGACTTATCGGTACAATGCAGCTAGTTGGAGCTTGCCAGTTGGCTGTAGGCTACTCCACTAGCAGCTTACCCGTTGGCTGTAGGCTACTCCACTAGCAGCTTGCCAGTTGGCTGTAGGCTACTCCACTAGCAGCTTACCATTTGGCTGTAGGCTACTCTACTAGCAGCTTACCAGTTGGCTGTAGGCTACTTCACTAGCAGCTTGCCAGTTGGCTGTAGGCTACTCCACTAGCAGCTTACCAGTTGGCTGTAGGCTACTCCACTAGCAGCTTACCAGTTGGCTGTAGGCTACTCCATTAGCAGCTTACCAGTTGGCTGTAGGCTACTCCACTAGCAGCTTGCCAGTTGGCTGTAGGCTACACCACTAGCAGCTTACCAGTTGGCTGTAGGCTACTCCACTAGCAGCTTGCCAGTTGGCTGTAGGCTACACCACTAGCAGCTTACCAGTTGGCTGTAGGCTACTCCACTAGCAGCTTACCAGTTGGCTGTAGGCTACTCTACTAGCAGCTTGCTAAAAACTGTAAGCAAGCTAGCCTTTTAGCTTCCCACAGATTTAGATGTGGCTTAGTGTTGTAGGTTACGGTCTTGCTGAAAGGTGAGTTCCTCTCCCAGTGTCTGGTGTAAAGCAGACTGAAGCAGTCTTTCCTCTAGGATCTCCCGTTTAGTTTCATCCTGTAAAACTCCCCAGTCTTTGACGATGTCAAGCATTTCCTTACTATGATGCAGCCATCACCATGCTTGAAAATAAGGAGGCAGTTACTCAGTGATGTTGGATTTGCCCCAAACTTAAGGCTTTGCATTTAGGCCCAAAAAGTGTATTCATTTGCCCTGTTAATTTTTTTGCAGTATTACTTTAGTGCCTTGTTGCAAACAAGATCTGAAATATTTATATTCTCCTTTCACTCTTTCATTTAGGTCATTATTGTGGATTATTGTGAATAGTCACATGTACAGGGTTGCAGGTGGTCACTGTGGTCTAAGGCACTGCATCGCACTGCACTGCACAGCGTCGTCCAGGGTAGGGGAGGGAATGGCCGGCAGGGATGTAGCTCAGTTGGTAGAGCATGGCGTTTGCAACGGCAGGGTTGTGGGTTCGATTCCCATGGGGGGCCAGTATGAAAAACTAGTCACATGTACAGGGTTGCAGGTCATTATTGTGAATAGTCACATGTACAGGGTTGCAGGTGGTCATTATTGGGGATTATTGTGAATAGTCACATGTACAGGGTTGCAGGTGGTCATTATTGGGGATTATTGTGAACATCTTTGACGTGTCTGGGTGGCTTAATACACCATAAACAACATCATTATTAACAGAGGAAGGGTTAGTCATTCATATCACACAATTACTATTTGTATTTGTTTGTACAAATGTGTAGAATTTTGTTTTTACTTTGACATTATTTTGTGTAGATGAATTACGGAAAATTATAATCAAATCTATTTCAATCCCACTTTTTAAAGCAACAAAATGTGAAAAAAGTTATATTGGGTGTAGACTTTCCATAGGAACTGTATAGCCTAATAATATTTAGGAAGTTAATTTCCTTGAGAAGATAACTGCCCGTGCTTCTCCATCCATTCATATATAGACTACTCTATTTAATTGAGACCAAACGCTCACCTGATCTGGCATGCCCAACTAGGAGAGGAGAGGTATGGCTGCTGAACTAGGAGTGGAGAGTTATGGCTGCTGAACTAGGACAGGAGAGGTATGGCTGCTGAACTAGGAGAGGAGAGGTATGGCTGCTGAACTAGGAGAGGAGAGGAGAGGCTGCTGAACTAGGAGAGGAGAGGTATGGCTGCTGAACTAGGAGAGGAGAGGAGAGGCTGCTGAACTAGGAGAGGAGAGGTATGGCTGCTGAACTAGGAGAGGAGAGGAGAGGAGAGGCTGCTGAACTAGGAGAGGAGAGGAGAGGCTGCTGAACTAGGAGAGGAGAGGAGAGGCTGCTGAACTAGGAGAGGAGAGGTATGGCTGCTGAACTAGGAGAGGAGAGGAGAGGCTGCTGAACTAGGAGAGGAGAGGAGAGGCTGCTGAACTAGGAGAGGAGAGGTATGGCTGCTGAACTAGGAGAGGAGAGGTATGGCTGCTGAACTTGAAACAGCAAGAAAGATGAGCGGTCCGTTGCACTTTCTCTTGACCTACGTTTTGCACGTAGGATATAGCCTGTCTTTTAGGAGCGGGAATATTTTCAGTCAGAGACAAATAAATGGATAATTAATATATATTGAGAAGGAGAAGACTCAACGCTCGATCCCCATGTTGCGCCTTTTGCTTTGTATTGATAATCACATTTTGGGATTTCACCTCGACTCACGTTGGTTGAGCGTCCCCAACTTATTTCTATTAACAGACACGAACTCCGTTTCGTACCTGCGCAGGTAAACTGCATCCTAACCCTCCCATATGGGAAGGGTTTCGATGTCAGTTTCGCCGGCGCCAGCTTCCTTAGGGAGTTCTGGGGGAAACTCCAGAACTCCCAGAACAAGCAGGGATCCCTGGCAGAAATGTTCGAGGTGATCAAGCTGACGGACAATAGCATCAAAACTGTTATTGTCCTTTTGTACAATGAAATGGTACAGCCGGAGGACGTTGGAGTATGGTTGGGCAGGTACTGCAACGTGAAGGGGCCCCTGACCCAGGTGAAGGATCCCGACGGGATCTGGACAGGGGCCTGGAGGGTTACTGTCCAGCAAAGGGAGGATCCCGGGGGCTATGGTGGGTTGAAAGCCATCCCATCCACCATAGTCCTCGGAGAGAACAGGGGCCATGTTCACTACCAGGACCAGCCAAAGCTGTGCCGTAAGTGTGGTGAACATGGCCACCTAGCAGACGCCTGTGAAAAGGTGGTCTGTATGAAGTGCCGGGAGGTGGGCCATCGCTACGAGGAGTTCACGAACGGAAGGTCGTGCAACCTCTGTGACGAGCGGTCCCACCTCATCCGCAGCTGCCCCTCCTCCTGGGCCAACAAGTTCAGGGCTGGCAGGATGGATGCGGCGGCTGCGGACCGGGCTTCCGAACGCCAGAAGAAGGAAGCGGCAGTTGCCAAGGTAGCGGAGGAGGTGATAGTGGAGGAGGTGGTGGAGGAGGTGGTGGCGGTAGTGGAGGAGGTGGTGGTGGCGGCAGTAGAGGAGGTGGTGACGGTAGTTGAGGAAGTGGTGGCAGTAGTGGAGGAAGTGGTAGATAAGGTGGAGTGCGCGGAAGGTGCGGTGGTGGGAGAAGTGGGAGTGGAGGCAAAAAACCTCCCCACCCCAACCCCCCTGCCCCAGACTGATGTGACCCCTGAAGGAGAAAGGGCCGAGAAAGACGGCTCTGGAGAGACGGAGAGTGAGAGCTCCCCAAGTGGGTCTGACAGTATGATGACAGTGTCGGAAACGACACTGTCAAGTGGGGAGAGTGCAGGAGCGGTGGGAGAGACCCTGGGCGAATACCTTCCCCTACGGAAGAGAAACGCTGAGGAGCTCTCCGACCCCGAACAGGGCGAGGAGAAGAAGGGAAAGTTGGAGTGGGAGAGCTCCCAGGGGGAGGATGAGTCCAGGGTCTTTCCATCAAACTCCCCCAACCAAGAATCGTTTTTAAACCCTGTTTTTACCTCCTCTCCCTGCCACCCCCCCTTACCCCGCAGGGAGAGAGAGAAAGTGTCTAATAAATAACCCCTTTTAAACGGTTTTAATGCCTTCTTTCCTTTTAGCACTGTTTACTAACCTCTTTTATGGCTTTTAACATCACCACCATTAATGTTAGAAGCGTAAAGACTGATTTAAGAGCACAATCTGTTTTATCCTTTTTAGAAAGTTTTAATTCAGATGTGTTTTTATTGCAGGAGTGTGGTCTACCCTTTTTAACCTCTTACAGCAAATGGGAGGAGAAGTGGCAGCACGGGCCCTCCATTTGGAGTGGTTCCAATTTTAATAAAAACGATGGTGTTGCTATTTTATTCAAGACCCCACAGGTGGTGGTGAAGGGGAGCACAGTGGTGGTTGGGGGACGTGCTCTTTTAGCCAACTGTACTTTTATGGGGAGGGATTTTAACGTGCTAAATGTATATGGTTTTAATAACAAACATGACCGGTGCGCGCTTTTAGAAGACCTGCAGTCCCACATGCTGGGGAGGGATCCTCTAGTGGTGGGTGGGGATTTTAACTGTGTTTTAAGTAGAGCAGACAGGAGAGGAGCGGGAGAAGATTTTAAGGTAGATAGGTCTAGTGTTTTATTGCAAGGGTTGTGCAGGGATTTTAAACTAACTGACTGTTTTAAAACCCTGCATCCAAGAGAGGAGGGCTTCACCTGGACCAGTGGTGACGGCACCAGAGCCTCTCGCATTGACTATCTGTTTACCCGTGACTGCCCGCCAACTGATGCTAGAATAACCCCTGCTTTCTTCTCAGATCACGTAATGCTGACGTGCACCCTTTCACTAACTTCGGGTGTGACTGTAGGAAGAGGGCCCTGGAAACTGAACTGCTCCCTTTTAGAAGATGATAGAGTAGTTAGCCAGTACAGGGAGCAGTTCAGCCAGTGGCAGACACTACAGGACTTCTTTGACACACGAGCACAGTGGTGGGAAATGGTGAAGGGTAAGACGAGGACCTTCTTTAGAGAGATAGGAAAGAAAAAAAGTAAAGAAAAAGATAGACGCATGTTGGGACTGCAGAAGCGACTGGAGCGTTATTTTTACCTAAATCAACAGGGCTTTGATTTTAACCAGGAAATCAAAGACGTTAAGAAAGAGATGGCATTTTTAGCGGAACAGAAGAGCAAGGGGGTTATTTTAAGAAGTAAAGAAAGGGAATTAGAAGAGGGGGAAAAATGTACCAGGTACAACCCGCGAGAACCCGGCCTAGAGTAAACAGAGTGCGTCTCGGGCACGGACCTCTGACTTCCATACGACTCTGGTTTCTCTTCATTACGCACAAGCCTTTCGCCTTTTACTAAAGACTTCCGTGGAGAGGAACACATTTACGAGTTCAACGTATTTTTGGAGGGCCTTTGCTTCTGGCAGAGCCCGATATCTTGTTTCAAGAGAAATCAACAGAGACGGCGTCTGCCTGCCGCGCAGACTTTTTGCTCAGGCATTTGAGTTCGTGCTGGCTGACCGGTGTATTTTTCCAGTCAAAGTAGTCACTCGGCCAATTGAATTTAAGCCCGACAACGACGACTGGCGTATTTTCCGGTCTTTGAACAAATAGTAGCACTGGATGTAAAGAGCTAGAAGTGACTTGACGCATTAGCGACTTTTTGGAAAAAAACACTCGCCTGTCGCCAGGGAAACGTGGAGGGGTTGCGATGGGAGGAGCACACTTTAGCCAAACCGCTGAGGTCTCCCGGCGGGTGCAGGGTTCAATTTGTGGGTTATCGCTTCTCGGCCTTTTGGCTAAGATCAAGTGTAGTATTTTACTGGGCTTGATTTTGAGAAGTGATCAGCGAATTGTGCTTTTGTAAAAAATTGGACCGGGATGTTTAGGGACAGTAAGACAGAGACTGGGTTTTTGGGGACTAAGACGACTGACTTTTGAGGGAAAGGTTTTAATCATCAAGGCTGTGATTTTACCTGTCCTTTTATTAATCAGTTCTGTTTTTATCCCCCCAAGATCAACTCTTTTAGCTCTGGACCGGATGCTATTTTATTTCCTGTGGGGAAGCAAGTGGGAGAGGCTGAGGAGGGAGGTGGTGAAGAGGCCCAGGCTCAAGGGGGGGAAAGGCTTGCCTGACCTCTACTTGTTCCTGGGCAGCCGCTATACAGCGTTACATCTCACTCTTGCCACCTCCCCGGTCAACAATAAGACCCAGGCCCTCGCACGGTTCTGGCTGGGGTCTTACCTCAGGTCTCTGAGTTTGATCCCAGTCGACCTGCGAGCCCCAGTCTCTTTCCTGCTCCCCACACACTACATCCAGCTCAAAACGTTTTTAAGACATTTTAAACTTGAAAAGGAGCCTGTCACTGTTTTAACTAAACTCCGCTCTCTTCTCTCTCTTGTGCAGGAACGGGAACCGGTGTGTCCAGTGCGCGGGCTTGCTATAGGCGAGCCCTCAACGGTTTGGCGCAACGTGTCCCATCCTGCTCTGCTGAATTGGCACCGTGACCTGTCCTGGATGGTCGCCCATGAGATCCTCCCGGTCAGGGCCGTTATGCACTCCCGGGGCATGGCGAGGACATCCGCGTGCCCCCGACCAGGCTGCGGCCAGGAGGAGTCGGTGAGGCACTTGCTCTGGGAGTGCAGATCTCCCCACGCCTGCCAGCAGGAGAGGACCTAACGCCCCAGCTCGTGCTGTATGGGGTGGGCCGAAGGCCTATAACAACAAAGGCCTTCACACAACTCTGGCCCACCCTCACATGTCTGAAGGATGCACTGTGGTCCTCCCGCAACCTGCTGGTAGGGAAACAGGTAGAGACCACCCCCCAGGCAGTGGCTTTGGTAGCCACGGAAGCCCTGGGGTGGTACGAACGACAGGGGGCCTCGACCCCAGGCGAAGGGTCCCCCACAACACCCAAGGTCCCGGCGGCCATGGCCTGACAGCGCTGCGGCGCCTAGGGCGATGCGCCTAGGGGAGGAGTCTCCTCTGGGCCCCGACGGACGGGTACGGAGTCGATTAAGGAAGAGCAGGAGGAGGCTTTTTTGATAAGGACTCACCCCGTTTTTGTACAAGGGACCGAAGACAGCTTTTTAACAAAGTGACTTTTGACAGGCTTCTTATGTCTTAAAAATGTTTTTACTTTGTTAAATCATGTACACACATTTTAAAATGGCTTTTACTAATTGTCTTTTACAGGAATGGGTACTTTTAGGTAGGATTGTTTTATTGTTTTAAATAAACCACATGTACCGTGGTTTGGTAACTTCCTGTTGTTCAACGGACCGGAATGAAGAAGCAGAGTTTGGAAAAAATGTATTTGGTGTCCATTAAGTCTTAAACAGCAAGGGGGCATTGTTTCCACTCCGTTGTGGCCATCCCCATTTAAATGTAAGACCTCATCAGACCATTGTTGTGTTGTTTTACCCTTAGTGTACTAACTTGAACTCCACTACCCTCTTTTTGGGATTTACAGGAAACACCTATCCCACCCCCCTTCTCCCTCTCCCTCCAACCCTCCTCCCCCCTCCCCCTCTTAGGGTCCCCAGGTCGTGCCTCTCCTGGTAACTTACTGCTGGGTCTGAGGAGGGTGTCTGTGCTGCTGGTCGACTGCAGGAAAACACCGGGACAGAGTGGGTTTATGCTCTTACATACATTTATTTTAGGACACTCCCTAGATGTCCTTAATTACCATTAAATACAATCACTAACCTTCTTAAAATGTAGAATCATTAGAAGCACTCCTACCCCATTGGTTACATTGATGATTTTAACCCATCCAATATGCTCAAATCTGATCACAAGAGTTTGGAAAGCTGGGCCTTGAACTAACTTCGATATGAAGAAGGAACCCTAACTGTCTGTCTTTGTTTCACAGGGGACAGCCCTAACCGTCGCTCTCTCAGTAGAAGGGGCTTATCATCTGGGGAGGCTAACCAACATCATGTTGCTGATGAGGCAGAGAAGAGTCTCTCCAGATCAGAACACCTCAAGAAACACCAGCAGAGACTTACAGGGAAGAAACCTCACTGCTGCTTTGACTGTGGAAAGAGTTTCACCTCTTCAACAAATCTTAATACACACAAGAGAATACACACAGGAGAGAAATCTTATAGCTGTGATCAGTGTGGGAAGAGATTCACTCAGTCAGGAAACCTGGCTGAACACAAGATTATGCACACAGGAGAGAAGCCTTACCACTGCTCAGACTGTGGAATGAGCTTAACCACTTCAAAAGGACTTCTAGTACACCAGAGAACACACACAGGAGAGAAGCCTTTTGGTTGTGATCAGTGTGGGAAGAGATTCACTCAGTCAGGAAGCCTGGCTTTACACAAGAGAATACACACAGGAGAGAAACCTTATAGCTGTGGCGTACCTTTACACACACACCCACACCCACACACACACCCACACACACACACCCACCCCCCCCCACACACACACACACACACACACACAATGAAGGGATTAATTTCCTACCCATACAGAGGTGATAGTGATGTGCCAATATTGTATGGTACCTTTCTTTGCAAACCAATAATAAAGCTTCTTATAATGGGGATTATTGTTATGATGTTGATCATTTGTATTCCCGCAGGATAGCCTCAGATGTGTCGTCAAAGGACGGCCACAGAAAGAGGGCCCATCTTCAACAAATCTTAATACACACAAGAGAATACACACAGGAGAGAAATCTTATAGCTGTGATCAGTGTGGGAAGAGATTCACTCAGTCAGGAAACCTGGCTGAACACAAGAGAATACACACAGGAGAGAAACCTTATAGCTGTGATCAGTGTGGGAAGAGATTCACTCAGTCAGGACACCTGGCTTTACACAAGAGAATACACACAGGAGAGAAATCTTATAGCTGTGATCAATGTGGGAAGAGATTCACTCATTCAGGAAGCCTGGCTTTACACAAGAGAATACACACAGGAGAGAAGCCTTTTGGTTGTGATCAATGTGGGAAGAGATTCACTCAGTCAGGACACCTGGCTTTACACAAGAGAATACACACAGGAGAGAAACCTTATAGCTGTGATCAATGTGGGAAGAGATTCACTCATTCAGGAAGCCTGGCTTTACACAAGAGAATACACACAGGAGAGAAGCCTTTTGGTTGTGATCAGTGTGGGAAGAGATTCACTCAGTCAGGACACCTGGCTTTACACAAGAGAATACACACAGGAGAGAAGCCTTTTGGTTGTGATCAGTGTGGGAAGAGATTCACTCACTCAGCAAACATGGCTTTACACAAGAGAATACACACAGGAGAGAAGCCTTTTGGTTGTGATCAGTGTGGGAAGAGATTCACTCGGTCAGGAAGCCTGGCTTTACACAAGAGAATACACACAGGAGAGAAGCCTTACCACTGCTCAGACTGTGGAATGAGCTTAACCACTTCAAAAGGACTTCTAGTACACCAGAGAACACACACAGGAGAGAAGCCTTTTGGTTGTGATCAGTGTGGGAAGAGATTCACTCAGTCAGGAAGCCTGGTTGAACACCAGAGAACACACACAGGAGAGAAGCCTTTTGGTTGTGATCAGTGTGGGAAGAGATTCACTCGGTCAGGAATCCTGGCTTTACACAAAAGAAAACACCACACTGTTGGGTAACCTTTCCACTTTTGTTAGCTCAATCCAGTTAATCATAGACTAGTGTACACACACCGGAGAAAAGCCCTACAGGGTGAGTTTTGCCACCTCAAGCATTCTTAATGTGGCCTTCCTTAGTGTAATTTGATGTACTGTCAACAAGGGGTCCACCCTCTGAAAACTTTAACTATCCATTATTTCCAGATTTCTATTAATTGCAATGTGAGTGAAATAGTCTGTGTTTGAATGGTGTGGGCGTACGTACCCCAACAACAGAATGGTGTGGGTGTTTCCCAACAACAGGATTGGTCAGCTCAGAGAAAGCAGGGCGGTAGCTCCTCCCCCTCTCTCTGCAAGTCTATCGTTAGGGTTAAGGCAAGGGTCCGTTTAACATGTTGACTAGTTGGGATGTGGTCAGAAAAGTCCCTTAAGTCGCTGCCGTCCCACAGTCTGTTGACAGATGCTATGATACCAGTTAAGTCTGTTCACACGAGATTACAGAAATGTTGGCAAGTCGATTTATGTGGTTTGCTTAGCGAGCAAGCTAGAGGGATCTGAAGACTGATAACAATGTCTAAGGACAATTCACCATCACCATGATCAACCCTGTCTACCAGCCAACTCACCATGATCAACCCTGTCTACCATCCAACTCACCTTATTTTGAAATGACACGATATTGTTTGGCAGAATGAACACAGTATAGTGAATATTTTCCCAAACTGCGTTACCCACTCCAGTCAGCAGATGACGATGTGAGTCTTTCAAGAGCTGTTTCCTCCAGTGGACAGGACGCTTTTTCAACAACAACACGGACTCATCAGCCTCCTCGGTAGCTTGCTAGCAAACAAACAAACCACAAAGTTTGCTGCTTCAGTGTTTTTAGATATTTTTCTCAGACGTTACTATGGTATACTGAAGTACAATTACAAGCATTCCATAAGTGTCAAAGGCTTTTATTGACAATTACATTAAGTTTATGCAATGAGTTAATATTTGCAGTGTTGACCCTTCTATTTCAAGACCTCTGCAATGGCATGCTGTCAATTAACTTCTGGGCCACATCCTGACTGATGGCAGCCCATTCTTGCATAATCAATGCTTGGAGTTTGTCAGAATTGGTGGGTTTTTGTTTGTCCATCCGCCTCTTGAGGATTGACCACAAGTGGTCCTCTGTAGCTCAGCTGGTAGAGCATGGCGCTTGTAACGCCAGGGTAGTGGGTTCGATCCCCTGGACCATCCATACGTAAAAATGTATGCACACATGACTGTAAGTCGCTTTGGATAAAAGCGTCTGCTAAATGGCTTATTATTATTATTACGTTTTCAATGGGATTAAGGTCTGGGGAGTTTCCTGGCCCATGGACCCAACATTTCAATGTTTTGTTCCCCGAGCCACTTAGTTATCACTTTTGCCTTATGGCAAGATGCTCCATCATGCTGGAAAAGGCATTGTTCGTTACCAAACTGTTCTTGGATGGTTCATCAGAGAAAATGACTTTACCCCAGTCCTCAGCAGTTCAATCCCTGTACCTTTTGCAGAATATCAGTCTGTCCTCCTGGAGAGTAGTGGCTTCCTGTCATGAGAATTTTGTTATCTAAATGGTTGAAGTCAACTACTTCTTAAATCTTTGAATAATTCCCAAAAGGTTGTAAATCTCTTAGTTTAAATAAATTCAACAAAGACTCAATCCTGCAATGGTCAGCATATTTATTCATGAGAGCGCTCTGAAACAAAATGGTCGTACAATATTTTTATACGCACACATCAGAGGAAAAATCCCACCACTCTTTAGGCGGGCTGTAGTTTTCCACTGGAAAACTGCTCTCCTGACCATCAGGTCACACACACACACACACACACTGTTCTTATCTACTTCCTGCTAGGGCAGGCTGCATTCCTTAGATATCGCCGTCCTCACAATATTCTGAAACCTTTTCATACTCTCCTTGGGAACCAGTCTCCTGTTATTTGGTTTCAATCGTTTTCTGTTGCTGGGATATAAACACATTTGATTAACTCTCTAAGCTCTAGTCTACTAATTAGTCAGACATTATTAGTTTAACTGAGGGTGTTACATTTTAGTCATATCTTACTCACACATGTCTTTATCAATCCACCCTTTGACTAAATTTCACACACATTTAAAATACATTCTTATAAAATGAAACACACAAGAAGGCATACAACGTATTTTGCATATTAAATGAATCACTAGTACAAAACACACTATAAAATGCAATTTGTCTTTTATTGCTACCAAATTTTACTTCCAACCATAACTCACTCTCCATGTTAGGAGATAGTATACTAAACATTAAAATCATTTAACACAGATTCATCAGGATTGAAATGTTCTGCATCGTCCACTAGAGCGGGAGGATATAGGTTGTCGTTCCATCGGTCTGAGTTTGGAACGGGTCCACATCTCACCATCTGCAGTGACACTGCCTTTTCCAAAGACCTTAACACAAGACCTCGCACACACAGGATTAAACAGCATCCACATAACACCAAACTGAACATTCCCACCAGGACTGCCCCCACCACTGTTGCCACAATCTGTTTCCATTTTCCAAACATATTATCAAAACCAACCAGTTAGTGAGTTGTCAATGCCAGAGTTCTCAGCCAGTTCCTTTGCCAGCGTGGTGAGTCCCTGGAGGGCCTTGGTCACTGACCCGTCACGTGCTGTATTATTGGGGATGAAAGTACAGCACATAGATCCAAACAAAACACAAACCCCGCCCCGTTCAGCCAAAAGCATATCCAAAGCTATCCTATTCTGCCATGCCATTAAACTAGTTGCCGCTGTCTGCTCAGCCAATCCCTTTATTGCATCACGTGTGTTATTAATAAACCTCTGTTGGTTATAGTAGATGTAGTTTATCCAATCCACATTCTTATTAATTGTCGACCACCAGAAAAGACTTGATTCAAAACCAGCTGCAATTTGATTCCTAGCTTTGAATTCTTCTGGAACCCCTCGAGGTACTCCTATCCCATCGATATACACCCTCTCATCAAAGGATCCTGGGAGGAGGTCTCTCCTTCTACGTGACAACCCACCAGTTTTTGACATGTTGGATCGTTTGATGAGCGTGAAAGGCATTCCCAGCTGGGCCAACGCACAGGTTCCGGTCCAATTCGCATGTAGATTAGGCCATAATCTGTTACCACCACACAACCACCAGATGTCAGCACGGGCCTGATTTTGGTTCCTAAAATCCTCTGGCTGCAACAAAGAGGAGAGATTGGTCATGGTCTCTTTACTTGTGAAATTCTCAGTGTAGGAGCAGGAGCTGAGATGCCCTACCCCGTATCCTATCTTGTCAGTCCTAGAAAAACAATAATAAGATTCCCCTGAGACTTCAAACGGAGGTAATCTAGGTTGGGGGGACTTCGTTGCCGGGGGATACAGATAGTGCAAGTCAATACAAGACTCCTTCACCACTTTCCCAGGTGACTTGCCTTGTACTGTGTATGGAGATTCACATATCCCCACCTCTCGGTATGAGCAACTACATGATCCCAAGAGGTACATGGTGACATACATATATACCTACCGTCCCCTACAATATTACCAGCCAGTAGTTCCCAACTCCCCAACTGGTCCGCAAAGACCTCAAAGGTGATGTCCTTTCCTACAGTCACTAGTACTTCCCCTTTCCCTACGTTAAGCTGCCTTCTCTGCCTGCTCTTACCTTCCTCTGGCCTGTCCTTACTGACTTGAGTTAGATTAACTACTACTTCTGGCTGGTCGGGCGGGTTTGGGTGTGCTAGGAGTATGGCCCCCACAATCAGACAGCTACCTACCGTCAGAATACCTGTGAATCCCCACGCTCGCCCTGCGAACATGTCAGACGCCAGAGGCCAACCCATTGCTTTACCTTCTATCGAACTCACACAGGGATGATCAGACAGGGTAGGGGAATCTTCGTTAAGGAGCCAACCCCCGAGCCCTAGTGGTGATCGGTTCTTTCTCCTAACTCTGTGTTTGTTCGTCAGGTGTATCTGGGTTTACCTTTTTGCAGTGTGTGACATGCACCCAGGTGGATCTTTCGGCGATTCTTACAGCGAAGGCCGTCACCAACAGGACCTGATATGGACCTTCCCAACGGGGCTGTTTCCAGTCTTTCTTCTTTAGGGATTGGATCCACACCCAGTCACCTGGTTGGATTGAGTGGGTTACCTTCTCCTTTAGTTCTCCTGTTGGGCACAAAATCTTTGACATACGTGTTTGGTTAATGAACAGTCTCCTCATGTGTTCTGCTAGAGTGTCTTCTACTTCTATGTCTGTCTGTTCTAGTCTTCCTAGCTCGGGCATTCTATATGGTCTTCCAAAAAACTTTTCAAAGGGGGATAGTCCCTCTTTATCTGGGGTTATCCTAATCGTGATCAACACTATTGGTAGGCATTGTACCCAATTTCTTCCCTTCACTCCGTGATAACTCTATAAAATCAATTTCCAATTGCTGGACTGGCTAGTCTGCCATAGGATATTCCCCTTTTGGTGCTCTCTGTCTCCCTTGATGATTACTTTGTGCACATATAACACACCTTGAACACAATTTTTTAAAAGTAATTTGTTATCCCATAGGCTACAAAGTGTTTTCTAATTATTTCTACCATCCCTCCGGTTGATACATGGCTCAGCCCATGTACCAAAACTGCTGCATATCTAAACAGAGATGTTGGTAATATGGGTAATTTACCTTGATACCAAATCCCCTCCTTAATAACTGCTCCTAGCTTTTCCCATTTAGTAACTTCTTTCATTGAGGCTCTTAATTGACTTTCTCTCAGTAAGTCTGTGTCAATACTCACTTCCTCTTTCAGATGTAGCTGAGTGGTTTGCCTTCATCGCTTCCTCATCTGCCTTCCGGTTACCATGGTTGCTAATACTGTCTTTCCCTGTAGTATGAGCGTCACACTTGCAAATAGCCATCTTGTCTGGTAAGAGAACAGCGTCTTAACAAATTTAAAATCAATTGAGCATGTGTTTATAGGTTTCCCAGAAGTAGTTACCATTCCCCTATTTCTCCATTGTGCAGCGAATACGTGAACTGTATTTAAATGCATAAGCACTATCTGTGTAAATGGTAACCCGTTTTCCTTTACCTAAATGACATGCACGAGTGAGAGCCACTATTTCTGCCTGCTGTGCAGAATAATTTCGAGGTAAAGATTCAGCTCCTAGAACGTCTGTCTCTGTTACAACCGCATATATCCTGTGGCATTAGTGCCATCAGGGTTTGTTCTGGACGAGACTTCTACAAACATAGTTATTTCTCCATCGGGCATGGCTATGTCTGTTAAGTCAGGTCTTGGCAACACAAGCTTCTCAGTTTCGGTTACACAATCATGTGGGCTCCCATCTGTTGCAATGGGAACCAGAGTAGAAGGATTGAGAGTTGTGAATCGTTCTATGGTCAAATTGGGCATGTTTAACAGAATGATCATACAAGGTAAGTGTCTAGCCGGTGACATATAGGCCATTTTATGCTCGAATAATAAAATGGACACTCCGTGTGGTACTTTTAATGTTAGGTCATGGTAAAGTACTACTGAGGCCAAATCCTCCACTGCTTGGGCAGCTGCTACCACAGATTCTAAACATAAAGGCATGCCTTGAGCCACTTCATCCAATCTGGAGGAGTAATATGCAATGGGCTTATTTCCCCCCCCCCCCCCCCCCCCCCCCCCATGTTTTTTGTGTAAGGACTGATGTCATAAACCCCTGTCTACAATCTACAGTGTGTGTAAAAGGGCGGGGTCATATCTAGGGAAGGCTAGAACTGTATTTGATGTTAATAGTTTCTTTATGTTAGCCAACTGTACCTCAGCCTCCTCTGTCCACTCGATCTTATCCTTAGCAGCCATTGCTTTTCCATAGATATATCCACTTAGCTTCCCCGTATGTAATGCAATGTGTTGCACCCAAGCCCCTGCGGTAGTTAATCATACCCAGAAAACTCATCATTTGTTTCTTGTTAATAGGTTTTGGGGGCCTCTAAGATAGCCACCTTCCTAGAGGCATTCAAAGTCATTCCCTCTTGAGTTAGTGTATGTCCTAAATAGATTACTTCCTCCTGCCATAGTTGTAATTTTTTCTTACTGACCTTGTGACCCTGCTCTGCCAAGAACCGCAACAGTGCTATGGTATCAACCTTCCTGGGTTCGCAACTAATATGTCGTCCACATATACTAACATTTGGCTGCCCTCCTGAGGGGTCAAACTGGCCTAAATCCTGGGTTATTGCCTGACTAAATATCGTGGGACTCTCCGAAAATCCTTGGGGATGACGCGAATATTTCAATTTCTGACCTTGAAAGGTAAAGCCGAACCAGCCTTGACTATCTGGGTGTACCTGTATGCTAAACAAATGCATTAGCTAGATCTATCACTGGAAAATAAGCATTCTCAGGTTTCAATTGGTTCAACAAAGTATGTGGGTGAGGCACACAAGGTGCCCTTGGAATTATACTATTGTTTACCCCTTGCAAATCCATCACCTATCCCAGATGACTCAGGGGGTATTGAAACGTGCTCCTAGATGGTTTTACAGGGCACTTTTTTTTAAAAAAGAAACACGACTTAGTCTCCGGCTGTTGGATTCTGTTAAAGTTGGGTTAGGGTTAGGGTTAGGGTTAGGGTTAGGGTTAGGTTTAGGGTTAGGGTTAGGGTTAGGGTTAGGTACAGGGATAAAAACTCCATCGGACACCCCTGTCCAATTCTGTATGTGGAGAAGGTAATGTCGTTGGGAGCTGGGGTTTGTTTTGTTGTACTCCTGGGAGGCCGTGGATGTCAATCGATGTGCTTTGGAGGGGGCTAGGTGGATTTCAAAATTTTGTTATGTTTTTTGCACATAGGTACAGGGATAAAAACTCAATTGGACACCCCTGTCCAATTCTGTATGTGGAGAAGTTAATGTCGTGGGGAGCTGGGGTTTGTTTTGCTGTACTCCTGGGAGGCCGTAGATGTCAATCGATGTGCTTTGGAGGGGGCTAGGTGGATTTCAAAATTTGGTTAGGATTAGGGGTTAGGGGTTAGGGGTTAGGGGTTGGGGTTAGGGTTAGGGTTAGGGGTTAGGGTTAAGGTTAGATTAGGGTTAGGGTTTAGGGTTAGGGTTAGGGTTAGGGTTAGGTTAGGGTTAGGGTTAGGGTTAGGGTTAGGGTTAGGGTTAGGGTCAGGGTTAGGGTTAGGGTTAGGGTTAGGGTTAGGGTTAGGGTACAGGGATAAAAACTCCATCGGACACCCCTGTCCAATTCTGTATGTGGAGAAGGTAATGACGTGGGGAGCTGGGGTTTGTTTTGTTGTACTCCTGGGAGGCCGTAGATGTCCATTGATGTGCTTTGGAGGGGGCTAGGTGAATTTCAAAATTTGGTTAGGATTAGGGGTTAGGGTTAGGGGTTAGGGGTTGGGGTTAGGGATAGGGATAGGGGTTAGGGTTAAGGTTTGAGTTTGAGTTTGAGTTTATTTTTATTTTTACAGGGACAGTGCACATTAATCAACGTTTCAGTAAAAGTGCCGGTTTTAGCCAGCCGGCTAATTTTCAACCGCAGTCCCTGGGCAGGTTATTAAAAACAATTACAATATAGATAATAACAACATAGAACAAGACATAGCATACAGACATAGCAACATAGGACAAACAAGACGTAGCATACAGACCGAGCAACATAGAACAAAAAGCAGCAAGACAAAATTCATAAAAGCAACAAAGTGTTTCCACACCTCACAAGTTACAGACAACAGACATGGAAAGCGGCAACACACAGCTAGGGACCATGTTCACAAATCTGATTGACCTTTAGCCATGTCTTCAAGTATTTTGTGAAAGTGTGATATGTGGTGCAGTTCTGTGTGTCTGATGGCAGTGTATTCCAGACATGGGAAGCTCTCACAGAAAAAGCGGATTTACTAAAGGTGCTTTTCCTTAGGGGAACTACACAGTCACCTCTCATGGCAGACCTTGTGGATCTGCTGCCATATGTTTGGGTTTTCTGTTTAACAAAAATACTGAGTGGAGGGGGAGCCAAGCCATTTAGGATCTTGAATACAAGACATGCATCGGTGTATTGCACAAGATTTTCCCAACTCAGGAGCTCATGCTTTCTAAGGATGTGACAGTGATGATGGCTATTGGGCTTCCTATCAAGCACTTTGAGAGCCTGTTTGTAGACAGACTGAATAGGTCTTACTGTTGTACAGCGAGCTTGGGCCCAACTAGTCAAGCAGTATGTTAAGTGGGGGAGTATCATAGATTTGAAGTACAGTTTTGCTACCTCTGTAGTCAAACAATTTCGTATAAATCGGAAATTAGCTAGGTTGAATTTGGTTATTTGAATTACCTTTTTCACATGCTTTTTAAAAGAGAGGTTGGAATCAAGTATGATGCCAAGGTACTTAAAATCAGATACCCCCTGGAGCTTCTCCCCTGACACATAGACTTCTGGCTCAGTAGCATCTGTTGCCCCCTTTGTGAAGAACATGCAAACAGTTTTTTTCACATTGAGATGCAAACACGAGTCACTGAGCCACTTTGTAACCTGGACCATTACAGTAGTGAGTTCTTGTGCAGCTTGTTGTTTGCTCTTTGCATGCACATATATCACTGTATCATCTGCATACATTTGAACTTCAGACCCAGTACAGACAGAAGGCAGATCATTAATGTACAGGCTGAACAGGAGGGGCCCCAGTATTGACCCTTGGGGCACACCCACATCATAGCTAAGAGTGGGCGACAGCTCATTGCTCACTCTGACACACTGAGTTCTGCCTTCAAGGTATGATTTCATCCATCTCAAGGCATCGGGGGAAAAGTTGAACTTGGACAATTTTGTGATGAGAATCTCATGGTTAACAGTATCAAAAGCCTTCCTTAGGTCCAGAAACACAGCCCCAACAACGCCCCCTTTGTCCATCTTGGACTTCACATTTTCCAGAAAAAAGCAGTTGGCCATTTCTGTGGAGTGTTTCGCTCTGAAGCCAAACTGCATGGAATGTAATGTGAAGGGGCTGTTGTTGAGGTGGGCAATCAGTTGTTCTGCTACACACTTTTCAACAATCTTTGACACCACAGGTAGTATACTAATGGGCCTGTAGTTACTCACATCAGCAGAGTCGCCTGATTTAAAGATGGCCGTTATTATGGCCGACTTCCATACCCTTGGAAACACCCCGAGACCAATAGATGTGTTGGTGACCTTAGTAATGGGGCCAATGAGTGACTCTTTGTAGTTTTTAAGAAAGGTAGAGTCCATCCCAAACACATCTTTGGCTTTAGAGTTCTTTAGTGAGCTAATCACCTTGTCTACCTTTGACTCAGAAACCTCCCTTATGATGAAGACAGGTTGAGCATCATTTACTAGCACTGAGCCCAAGAAACCAGTGGAGGGGTTCTGTGTCAGTACCCTGACAGAGTCAATAAAGTAGGAATTGAAGGCTATTGCTATTTCGACTGCATCCTGTGTTAGATTGTTATTCACCATGATTTCTAGTCTTTTTGCAGTGTTACTATGGTCTTTCCCTGTTAACTTTTTTAGATTCTCCCAGATCAGTTTAGAATTTCCCTTTGCTTCACCAATTATGTTAATAAAAAAGTTTGCCTTGGCCTGTCTGATTTCTTTCATCACCTTATTTCTCAACATGGTAAACCTACGTCTGTCATGCTCTAATTTGGATCTTAGGGCTATTTTTAGATAATAATCTCGTTCTTTCATCAATTTCCAGATTTCTCCATTTACCCAAGGAAGAGTGCTCTTTTGGCCAGGTTTGGATTTGATTTTCTTTAGGAAACCATTTAATGTAGTCTGGATTGTGGATAGAAAAACTTGACTATCAGCTTCCACGTCTGCATAGGACAAGAGATCATTCCAGTTAATTCCCTTAATTGCATTTTCAAAATAGCTTAATTCACTCTTAGGTATTCTTAGTTGATCAGGCTTTCTAACAGTAGAGAGGTTAAACCTGCTCTTAGACAGCTTTCTGGCTATAAGTGTCAGATTATGATCAGATAGCCCAGTAACCATATTGAATGATTTAGTCACTCTCTCTGGTTTATTACTGAACACCAAATCAATCTGTGTTTTAGAGCAACAAGTCACCCTGGTTGGCCCTTTAACTAGCTGTGTAAGGTCAAAGGTATTAGTGATCCGTTTGAGGGTTTTCCTACAACACTTGTCTTCATAATTAATGTTAAAATCTCCCATTAAGATGACCTCTTTCCCAAAATCACATTCCCTAAGCATGTTATTAAACTGATCAAAAAACACACTTTTGGTGGAAGGTGGCCTATACATTCCAATGAGGGTAAAATACATTTGGGGAGACAGTGTAATGTTCAGGCCAATACATTCTAGTTCATTATCACATGACCACTCAATTTGTTTACATCGGATATGTTCTTTAATATAAATCATCACACCCCCTCCTCTTCCTTCAGTCCTGTCTCTCCTGAAAACATTGTAGCCAGGCACAATCAAAGCAGCAGATGGAGAGTTTCTATGGAGCCATGTCTCTGAGAGGCAGAGAAAGTCAAGGTTGGAGTCTGTGAGTAGATGTTGAATTTGATCACTTTTTGGAATGACACTACGAATGTTCAAGTGCCCCCCTAGTAGTCCCTTGGGCTTAGCTCGTGGGTCCCAGATGACTCGAGAGTGATTGACACATTGAAAAAAATTAAATTTTCTGTGTTTTCTGACGGCTGGGTTTAGGCCGTTTTGTTTCGTTTTGATTAGGGGCAGTTCGGTAGCGCAATTAACAATCCCTCCCGCCTGCACTGGATGCGGGAAACTAATTAAAACAGCTTGCATACCAGAAGCAGAGTCAGGGATCGCATATAGCGACTTTGGTATGTTTGAAGAGTCAAAATCCATCCTGGAGCCGGGTGAGTCGAGAGAAACCACAGGACCATAGCACTCACCCACCTCCACAGCGGCGACGATCAGTGGACGAGGCCATCCACCGCCCTCCACTCCAGTGCGTATCGCTGGCTCGGTGATGTTGGGCCCAGGAGTGAGTTGCACATCCCCGGAGAGCAGGAGGGTAGTGAACAGGTAGTTTAACAGTTTCCGATAAATGTTGGACTTGTGTTTGTTGCGCCTAAGCGGTTCAGTAGAATAAGGAGCGAGGTAGACTTGGCCATTATTCAGAACATTATGGTATGCTGTGTACTGTCCGCTCCCGTGGAACGGTGAACCAATGTGTTTGTGTTTGGTGTTAATATTCTCCGGTAGTAGACTGATTGTGTCATCCCAGCAAGGACGCACTGAGATTATCAGTAGAGCAGCTACATAACTGACAATCATGGCAGAGTACTGGAGATAAAACACATAATTGCGCTTTAACTCTTTGCATGAGTTACTTAGCTGGGGTCGGCGTACACCTGATGGTTTAGATAAAATTACAGCATTCGAATGAGAAGCGGCACCTGCCACACCACCCTGTCTTCCGTCCGCCATTATCGAGGTTAGGGTTAGGGTTTAGGGTTAGGGTTAGGGTTAGGGTTAGGGTACAGGGATAAAAACTCAATTGGACACCCCTGTCCAATTCTGTATGTGGTGAAGGTTAGGGTTAGGGTTAGGGTTAGGGGTTAGGGGTTAGGGGTTAGGGTTAGGGTTAGGGTTAGGTACAGGGATAAAAACTCAATTGGACACCCCTGTCCAATTCTGTATGTGGAGAAGGTAATGTCGTGGGGAGCTGGGGTTTGTTTTGCTGTACTCCTGGGAGGCCGTAGATGTCAATCGATGTGCTTTGGAGGGGGCTAGGTGGATTTCAAAATTTGGTTAGGATTAGGGGTTAGGGGTTAGGGGTTGGGGTTAGGGTTAGGGTTAGGGTTAGGGGTTAGGGTTAAGGTTAGATTAGGGTTAGGGTTTAGGGTTTAGGGTTAGGGTTAGGGTTAGGGTTAGGTTAGGGTTAGGGTTAGGGTTAGGGTTAGGATTAGGATTAGGGTTAGGGTTAGGGTTAGGGTAGGGTCAGGGTTAGGGTTAGGGTTAGGGTTAGGGTTAGGGTACAGGGATAAAAACTCAATTGGACACCCCTGTCCAATTCTGTATGTGGAGAAGGTAATGTCGTGGGGAGCTGGGGTTTGTTTTGCTGTACTCCTGGGAGGCCGTAGATGTCCATCGATGTGCTTTGGAGGGGGCTAGGTGGATTTCAAAAT
The DNA here is from genome assembly GCF_964263955.1 of Coregonus lavaretus. Lineage (NCBI taxonomy): Eukaryota > Metazoa > Chordata > Actinopteri > Salmoniformes > Salmonidae > Coregonus > Coregonus lavaretus. The sequence goes on along the minus strand of NW_028162746.1, from coordinate 295,274 downwards.
TTGGTTATGTTTTTTGGGTTAAGGTTAGGGTTAGGTTAGGGTTAGGGTTAGGGTTAGGGTTAGGGTTAGGGTTAGGGTTAGGTACAGGGATAAAAACTCAATTGGACACCCCTGTCCAATTCTGTATGTGGAGAAAGTAATGTCGTGGGGAGCTGGGATTTGTTTTGCTGTACTCCTGAAAGGCCGTAGATGTCAATCGATGTGCTTTGGAGGGGGCTAGGTGGATTTCAAAATGTGGTTAGGGTACAGGGATAAAAACTCAATTGGACACCCCTGTCCAATTCTGTATGTGGAGAAGGTAATGTCGTGGGGAGCTGGGGTTTGTTTTATTGTACTCCTGGGAGGGTTAGGTTTAGGGTTAGGGTTAGGGTTAGGTACAGGGATAAAAACTCAATTGGACACCCCTGTCCAATTCTGTATGTAGAGAAGGTAATTTCGTGGGGAGCTGAGGTTTGTTTTGTTGTACTCCTGGGAGGCCGTGGATGTCAATCGATGTGCTTAGGGTTAGGGTTAGGGTTAGGGTTAGGTACAGGGATAAAAACTATATTGGACACCCCTGTCCAATTCTGTATGTGGAGAAGGTAATGTCGTGGGGAGCTGGGGTTTGTTTTGCTGTACTCCTGGGAGGCCGTAGATGTCCATCGATGTGCTTTGGAGGGGGCTAGGTGGATTTCAAAATTTGGATATGTTTTTGGTTTAGGGTTAGGGTTAGGGTTAGGGTTAGGTTAGGGTTAGGGTTAGGGTTAGGTACAGGGATAAAAACTCAATTGGACACCCCTGTCCAATTCTGTATGTGGAGAAGGTAATGTCGTGGGGAGCTGGGGTTTGTTTTGCTGTACTCCTGGGAGGCCGTAGATGTCAATCGATGTGCTTTGGAGGGGGCTAGGGTTAGGGTTAGGGTACAGGGATAAAAACTCAATTGGACACCCCTGTCCAATTCTGTATGTGGAGAAGGTAATGTTGTGGGGAGCTGGGGTTTGTTTTGCTGTACTCCTGGGAGGCCGTAGATGTCAATCGATGTGCTTTGGAAAGGGCTAGGTGGATTTCAAAATTTGATTAGGTACAGGGATAAAAACTCAATTGGACACCCCTGTCCAATTCTGTATGTGGAGAAGGTAATGTCGTGGGGAGCTGGGGTTTGTTTTGTTGTACTCCTGGGACACCGTAGATGTCCATCGATGTGCATTGGAGGGGGCTAGGTGGATTTCAAAATTTGGTTATGTTTTTTGGGTTAGGGTTAGGGTTAGGGTTAGGGTTAGGTACAGGGATAAAAACTCAATTGGACACCCCTGTCCAATTCTGTATGTAGAGAAGGTAATTTCGTGGGGAGCTGAGGTTTGTTTTGTTGTACTCCTGGGAGGCCGTAGATGTCAATCGATGTGCTTAGGGTTGGGTTAGGGTTAGGGTTAGGTACAGGGATAAAAACTATATTGGACACCCCTGTCCAATTCTGTATGTGGAGAAGGTAATGTCGTGGGGAGCTGGGGTTTGTTTTGCTGTACTCCTGGGAGGCCGTAGATGTCAATCGATGTGCTTTGGAGGGGGTAAGGGTTAGGTACAGGGATAAAAACTCAATTGGACACCCCTGTCCAATTCTGTATGTGGAGAAGGTAATGTCGTGGGGAGCTGGGGTTTGTTTTGCTGTACTCCTGGGAGGCCGTAGATGTCAATCGATGTGCTTTGGAAAGGGCTAGGTGGATTTCAAAATTTGGTTAGGTACAGGGATAAAAACTCAATTGGACACCCCTGTCCAATTCTGTATGTGGAGAAGGTAATGTCGTGGGGAGCTGGGGTTTGTTTTATTGTACTCCTGGGAGGGTTAGGTTTAGGGTTAGGGTTAGGGTTAGGGATAAAAACTCAATTGGACACCCCTGTCCAATTCTGTATGTGGAGAAGGTAATGTCGTGGGGAGCTGAGGTTTGTTTTGTTGTACTCCTGGGAGGCCGTAGATGTCAATCGATGTGCTTTGGAGGGGGCTAGGGTTAGGGTTAGGGTTAGGGTTAGGGTACAGGGATAAAAACTCAATTGGACACCACTGTCCAATTCTGTATGTGGAGAAGGTAATGTCGTGGGGAGCTGGGGTTTGTTTTGTTGTACTCCTGGGAGGCCGTAGATGTCCATCGATGTGCTTTGGAGGGTTAGGGTTAGGGTTAGGTACAGGGATAAAAACTCAATTGGACACCCCTGTCCAATTCTGTATGTGGAGAAGGTAATGTCGTGGGGAGCTGGGGTTTGTTTTGCTGTACTCCTGGGAGGCCGTAGATGTCCATCGGTGTGCTTTGAGGGGGCTAGGTGGATTTCAAAATTTGGTTATGTTTTTTGGGTTAGGGTTAGGGTTAGGGTTAGGGTTAGGGTTAGGGTTAGGGTTAGGGTTAGGGTTAGGGTTAGGGTTAGGGTTAGGGTTAGGTACAGGGATAAAAACTCAATTGGACACCCCTGTCCAATTCTGTATGTGGAGAAGGTAATGTCGTGGGGAGCTGGGGTTTGTTTTGCTGTACTCCTGGGAGGCCGTAGATGTCAATCAATGTGCTTTGGAGGGGGCTAGGTGGATTTCAAAATTTGGTTAGGTACAGGGATAAAAACTCAATTGGACACCCCTGTCCAATTCTGTATGTGGAGAAGGTAATGTTGTGGGGAGCTGAGGTTTGTTTTGTTGTACTCCTGGGAGGCCGTAGATGTCAATCGATGTGCTTAGGGTTAGGGTTAGGTACAGGGATAAAAACTCAATTGGACACCCCTGTCCAATTCTGTATGTGGAGAAGGTAATGTTGTGGGGAGCTGGGGTTTGTTTTGCTGTACTCCTGGGAGGCCGTAGATGTCAATCGATGTGGTTTGGAGGGGGCTTGGTGGATTTCAAAATTTGGTTATGTTTTTTGGGTTAGGGTTAGGGTTAGGTTAGGGTTAGGGTTAGGGTTAGGGTTAGGTACAGGGATAAAAACTCAATTGGACACCCCTGTCCAATTCTGTATGTGGAGAAGGTAATGTCGTGGGGAGCTGAGGTTTGTTTTGTTGTACTCCTGGGAGGCCGTAGATGTCAATCGATGTGCTTAGGGTTAGGGTTAGGGTTAGGGTTAGGTACAGGGATAAAAACTATATTGGACACCCCTGTCCAATTCTGTATGTGGAGAAGGTAATGTCGTGGGGAGCTGGGGTTTGTTTTGCTGTACTCCTGGGAGGCCATAGATGTCAATCGATGTGCTTTGGAGGGGGTTAGGGTTAGGTACAGGGATAAAAACTCAATTGGACACCCCTGTCCAATTCTGTATGTGGAGAAGGTAATGTCGTGGGGAGCTGGGGTTTGTTTTGCTGTACTCCTGGGAGGCCGTAGATGTCAATCGATGTGCTTTGGAAAGGGCTAGGTGGATTTCAAAATTTGGTTAGGTACAGGGATAAAAACTCAATTGGACACCCCTGTCCAATTCTGTATGTGGAGAAAGTAATGTCGTGGGGAGCTGGGGTTTGTTTTATTGTACTCCTGGGAGGGTTAGGTTTAGGGTTAGGTTAGGGTTAGGGATAAAAACTCAATTGGATACCCCTGTCCAATTCTGTATGTGGAGAAGGTAATGTCGTGGGGAGCTGAGGTTTGTTTTGTTGTACTCCTGGGAGGCCGTAGATGTCAATCGATGTGCTTAGGGTTAGGGTTAGGGTTAGGTACAGGGATAAAAAAACAATTGGACACCCCTGTCCAATTCTGTATGTGGAGAAGGTAATGTCGTGGGGAGCTGAGGTTTGTTTTGTTGTACTCCTGGGAGGCCGTAGATGTCAATCGATGTGCTTTGGAGGGGGCTAGGTGGATTTCAAAATTTGGTTATGTTTTTTGGGTTAGGGTTAGGGTTAGGGTTAGGGTTAGGTACAGGGATAAAAACTCAATCGGACACCACTGTCCAATTCTGTATGTGGAGAAGGTAATGTCGTGGGGAGCTGGGGTTTGTTTTGTTGTACTCCTGGGAGGCCGTAGATGTCCATCGATGTGCTTTGGAGGGTTAGGGTTAGGGTTAGGTACAGGGATAAAAACTCAATTGGACACCCCTGTCCAATTCTGTATGTGGAGAAGGTAATGTCCTGGGGAGCTGGGGTTTGTTTTGCTGTACTCCTGGGAGGCCGTAGATGTCCATCGATGTGCTTTGAGGGGGCTAGGTGGATTTCAAAATTTGGTTATGTTTTTTGGGTTAGGGTTAGGGTTAGGTTAGGGTTAGGGTTAGGGTTAGGGTTAGGTACAGGGATAAAAACTCAATTGGACACCCCTGTCCAATTCTGTATGTGGAGAAGGTAATGTCGTGGGGAGCTGAGGTTTGTTTTGTTGTACTCCTGGGAGGCCGTAGATGTCAATCGATGTGCTTAGGGTTAGGGTTAGGGTTAGGGTTAGGTACAGGGATAAAAACTATATTGGACACCCCTGTCCAATTCTGTATGTGGAGAAGGTAATGTCGTGGGGAGCTGGGGTTTGTTTTGCTGTACTCCTGGGAGGCCATAGATGTCAATCGATGTGCTTTGGAGGGGGTTAGGGTTAGGTACAGGGATAAAAACTCAATTGGACACCCCTGTCCAATTCTGTATGTGGAGAAGGTAATGTCGTGGGGAGCTGGGGTTTGTTTTGCTGTACTCCTGGGAGGCCGTAGATGTCAATCGATGTGCTTTGGAAAGGGCTAGGTGGATTTCAAAATTTGGTTAGGTACAGGGATAAAAACTCAATTGGACACCCCTGTCCAATTCTGTATGTGGAGAAGGTAATGTCGTGGGGAGCTGGGGTTTGTTTTATTGTACTCCTGGGAGGGTTAGGTTTAGGGTTAGGGTTAGGGTTAGGGATAAAAACTCAATTGGATACCCCTGTCCAATTCTGTATGTGGAGAAGGTAATGTCGTGGGGAGCTGAGGTTTGTTTTGTTGTACTCCTGGGAGGCCGTAGATGTCAATCGATGTGCTTAGGGTTAGGGTTAGGGTTAGGTACAGGGATAAAAAACAATTGGACACCCCTGTCCAATTCTGTATGTGGAGAAGGTAATGTCGTGGGGAGCTGAGGTTTGTTTTGTTGTACTCCTGGGAGGCCGTAGATGTCAATCGATGTGCTTTGGAGGGGGCTAGGTGGATTTCAAAATTTGGTTAGGTACAGGGATAAAAACTCAATTGGACACCCCTGTCCAATTCTGTATGTGGAGAAGGTAATGTCGTGGGGAGCTGAGGTTTGTTTTGTTGTACTCCTGGGAGGCCGTAGATGTCAATCGATGTGCTTAGGGTTAGGGTTAGGTACAGGGATAAAAACTCAATTGGACACCCCTGTCCAATTCTGTATGTGGAGAAGGTAATGTCGTGGGGAGCTGGGGTTTGTTTTGCTGTACTCCTGGGAGGGCGTAGATGTCCATCGATGTGCTTTGGAGGGGGCTAGGTGGATTTCAAAATGTGGTTATGTTTTTTGCACATAGGGTACAGGGATAAAAACTCAATTGGACACACCTGTCCATTTCTGTATATGGAGAAGGTAATGTCGTGGGGAGCTGAGGTTTGTTTTGTTGTACTCCTGGGAGGCCGTAGATGTCAATCGATGTGCTTAGGGTTAGGGTTAGGGTTAGGGTTAGGTACAGGGATAAAAACTCAATTGGACACCCCTGTCCAATTCTGTATGTGGAGAAGGTAATGTCGTGGGGAGCTGGGGTTTATTTTATTGTACTCCTGGGAGGGTTAGGGTTAGGGTTAGGGTTAGGGTTAGGTACAGGGATAAAAACTCAATTGGACACCCCTGTCCAATTCTGTATGTGGAGAAGGTAATGTCGTGGGGAGCTGGGGTTTGTTTTGCTGTACTCCTGGGAGGCCGTAGATGTCAATCGATGTGCTTTGGAGGGGGCTAGGGTTAGGGTTAGGTACAGGGATAAAAACTCAATTGGACACCCCTGTCCAATTCTGTATGTGGAGAAGGTAATGTCGTGGGTACCTGGGGTTTGTTTTATTGTACTCCTGGGAGGGTTAGGGTTAGGGTTAGGGTTAGGGTTAGGGTTAGGGTTAGGTACAGGGATAAAAACTCAATTGGACACCCCTGTCCAATTATGTATGTGGATAAGGTAATGTCGTGGGGAGCTGGGGTTTGTTTTGCTGTACTCCTGGGAGGCCGTAGATGTCAATCGATGTGCTTTGGAGGGGGCTAGGGTTAGGGTTAGGTACAGGGATAAAAACTCAATTGGACACCCCTGTCCAATTCTGTATGTGGAGAAGGTAATGTCGTGGGGAGCTGGGGTTTGTTTTGCTGTACTCCTGGGAGGCCGTAGATGTCAATCGATGTGCTTTGGAGGGGGCTAGGTGGATTTCAAAATTTGGTTAGGTACAGGGATAAAAAATCAATGGACACCCCTGTCCAATTCTGTATGTGGAGAAGGTAATGTCGTGGGGAGCTGGGGTTTGTTTTGTTGTACTCCTGGGAGGCCGTAGATGTCCATCGATGTGCTTTGGAGGGGTCTAGGTGGATTTCAAAAAGTGGTTATGTTTTTTGCACATAGGGTACAGGGATAAAAACTCAATTGGACACCCCTGTCCAATTCTGTATGTGGAGAAGGTAATGACGTGGGTAGCTGGGGTTTGTTTTGCTGTACTCCTGGGAGGCCGTAGATGTCAATCGATGTGCTTTGGAGGGGGCTAGGTGGATTTCAAAAATGTTATCCCTGTACCCTAACCAAATTTTGAAATCCACCTAGCCCCCTCCAAAGTACATCGATTGACATCTACGGCCTCCCAGGAGTACAGCAAAACAAACCCCAGCTCCCCACGACATTACCTTCTCCACATACAGAATTGGACAGGGGTGTCCAATTGAGTTTTTATCCCTGTACCTAACCCTAACCCCCTCCAAAGCACATCGATTGACATCTACAGCCTCCCAGGAGTACAGCAAAACAAACCCCAGCTCCCCACGACATTACCTTCTCCACATACAGAATTGGACAGGGGTGTCCAATTGAGTTTTTACCCCTGTACCTAACCCTAACCCTAACCCTAACCCTAAGCACATCGATTGACATCTACGGCCTCCCAGGAGTACAACAAAACAAACCTCAGCTCCCCACGACATTACCTTCTCCACATACAGAATTGGACAGGGGTGTCCGATGGAGTTTATATCCCTGTACCTATGTGCAAAAAACATAACCATATTTTGAAATCCACCTAGCCCCCTCCAAAACACATCGATTGACATCTACGGCCTCCCAGGAGTACAGCAAAACAAACCCCAGCTCCCCACGACATTACCTTCTCCACATACAGAATTGGACAGGGGTGTCCAATTGAGTTTTTATCCCTGTCTATGTGCAAAAAACATAACCAAATTTTGAAATCCACCTAGCCCCCTCCAAAGCACATCGATGGACATCTACGGCCTCCCAGGAGTACAACAAAACAAACCCCAGGTCCCCACGACATTACCTTCTCCACATACAGAATTGGACAGGGGTGTCCAATTGAGTTTTTTCCCTGTACCCTAACCAAATTTCGAAATCCACCTAGCCCCCTCCAAAGCACATCGATTGACATCTACTGCCTCCCAGGAGTACAGCAAAACAAACCCCAGCTCCCCACGACATTACCTTCTCCATATACAGGATTGGACAGGGGTGTCCAATTGAGTTTTTATCCCTGTACCTAACCCTAACCCTAACCCTAACCCTAGCCCCCTCCAAAGCACATCGATGGACATCTACGGCCTCCCAGGAGTACAACAAAACAAACCCCAGCTCCACACGACATTACCTTCTCCACATACAGTATTGGACAGGGGTGTCCAATTGAGTTTTTATGCCTGTACCCTATGTGCAAAAAACATAACCAAATTTTGAAATCCACCTAGCCCCCTCCAAAGCACATCGATGGACATCTACGGCCTCCCAGGAGTACAACAAAACAAACCCCAGCTCCCCACGACATTACCTTCTCCACATACAGAATTGGACAGGGGTGTCCAATTGAGTTTTTATGCCTGTACCCTATGTGCAAAAAACATAACCACATTTTGAAATCCACCTAGCCCCCTCCAAAGCACATCGATGGACATCTACGGCCTCCCAGGAGTACAACAAAACAAACCCCAGCTCCCCACGAAATTACCTTCTCCACATACAGAATTGGACAGGGGTGTCCAATTGAGTTTTTATGCCTGTACCCTATGTGCAAAAAACATAACCACATTTTGAAATCCACCTAGCCCCCTCCAAAGCACATCGATGGACATCTACGGCCTCCCAGGAGTACAACAAAACAAACCCCAGCTCCCCACGAAATTACCTTCTCCACATACAGAATTGGACAGGGGTGTCCAATTGAGTTTTTATCCCTGTACCCTATGTGCAAAACACATAACCAAATTTTGAAATCCACCTAGCCCCCTCCAAAGCACATCGATTGACATCTACGGCCTCCCAGGAGTACAGCAAAACAAACCACAGCTCCCCACGACATTACCTTCTCCACATACATAATTGGACAGGGGTGTCCAATTGAGTTTTTATCCCTGTACCTAACCCTAACCCCCTCCAAAGCACATCGATTGACATCTACGGCCTCCCAGGAGTACAGCAAAACAAACCCCAGCTCCCCACGACATTACCTTCTCCACATACAGAATTGGACAGGGGTGTCCAATTGAGTTTTTATCCCTGTACCCTAACCCTAACCCTAACCCTAAGCACATCGATTGACATCTACAGCCTCCCAGGCGTACAACAAAACAAACCTCAGCTCCCCACGACATTACCTTCTCCACATACAGAATTGGACAGGGGTGTCCAATTGAGTTTTTATCCCTGTCTATGTGCAAAAAACATAACCAAATTTTGAAATCCACCTAGCCCCCTCCAAAGCACATCGATGGACATCTACGGCCTCCCAGGAGTACAACAAAACAAACCCCAGGTCCCCACGACATTACCTTCTCCACATACAGAATTGGACAGGGGTGTCCAATTGAGTTGTTATCCCTGTACCCTAACCAAATTTCGAAATCCACCTAGCCCCCTCCAAAGCACATCGATTGACATCTACTGCCTCCCAGGAGTACAGCAAAACAAACCCCAGCTCCCCACGACATTACCTTCTCCATATACAGGATTGGACAGGGGTGTCCAATTGAGTTTTTATCCCTGTACCTAACCCTAACCCTAACCCTAACCCTAGCCCCCTCCAAAGCACATCGATGGACGTCTACGGCCTCCCAGGAGTACAACAAAACAAACCCCAGCTCCCCACGACATTACCTTCTCCACATACAGTATTGGACAGGGGTGTCCAATTGAGTTTTTATGCCTGTACCCTATGTGCAAAAAACATAACCAAATTTTGAAATCCACCTAGCCCCCTCCAAAGCACATCGATGGACATCTACGGCCTCCCAGGAGTACAACAAAACAAACCCCAGCTCCCCACGACATTACCTTCTCCACATACAGTATTGGACAGGGGTGTCCAATTGAGTTTTTATGCCTGTACCCTATGTGCAAAAAACATAACCACATTTTGAAATCCACCTAGCCCCCTCCAAAGCACATCGATGGACATCTACGGCCTCCCAGGAGTACAACAAAACAAACCCCAGCTCCCCACGAAATTACCTTCTCCACATACAGAATTGGACAGGGGTGTCCAATTGAGTTTTTATCCCTGTACCCTAACCCTAACCCTAACCCTAACCCTAACCCTAACCTAACCCTAACCCTAACCCTAACCCAAAAAACATAACCAAATTTTGAAATCCACCTAGCCCCCTCCAAAGCACATCGATGGACATCTATGGCCTCCCAGGAGTACAGCAAAACAAACCCCAGCTCCCCACGACATTACCTTCTCCACATACAGAATTGGACAGGGGTGTCCAATTGAGTTTTTATCCCTGTACCTAACCCTAACCCTAACCCTCCAAAGCACATCGATGGACATCTACGGCCTCCCAGGAGTACAACAAAACAAACCCCAGCTCCCCATGACATTACCTTCTCCACATACAGAATTGGACAGGGGTGTCCAATTAAGTTTTTATCCCTGTACCTAACCCTAACCCTAACCCTAACCCTAACCCAAAAAACATAACCACATTTTGAAATCCACCTAGCCCCCTCCAAAGCACATCGATTGACATCTACGGCCTCCCAGGAGTACAGCAAAACAAACCCCAGCTCCCCACGACATTACCTTCTCCACATACAGAATTGGACAGGGGTGTCCAATTGAGTTTTTATCCCTGTATGTGTAAAAAACATAACAACATTTTGAAATCCACCTAGCCCCCTCCAAAGCACATTAATGGACATCTACGGCCTCCCAGAAGTACAACAAAACAAACCCCAGCTCCCCACGACATTACCTTCTCCACATACAGAATTGGACAGGGGTGTCCGATGGAGTTTTTATCCCTAACCCTAACCCTAACCCTAACCCTAACCCTAACCCTAACCCTAACCCTAACCCTAACCCTAACCCTAAACCCCAGCTCCCCACGACATTACCTTCTCCACATACAGAATTGGACAGGGGTGTCCGATGGAGTTTTTATCCCTGTACCTATGTGCAAAAAACATAGCCAAATTTTGAAATCCATCTAGCCCCCTCCAAAGCACATCAATGGACATCTACGGCCTCCCAGAAGTACAACAAAACAAACCCCAGCTCCCCACGACATTACCTTCTCCACATACAGAATTGGACAGGGGTGTCCAATTGAGTTTTTATCCCTGTATGTGCAAAAAACATAGCCAAATTTCCTCCAAAGCACATCAATGGACATCTACGGCCTCCCAGAAGTACAACAAAACAAACCCCAGCTCCCCACGACATTACCTTCTCCACATACAGAATTGGACAGGGGTGTCCGATGGAGTTTTTATCCCTGTACCTATGTGCAAAAAACATAGCCAAATTTTGAAATCCATCTAGCCCCCTCCAAAGCACATCAATGGACATCTACGGCCTCCCAGAAGTACAACAAAACAAACCCCAGCTCCCCACGACATTACCTTCTCCACATACAGAATTGGACAGGGGTGTCCAATTGAGTTTTTATCCCTGTATGTGCAAAAAACATAGCCAAATTTCCTCCAAAGCACATCAATGGACATCTACGGCCTCCCAGAAGTACAACAAAACAAACCCCAGCTCCCCACGACATTACCTTCTCCACATACAGAATTGGACAGGGGTGTCCAATTGAGTTTTTATCCCTGTATGTGCAAAAAACATAGCCAAATTTCCTCCAAAGCACATCAATGGACATCTACGGCCTCCCAGAAGTACAACATAACAAACCCCAGCTCCCCACGACATTACCTTCTCCACATACAGAATTGGACAGGGGTGTCCGATGGAGTTTTTATCCCTGTACCTATGTGCAAGAAACATAGCCAAATTTTGAAATCCATCTAGCCCCCTCCAAAGCACATCAATGGACATCTACGGCCTCCCAGAAGTACAACAAAACAAACCCCAGCTCCCCACGACATTACCTTCTCCACATACAGAATTGGACAGGGGTGTCCAATTGAGTTTTTATCCCTGTATGTGCAAAAAACATAGCCAAATTTTGAAATCCATCTAGCCCCCTCCAAAGCACATCAATGGACATCTACGGCCTCCCAGAAGTACAACAAAACAAACCCCAGCTCCCCACGACATTACCTTCTCCACATACAGAATTGGACAGGGGTGTCCAATTGAGTTTTTATCCCTGTATGTGCAAAAAACATAGCCAAATTTTGAAATCCATCTAGCCCCCTCCAAAGCACATCAATGGACATCTACGGCCTCCCAGAAGTACAACAAAACAAACCCCAGCTCCCCAAGACATTACCTTCTCCACATACAGAATTGGACAGGGGTGTCCAATTGAGTTTTTATCCCTGTATGTGCAAAAAACATAGCCAAATTTTGAAATCCATCTAGCCCCCTCCAAAGCACATCAATGGACATCTACGGCCTCCCAGAAGTACAACAAAACAAACCCCAGCTCCCCACGACATTACCTTCTCCACATACAGAATTGGACAGGGGTGTCCAATTGAGTTTTTATCCCTGTACCCTAACCCTAACCCTAACCCTAACCCTAACCCTAACCCTAACCCCTAACCCTAACCCTAACCCTAACCGCAGTGACTGTGCAAAGAAAAAAGGCCCAAATTGAAGCCTTGACCTCAATTTATAGGCTTTTGGGCCACAGCGAGAGAACCGTTGAGGCTAGAAACACAATTCAACCACAGGAACGCTCCTAAGGTCCTCCCGATCCGTGCAAGCCTACCCGTGACCATGTGGAATTAACCCTTAACAGTGACAACAGCGTGCATTTATTCACTCTCATTTCCCCCCATAGAAATACATTGCCTGCTGCCCTAACTTCAAATTGATGCCTATGTGGGTTTTGATTGCCATATCAAACTGTCTTCTTTGTCAACCCATCAGGCCACTATAAGGATTACCTGTGTTGAGTTTAAGCTTCCTGGAGCAACCGGAGGTGGTAAGATTGACCCTAAACATGGTTTAGATTGACCCAACCTGCAGATTGTGAAAACACTACATTCAACCCTCTGTAAAAAAGGTTAACATGAGTATATTACGGGAACATTATGATATGGTGATAGCTCTGGGTTTAGAGGAACTTCATGATTTTCACCTGGAGGCCTTTAATAAGGCAGTAGTTTGGGGAAAAGCCAAATATAGGCACAAGTTTACTATAACTTCAGTGGATACATTGAGATCCATGCTACAGGCCCGTCGAGTAGCTCCATCTACTCAGACACCTTTAACATTGTGTCCTATGGAGTTTCCACCTTTGCCTAAGATTTCCCAACCTTTGAGGCCCAAATCGATGGACATCTACGGCCTCCCAGGAGTACAACAAAACAAACCCCAGCTCCCCACGACATTACCTTCTCCACATACAGAATTGGACAGGGGTGCAAAAAAAGTGCCCTGTAAAACCATCTAGGAGCACGTTTCAATACCCCCTGAGTCATCTGGAATAGGTTTGTGTTGCACTTTTTTTTAAGTCACCAAAGAGCCAAACACTTAGTCTCCGGCTGTTGGATTCTGTTAAAGCTGCGGCACATGTGCCGCAACTTTAACAGAATCCAACAGCCTGAGACTGTCTTTTTTCTTAAAAAAAAAAAAAGCCCTGTAAAACCATCTAGGAGCACGTTTCAATACCCCCTGAGTCATCTGGGATAGGTTTGTGATGCACTTTTTTTAAGTCACCAAAGAGCCAAACACAGCAGAATCCATTAGACGGAGACTAAGTTTTTAAATCCATCTAGCCCCCTCCAAAGCACATCAATCGACATCTACGGCCTCCCAGAAGTACAACAAAACAAACCCCAGCTCCCCACGACATTACCTTCTCCACATACAGAATTGGACAGGGGTGTCCAATTGAGTTTTTATCCCTGTATGTGCAAAAAACATAGCCAAATTTTGAAATCCATCTAGCCCCCTCCAAAGCACATCAATGGACATCTACGGCCTCCCAGAAGTACAACATAACAAACCCCAGCTCCCCACGACATTACCTTCTCCACATACAGAATTGGACAGGGGTGTCCGATGGAGTTTTTATCCCTGTACCCTATGTGCAAAAAACATAGCCAAATTTTGAAATCCATCTAGCCCCCTCCAAAGCACATCAATGGACATCTACGGCCTCCCAGAAGTACAACAGAACAAACCCCAGCTCCCCACGACATTACCTTCTCCACATACAGAATTGGACAGGGGTGTCCAATTGAGTTTTTATCCCTGTATGTGCAAAAAACATAGCCAAATTTTGAAATCCATCTAGCCCCCTCCAAAGCACATCAATGGACATCTACGGCCACCCAGAAGTACAACAAAACAAACACCAGCTCCCCACGACATTACCTTCTCCACATACAGAATTGGACAGGGGTGTCCGATGGAGTTTTTATCCCTGTACCTAACCCTAACCCTAACCCTAACCCTAACCCTAACCCTAACCCTAACCCTAACCCTAACCCTAACCCTAACCCTAACCCCAGCTCCCCACGACATTACCTTCTCCACATACAGAATTGGACAGGGGTGTCCAATTGAGTTTTTATCCCTGTATGTGCAAAAAACATAGCCAAATTTTGAAATCCATCTAGCCCCCTCCAAAGCACATCAATGGACATCTACGGCCTCCCAGAAGTACAACATAACAAACCCCAGCTCCCCACGACATTACCTTCTCCACATACAGAATTGGACAGGGGTGTCCGATGGAGTTTTTATCCCTGTACCCTATGTGCAAAAAACATAGCCAAATTTTGAAATCCATCTAGCCCCCTCCAAAGCACATCAATGGACATCTACGGCCTCCCAGAAGTACAACAAAACAAACCCCAGCTCCCCACGACATTACCTTCTCCACATACAGAATTGGACAGGGGTGTCCAATTGAGTTTTTATCCCTGTATGTGCAAAAAACATAGCCAAATTTTGAAATCCATCTAGCCCCCTCCAAAGCACATCAATGGACATCTACGGCCACCCAGAAGTACAACAAAACAAACACCAGCTCCCCACGACATTACCTTCTCCACATACAGAATTGGACAGGGGTGTCCGATGGAGTTTTTATCCCTGTACCTAACCCTAACCCTAACCCTAACCCTAACCCTAACCCTAACCCTAACCCTAACCCTAACCCTAACCCTAACCCTAACCCCAGCTCCCCACGACATTACCTTCTCCACATACAGAATTGGACAGGGGTGTCCAATTGAGTTTTTATCCCTGTATGTGCAAAAAACATAGCCAAATTTTGAAATCCATCTAGCCCCCTCCAAAGCACATCAATGGACATCTACGGCCTCCCAGAAGTACAACATAACAAACCCCAGCTCCCCACGACATTACCTTCTCCACATACAGAATTGGACAGGGGTGTCCGATGGAGTTTTTATCCCTGTACCCTATGTGCAAAAAACATAGCCAAATTTTGAAATCCATCTAGCCCCCTCCAAAGCACATCAATGGACATCTACGGCCTCCCAGAAGTACAACAAAACAAACCCCAGCTCCCCACGACATTACCTTCTCCACATACAGAATTGGACAGGGGTGTCCAATTGAGTTTTTATCCCTGTATGTGCAAAAAACATAGCCAAATTTTGAAATCCATCTAGCCCCCTCCAAAGCACATCAATGGACATCTACGGCCACCCAGAAGTACAACAAAACAAACACCAGCTCCCCACGACATTACCTTCTCCACATACAGAATTGGACAGGGGTGTCCGATGGAGTTTTTATCCCTGTACCTAACCCTAACCCTAACCCTAACCCTAACCCTAACCCTAACCCTAACCCTAACCCTAACCCTAACCCTAACCCCAGCTCCCCACGACATTACCTTCTCCACATACAGAATTGGACAGGGGTGTCCAATTGAGTTTTTATCCCTGTATGTGCAAAAAACATAGCCAAATTTTGAAATCCATCTAGCCCCCTCCAAAGCACATCAATGGACATCTACGGCCTCCCAGAAGTACAACATAACAAACCCCAGCTCCCCACGACATTACCTTCTCCACATACAGAATTGGACAGGGGTGTCCGATGGAGTTTTTATCCCTGTACCCTATGTGCAAAAAACATAGCCAAATTTTGAAATCCATCTAGCCCCCTCCAAAGCACATCAATGGACATCTACGGCCTCCCAGAAGTACAACAAAACAAACCCCAGCTCCCCACGACATTACCTTCTCCACATACAGAATTGGACAGGGGTGTCCAATTGAGTTTTTATCCCTGTATGTGCAAAAAACATAGCCAAATTTTGAAATCCATCTAGCCCCCTCCAAAGCACATCAATGGACATCTACGGCCACCCAGAAGTACAACAAAACAAACACCAGCTCCCCACGACATTACCTTCTCCACATACAGAATTGGACAGGGGTGTCCGATGGAGTTTTTATCCCTGTACCTAACCCTAACCCTAACCCTAACCCTAACCCTAACCCTAACCCTAACCCTAACCCTAACCCTAACCCTAACCCTAACCCTAACCCTAACCCTGAGGAACTGTTTTGACAGAAACAAGGGGATGGAGGGCTATGCTGCCTCCTGGAAGGCCTACCAGGCTGAACTGGCGTTGGAGGAGCTAGTCTATGGACATCCACTGTCCCCCTTGGACTACCAGTACAGTGCTTCCTTGGGGACGTGCTCGGTGAACCCCAGAAGCCTCACCCACTGTCGGGGGTTCCTGGGTTTGGCTCCCTTTAACAGTGCCTCTGTGGGAGACGGACCTCCACCACTGGGAAACTGGACAAGAGATGAATTGCTTAAAGCCAACATCAAGCGGGTCTTCCCCCTGACCGAGACCTTAGGCGCAGCGCCGTCACTTGTTGGTGTGGAATTGATCACCGTCCTCCTGGGAGACCTGTGGAAAGCGCCAAAGGAATTAATTCCATTTGGAGGAATGAGGTCTCTGACCAAGCCTGACGGGTGGATCCTGAAGGGCTCCATGACTATGGAGGGAGTGGTGGACCAACTGGCCACTCGGGATGCCTTTCCCTACCCAATGGCGTTTGGGAGGGCAAGGAAAATGGCGGAGAACGCCGGCCACGATGTGGCCACCTGCCTTCTGCTGGGACTACTGGAGCTTAAAGTAAGGTTCTTCCCGGCCATCAAGTTCCAGGATAAAAAAAAGGGCAAAAGGGTCAACACGAAGGCCAACGAATATGTGGAGCTGCACACAGCCAACTCACTGCCTTCTGTCCTAGCCCAAGCTGCCTCTCTCACGGGGGACATATGCTGTGAAATAGAGAGGCGCGGCCTGTCATACCCCCGTACCTTGGAGAGGTACAAAGATTTTGGAATGCCCTGGGTGGAGACGGCACTCCTGCGCCTGGCAAAGACTGTGCTGCCCAAGACTGACCAGCTGACAGTGCTGACTTTTGTCAGCTGTGTAGGCATGCTCATGAACAGAGACTATGTGAGCTACGACAAATTGAAGGAGCTGGTTCAGGACATGAAACTCCCCCAGTCCAAACTCCAGAGCCTGTTAATTCTGGGGAGGCACCTGCTGCCAAAAGTATTTGGCCTGAGTGTGTGGATGCTGCACCACTCTGTCCCACACAGGATGGACAAAATGTCACAAGGCATTGTAAAAAAAAGACAAAGAGTGGATTCTGACGAACCTGTGCAGGAGCCTGAAGACGTGCAGGTCATTGACCCGGACACTGACCTCGGCCCAGCAGTCTCCTCAGTCAGCATGTCAGTGCCAGCAGCAACCAACTTCCGCTGGTCCTCAGAGGAGCTAGACCAAGTGAAACTGGACGACACACTCACACACAGGGAGGCGTACAATCATTACATCACAGAATGCCAAGAGAGGCAACTGAAGGTCAGGTCGTTCTCGGGATTCCGAAAGCAGCGATGGACAATGCAAAAGGAAGAACAGACCCTATGAAAAACACACATGTTATTTTGTGAGTTTTAATGTTCTTACGTTGGATGTTCAGTTTGTGCACATTTGTAAATAGTTCCTGATTTTGAAAATTGTTTGTAGTTCATTGATATAAGTTTAAAAAAAAAAAATACAAAAAAAACTATAAAAAAAAAAATAAAAAAAAAAAAAACTCCACATGGACTCTGCCTTGACGTGGCATGGAGGCTTGCGTGCCTCAGTGATCCATGAGACTCTCCATAATGGCTGTACCCAGAAGACCTTACTCCTGCCTTACCAAACAGGAGTAAGCCCTTCTGAGTACAGCCATTCTGGAGAGCCCCTAGGTGAGACTAAAGAGTCCCAATGTACAAAAAACATATCACTTACCTGTTTTATTGATGAAGTGTATCTGTTCCACACAAACCCCCTTTATTCGAACCCTAACCATAAATACATGTGTGTGTGTGTGTGTGTGTGTGTGTGTGTGTGTGTGTGTGTGTGTGTGTGTGTGTGTGTCAAGAGCAAAATTAATTGAATGGATAACAGAAATAATAAGAATACAATGAATTAAAAGGCTAAAATGTAAAATAATAATGAAACTACAAACTGAAAAAATAACAATGTCGTGAAGACAAACCGTGGCATAATGTATTTCATAAAATGTTTTAATAAATAATCTGGTCATGGTCTGACTCAAAACAACAACCTCCCGATCATGGGTCCGATGCTCTGCCACTGTGCTACACAGACTTGCCTAGAAACAGGGGCAGGTCAGCAAGTAGGGCTGAAGAGATAGCATGTTGATGTTCCACCACACACCTCTATCTTCAGAACAGAATGTCGGAGCGACCCGGCACCAGGACCGGCGGGCTCGGGGTACGGGAAAACCCCCCCTGTGGACTCGTCCCAAAATTTTCCCACCTACCCCTGAGCAGTTAAAATTGCCATGTTTTACAGTACGGCTCTATCTCAGGAACGGGGTGTCCGATGGAGTTTTTATCCCTGTACTATGTGCAGAAAACATAACGACATTTTGAAATCCACCTAGCCCCCTTAAAAGCACATCCATGGACATCTACGGCCTCCCAGGAGTACAACAAAACAAACCCCAGCTCCCCACGACATTACCTTCTCCACATACAGAATTGGACAGGGGTGTCCGATGGAGTTTTTATCCCTGTACCCTAACCGTGCAAAGAAAAAAGGCCCAAAATGAAGCCTTGACCTCAATTTATATGCTTTTGGGCCACAGCGAGAGAACCGTTGAGGCTAGAAACACAATTCAACCACAGGAACGCTCCTAAGGTCCTCCCGATCCGTGCAAGCCTACCCGTGACCATGTGGAATTAACCCTTAACAGTGACAACAGCGTGCATTTATTCACACTCATTTCCCCCCATAGAAATACATTGCCTGCTGCCCTAACTTCAAATTGATGCCTATGTGGGTTTTGATTGCCATATCAAACTGTCTTCTTTGTCAACCCATCAGGCCACTATAAGGATTACCTGTGTTGAGTTTAAGCTTCCTGGAGCAACCGGAGGTGGTAAGATTGACCCTGCTATTCCAGTTTCAACTGTTCTGCCTGCGGTTACGAAACCCCTACCTGTCCCAGACCTGCTGTTTTCAACTCTTAATGATCGGCTATGAAAAGCCAACTGAGAGACCTGAGCCCTAGGACCATACGTCGGGACTACCGGCCGTGGTGACTCCTTGCTGTCCCCAGTCCGCCTGGCCTTGCTGCTATTCCAGTTTCAACTGTTCTGCCTGCGGTTATGGAACCCCTACCTGTCCCAGACCTGCTGTTTTCAACTCTTAATGATCGGCTATGAAAAGCCAACTGAGATTTATTCCTGATTATTATTTGACCATGCTTGTCACTTATGAACATTTTTGAACATCTTGACATGGTTCTGTTATAATCTCCACCCGGCACAGCCAGAAGAGGACTGGCCACCCCTCATAGCCTGGTTCCTCTCTAGGTTTCTTCCTAGGTTTTGGCCTTTCTAGGGAGTTTTTCCTAGCCACCGTGCTTCTACACCTGCATTACTAGCTGTTTGGGGTTTTAGGCTGGGTTTCTGTACAGCACTTCGAGATATTAGCTGATGTACGAAGGGCTATATAAAATAAAATTGATTGAAAATTGATTGATTTAGATTGACCCAACCTGCAGATTGTGAAAACACTACATTCAACCCTCTGTAAAAAAGGTTAACATGAGTATATTACGGGAACATTATGATATGGTGATAGCTCTGGGTTTAGAGGAACTTCATGATTTTCACCTGGAGGCCTTTAATAAGGCAGTAGTTTGGGGAAAAGCCAGATATAGGCACAAGTTTACTATAACTTCAGTGGATACATTGAGATCCATGCTACAGGCCCCTCGAGTTTTTCTCGGATTGACCTGAAACTCAGTATTCTGTATGAGCGTATCCCAATGAGGATATGTGTGTAATTACAGCTTCCTGTGACAACCGGAAGTGCCTTAAATGGGGTCATAGGTGCTGTTTCAAAGGGTTAAAAAGGTCACATCCTTCCAAAATGTCACATGTGTGATTAGGCAAACCTCATGAACCGGTAAATAGCAGAAAACCGGGTTTTTATCAGGGGGTTTTTGAGAGCACAGCTTACTCCATGGAACTATAGACCTCCAGGCCTACACACCCTGCCCGGTCGTCAGGTGCACTCCTGGTAATCCATGCTACAGGCCCCTCGAGTAGCTCCATCTACTCAGACACCTTTAACATCGTGTCCTGTGGAGTTTCCACCTTTGCCTAAGATTTCCCAACCTTTGAGGCCCAAATCGATGGACATCTACGGCCTCCCAGGAGTACAACAAAACAAACCCCAGCTCCCCACGACATTACCTTCTCCACATACAGAATTGGACAGGGGTGCAAAAAAAGTGCCCTGTAAAACCATCTAGGAGTACGTTTCAATACCCCCTGAGTCATCTGGGATAGGTTTGTGTTGCACTTTTTTTTAAGTCACCAAAGAGCCAAACACTTAGCAGAATCCATCAGACGGAGACTAAGTTTTGAAATCCACCTAGCCCCCTCCAAAGCACATCTACGGTCTCCCAGGAGTACAACAAAACAACAGGGGTGTCCAATTAAGTTTTTATGCCTGCTAACCCTAACCCCAACCCTAACCCTAACCCTAACCCTCTGATGAAGCCTAGTAAGGCGAAACGTCAGGCAGCGCTTTTTATTTGTATATTTGTAAACAATTTTTAATGACTTTTTGGACACCCCCTTTTTTTAAAACAGGGGATTCAGATACTTTTAAAACCAAAATGACTACAAAATCAACAAACAATTCAAGTGCAGGAGCACACCGATAACATCCACTATTGGATTCTTCCATTCTTCCTCCATCACTAAGGGTAGGCCACCCAAACATTTCAAATGTGAGTATGGAGTAAAGGACCTGGGTAAGAATTTGTTTTGGACTAGGTGTGCACACTGAAGACAACAACATATATATATATATATATATATATATATATATATAGTCCACTTGTTCTTCACTAAGGAAAATACAAAATTGTTTTTATACTACCATTGGAACAAAGTGGAAACTACAAAGGAAGAACCACCAAACACTTCCAGTTCCATACCTTTAATGGTGGATTTTTTTTGGTTTTGTGTAGTCTTTAAATGAAAATGATTACATCCTAAATCCACCAGATGGCAGTGAGAGTTTACTCCTTGAGAGTTCACCTGTAAAAGTGAGTGTTTGTTAGATTGAGTGTGGTTTCTAGTTCTCTTCCCAGTCCGGTCATTAATCATTGTGTGTTTTATGTAAACCCCTTTTTTTTTTTTTAAACCTACCCTACCCTTCCTCTTTTTCTATGCTTGTTTGAGATAGGGATCTTTATATGCTTACCTTACCTGTTTACATTGTTTTTAACCATCAGCCTTAGAGACAACAGATGCCAATATGTCTGTCCCTCTCCACAATCGCTATGGGAGTTTGGCTCGGAATATTGACTTGGGTGAGTGCACCCCAGCCCTTACCATGAACATAAGGGAGAGACAGATTATTAATAGACCTATGGCCCCTGTAGATCTGGTACTTACCAAAAAGTACTTTAAGTTACTGCAGGCTCTACACCATTCAGAGATTTTGGCCAACTCTGTTACTATGGGTTCTTGCCCCCCTGGGATGCTTAGACAGGTTGCTAAGCTATCTGCTTTTATTAAACCCTCTTCACCTACTATAGACACTTTAGAGAAGGTTAAGCAGAATACTGCACAGTGGATTGAGGTTAACATGAGTATATTACGGGAACATTATGATATGGTGATAGCTCTGGGTTTAGAGGAACTTCATGATTTTCACCTGGAGGCCGTAGGGCAGTAGTTTGGGGAAAAGCCAGATATAGGCACAAGTTTACTATAACTTCAGTGGATACATTGAGATCCATGCTACAGGCCCGTCGAGTAGCTCCATCTACTCAGACACCTTTAACATTGTGTCTTGTGGGGTTTCCACCTTTGCCTAAGATTTCCCAACCTTTGAGGCCCAAATCGATGGACATCTACGGCCTCCCAGAAGTACAACAAAACAAACCCCAGCTCCCCACGACATTACCTTCTCCACATACAGAATTGGACAGGGGTGTCCGATGGAGTTTTTATCCCTGTACCCTATGTGCAAAAAACATAGCCAAATTTTGAAATCCATCTAGCCCCCTCCAAAGCACATCAATGGACATCTACGGCCTCCCAGAAGTACAACAAAACAAACCCCAGCTCCCCACGACATTACCTTCTCCACATACAGAATTGGACAGGGGTGTCCAATTGAGTTTTTATCCCTGTATGTGTAAAAAACATAACAACATTTTGAAATCCACCTAGCCCCCTCCAAAGCACATCAATGGACATCTACGGCCTCCCAGAAGTACAACAAAACAAACCCCAGCTCCAAACGACATTACCTTCTCCACATACAGAATTGGACAGGGGTGTCCAATTGAGTTTTTATCCCTGTATGTGTAAAAAACATAACAACATTTTGAAATCCACCTAGCCCCCTCCAAAGCACATCAATGGACATCTACGGCCTCCCAGAAGTACAACAAAACAAACCCCAGCTCCCCACGACATTACGTTCTCCACATACAGAATTGGACAGGGGTGTCCATATGCTGAACTGGTCGCATTGTGGATTTTGGTTAAAACATGATTTTGGACAATGTTCATGGAACTCAGTTTAAAACGTACTTGCAGACTTGAAAACCCTTTCCTATTGTAGAGCGCGCCTCCTACTTCCACTGCTGAACGAAAACCCATGATTTTGGACCCTGTTTTCATGCGAAAAGGCTAAAGAAATGTTTCACGTTTGTTACACTCAAACAGTGTCTCCTCTCATATGCTGAACTGGTCGCATTGTGGATTTTGGTTAAAACATGATTTTGGACAATGTTCATGGAACTCAGCTTAAAACGTACTTGCAGACTTGAAAACCCTTGCCTATTGTAGAGCGCGCCTCCTATTTCCACTGCTGAACGAAAACCCATTATTTTGGACCCTGTTTTCATGCGAAAAGGCTAAAAGAAATGTTTCACGTTTGTTACACTCAAACAGTGTCTCCTCTCATATGCTGAACTGGTCGCATTGTGGATTTTGGTTAAAACATGATTTTGGACAATGTTCATGGAACTCAGTTTAAAACGTACTTGCAGACTTGAAAACCCTTGCCTATTGTAGAGCGCGCCTCCTACTTCCACTGCTGAACGAAAACCCATGATTTTGGACCCTGTTTTCATGCGAAAAGGCTAAAAGAAATGTTTCACGTTTGTTACACTCAAACAGTGTCTCCTCTCATATGCTGAACTGGTCGCATTGTGGATTTTGGTTAAAACATGATTTTGGACAATGTTCATGGAACTCAGTTTAAAACGGACTTGCAGACTTGAAAACCCTTGCCTATTGTAGAGCGCGCCTCCTACTTCCACTGCTGAACGAAAACCCATGATTTTGGACCCTGTTTTCATGCGAAAAGGCTAAAAGAAATGTTTCACGTTTGTTACACTCAAACAGTGTCTCCTCTCATATGCTGAACTGGTCGCATTGTGGATTTTGGTTAAAACATGATTTTGGACAATGTTCATGGAACTCAGTTTAAAACGTACTTGCAGACTTGAAAACCCTTGCCTATTGTAGAGCGCGCCTCCTACTTCCACTGCTGAACGAAAACCCATGATTTTGGACCCTGTTTTCATACGAAAAGGCTAAAGAAATGTTTCACGTTTGTTACTCAAACAGTGTCTCCTCTCATATGCTGAACTGGTCGCATTGTGGATTTTGGTTAAAACATGATTTTGGACAATGTTCATGGAACTCAGCTTAAAACGTACTTGCAGACTTGAAAACCCTTGCCTATTGTAGAGCGCGCCTCCTACTTCCACTGCTGAACGAAAACCCATTATTTTGGACCCTGTTTTCATGCGAAAAGGCTAAAAGAAATGTTTCACGTTTGTTACACTCAAACAGTGTCTCCTCTCATATGCTGAACTGGTCGCATTGTGGATTTTGGTTAAAACATGATTTTGGACAATGTTCATGGAACTCAGTTTAAAACGGACTTGCAGACTTGAAAACCCTTGCCTATTGTAGAGCGCGCCTCCTACTTCCACTGCTGAACGAAAACCCATGATTTTGGACCCTGTTTTCATGCGAAAAGGCTAAAAGAAATGTTTCACGTTTGTTACACTCAAACAGTGTCTCCTTTCATATGCTGAACTGGTCGCATTGTGGATTTTGGTTAAAACATGATTTTGGACAATGTTCATGGAACTCAGCTTAAAACGTACTTGCAGACTTGAAAACCCTTGCCTATTGTAGAGCGCGCCTCCTACTTCCACTGCTGAACGAAAACCCATGATTTTGGACCCTGTTTTCATGCGAAAAGGCTAAAAGAAATGTTTCACGTTTGTTACACTCAAACAGTGTCTCCTCTCATATGCTGAACTGGTCGCATTGTGGATTTTGGTTAAAACATGATTTTGGACAATGTTCATGGAACTCAGTTTAAAACGTACTTGCAGACTTGAAAACCCTTGCCTATTGTAGAGCGCGCCTCCTACTTCCACTGCTGAACGAAAACCCATGATTTTGGACCCTGTTTTCATGCGAAAAGGCTAAAAGAAATGTTTCACGTTTGTTACACTCAAACAGTGTCTCCTCTCATATGCTGAACTGGTCGCATTGTGGATTTTGGTTAAAACATGATTTTGGACAATGTTCATGGAACTCAGCTTAAAACGTACTTGCAGACTTGAAAACCCTTGCCTATTGTAGAGCGCGCCTCCTACTTCCACTGCTGAACGAAAACCCATTATTTTGGACCCTGTTTTCATGCGAAAAGGCTAAAAGAAATGTTTCACGTTTGTTACACTCAAACAGTGTCTCCTCTCATATGCTGAACTGGTCGCATTGTGGATTTTGGTTAAAACATGATTTTGGACAATGTTCATGGAACTCAGTTTAAAACGGACTTGCAGACTTGAAAACCCTTGCCTATTGTAGAGCGCGCCTCCTACTTCCACTGCTGAACGAAAACCCATGATTTTGGACCCTGTTTTCATGCGAAAAGGCTAAAAGAAATGTTTCACGTTTGTTACACTCAAACAGTGTCTCCTTTCATATGCTGAACTGGTCGCATTGTGGATTTTGGTTAAAACATGATTTTGGACAATGTTCATGAAACTCAGTTTAAAACGTACTTGCAGACTTGAAAACCCTTGCCTATTGTAGAGCGCGCCTCCTACTTCCACTGCTGAACGAAAACCCATGATTCTGGACCCTGTTTTCATGCGAAAAGGCTAAAAGAAATATTTCACGTTTGTTACACTCAAACAGTGTCTCCTCTCATATGCTGAACTGGTCGCATTGTGGATTTTGGTTAAAACATGATTTTGGACAATGTTCATGGAACTCAGCTTAAAACGTACTTGCAGACTTGAAAACCCTTGCCTATTGTAGAGCGCGCATCCTATTTCCACTGCTGTACGAAAACCCATTATTTTGGACCCTGTTTTCATGCGAAAAGGCTAAAAGAAATGTTTCACGTTTGTTACACTCAAACAGTGTCTCCTCTCATATGCTGAACTGTTCGCATTGTGGATTTTGGTTAAAACATGATTTTGGACAATGTTCATGGAACTCAGTTTAAAACGTACTTGCAGACTTGAAAACCCTTGCCTATTGTAGAGCGCGCCTCCTACTTCCACTGCTGAACGAAAACCCATGATTTTGGACCCTGTTTTCATGCGAAAAGGCTAAAAGAAATGTTTCACGTTTGTTACACTCAAACAGTGTCTCCTCTCATATGCTGAACTGGTCGCATTGTGGATTTTGGTTAAAACATGATTTTGGACAATGTTCATGAAACTCAGTTTAAAACGGACTTGCAGACTTGAAAACCCTTGCCTATTGTAGAGCGCGCCTCCTACTTCCACTGCTGAACGAAAACCCATGATTTTGGACCCTGTTTTCATGCGAAAAGGCTAAAATAAATGTTTCACGTTTGTTACACTCAAACAGTGTCTCCTCTCATATGCTATACTGGTCGCATTGTGGATTTTGGTTAA
Organism: Coregonus lavaretus; assembly: GCF_964263955.1. Lineage (NCBI taxonomy): Eukaryota > Metazoa > Chordata > Actinopteri > Salmoniformes > Salmonidae > Coregonus > Coregonus lavaretus. The sequence goes on along the minus strand of NW_028162746.1, from coordinate 269,263 downwards.
AATATGATTTTGGACAATGTTCATGGACCTCAGTTTAAAACGTACTTGCAGACTTGAAAACCCTTGCCTATTGTAGAGCGCGCCTCCTACTTCCACTGCTGAACGAAAACCCATGATTTTGGACCCTGTTTTCATGCGAAAAGGCTAAAAGAAAGGTTTCACGTTTGTTACACTCAAACAGTGTCTCTTCTCATATGCTGAACTGGTCGCATTGTGGATTTTGGTTAAAACATGATTTTGGACAATGTTCATGGAACTCAGCTTAAAACGTACTTGCAGACTTGAAAACCCTTGCCTATTGTAGAGCGCGCCTCCTACTTCCACTGCTGAACGAAAACCCATGATTTTGGACCCTGTTTTCATGCGAAAAGGCTAAAAGAAATGTTTCACGTTTGTTACACTCAAACAGTGTCTCCTCTCATATGCTGAACTGGTCGCATTGTGGATTTTGGTTAAAACATGATTTTGGACAATGTTCATGGAACTCAGTTTAAAACGTACTTGCAGACTTGAAAACCCTTGCCTATTGTAGAGCGCGCCTCCTACTTCCACTGCTGAACGAAAACCCATGATTTTGGACCCTGTTTTCATGCGAAAAGGCTAAAAGAAATGTTTCACGTTTGTTACACTCAAACAGTGTCTCCTCTCATATGCTGAACTGGTCGCATTGTGGATTTTGGTTAAAACATGATTTTGGACAATGTTCATGGAACTCAGCTTAAAACGTACTTGCAGACTTGAAAACCCTTGCCTATTGTAGAGCGCGCCTCCTACTTCCACTGCTGAACAAAAACCCATGATTTTGGACCCTGTTTTCATGCGAAAAGGCTAAAAGAAATGTTTCACGTTTGTTACACTCAAACAGTGTCTCCTCTCATATGCTGAACTGGTCGCATTGCGGATTTTGGTTAAAACATGATTTTGGACAATGTTCATGGAACTCAGTTTAAAACGTACTTGCAGACTTGAAAACCCTTGCCTATTGTAGAGCGCGCCTCCTACTTCCACTGATGAACGAAAACCCATGATTTTGGACCCTGTTTTCATGCGAAAAGGCTAAAAGAAATGTTTCACGTTTGTTACACTCAAACAGTGTCTCCTCTCATATGCTGAACTGGTCGCATTGTGGATTTTGGTTAAAACATGATTTTGGACAATGTTCATGGAACTCAGTTTAAAACGTACTTGCAGACTTGAAAACCCTTGCCTATTGTAGAGCGCGCCTCCTACTTCCACTGCTGAACGAAAACCCATGATTTTGGACCCTGTTTTCATGCGAAAAGGCTAAAAGAAATGTTTCACGTTTGTTACACTCAAACAGTGTCTCCTCTCATATGCTGAACTGGTCGCATTGTGGATTTTGGTTAAAATATGATTTTGGACAATGTTCATGGAACTCAGCTTAAAACGTACTTGCAGACTTGAAAACCCTTGCCTATTGTAGAGCGCGCCTCCTACTTCCACTGCTGAACGAAAACCCATGATTTTGGACCCTGTTTTCATGCGAAAAGGCTAAAAGAAATGTTTCACGTTTGTTACACTCAAACAGTGTCTCCTCTCATATGCTGAACTGGTCGCATTGTGGATTTTGGTTAAAACATGATTTTGGACAATGTTCATGGAACTCAGTTTAAAACGTACTTGCAGACTTGAAAACCCTTGCCTATTGTAGAGCGCGCCTCCTACTTCCACTGCTGAACGAAAACCCATGATTTTGGACCCTGTTTTCATGCGAAAAGGATAAAAGAAATGTTTCACGTTTGTTACACTCAAACAGTGTCTCCTCTCATATGCTGAACTGGTCGCATTGCGGATTTTGGTTAAAACATGATTTTGGACAATGTTCATGGAACTCAGTTTAAAACGTACTTGCAGACTTGAAAACCCTTGCCTATTGTAGAGCGCGCCTCCTACTTCCACTGCTGAACGAAAACCCATGATTTTGGACCCTGTTTTCATGCGAAAAGGCTAAAAGAAATGTTTCACGTTTGTTACACTCAAACAGTGTCTCCTCTCATATGCTGAACTGGTCGCATTGTGGATTTAGGTTAAAACATGATTTTGGACAATGTTCATGGAACTCAGTTTAAAACGTACTTGCAGACTTGAAAACCCTTGCCTATTGTAGAGCGCGCCTCCTACTTCCACTGCTGAACGAAAACCCATGATTTTGGACCCTGTTTTCATGCGAAAAGGCTAAAAGAAATGTTTCACGTTTGTTACACTCAAACAGTGTCTCCTCTCATATGCTGAACTGGTCGCATTGTGGATTTTGGTTAAAACATGATTTTGGACAATGTTCATGGAACTCAGTTTAAAACGTACTTGCAGACTTGAAAACCCTTGCCTATTGTAGAGCGCGCCTCCTACTTCCACTGCTGAACGAAAACCCATGATTTTGGACCCTGTTTTCATGCGAAAAGGCTAAAAGAAATGTTTCACGTTTGTTACACTCAAACAGTGTCTCCTCTCATATGCTGAACTGGTCGCATTGTGGATTTTGGTTAAAACATGATTTTGGACAATGTTCATGGAACTCAGTTTAAAACGTACTTGCAGACTTGAAAACCCTTGCCTATTGTAGAGCGCGCCTCCTACTTCCACTGCTGGACGAAAACCCATGATTTTGGACCCTGTTTTCATGCGAAAAGGCTAAAAGAAATGTTTCACGTTTGTTACACTCAAACAGTGTCTCCTCTAATATGCTGAACTGGTCGCATTGTGGATTTTGGTTAAAACATGATTTTGGACAATGTTCATGGAACTCAGTTTAAAAAGTACTTGCAGACTTGAAAACCCTTGCCTATTGTAGAGCGCGCCTCCTACTTCCACTGCTGAACGAAAACCCATGATTTTGGACCCTGTTTTCATGCGAAAAGGCTAATAGAAATGTTTCACGTTTGTTACACTCAAACAGTGTCTCCTCTCATATGCTGAACTGGTCGCATTGTGGATTTTGGTTAAAACATGATTTTGGACAATGTTCATGGAACTCAGTTTAAAACGTACTTGCAGACTTGAAAACCCTTGCCTATTGTAGAGCGCGCCTCCTACTTCCACTGCTGAACGAAAACCCATGATTTTGGACCCTGTTTTCATGCGAAAAGGCTAAAAGAAATGTTTCACGTTTGTTACACTCAAACAGTGTCTCCTCTCATATGCTGAACTGGTCGCATTGTGGATTTTGGTTAAAACATGATTTTGGACAATGTTCATGGAACTCAGTTTAAAACGTACTTGCAGACTTGAAAACCCTTGCCTATTGTAGAGCGCGCCTCCTACTTCCACTGCTGGACGAAAACCCATGATTTTGGACCCTGTTTTCATGCGAAAAGGCTAAAAGAAATGTTTCACGTTTGTTACACTCAAACAGTGTCTCCTCTCATATGCTGAACTGGTCGCATTGCGGATTTTGGTTAAAACATGATTTTGGACAATGTTCATGGAACTCAGTTTAAAACGTACTTGCAGACTTGAAAACCCTTGCCTATTGTAGAGCGCGCCTCCTACTTCCACTGCTGAACGAAAACCCATGATTTTGGACCCTGTTTTCATGCGAAAAGGCTAAAAGAAATGTTTCACGTTTGTTACACTCAAACAGTGTCTCCTCTCATATGCTGAACTGGTCGCATTGTGGATTTTGGTTAAAACATGATTTTGGACAATGTTCATGGAACTCAGTTTAAAACGTACTTGCAGACTTGAAAACCCTTGCCTATTGTAGAGCGCGCCTCCTACTTCCACTGCTGGACGAAAACCCATGATTTTGGACCCTGTTTTCATGCGAAAAGGCTAAAAGAAATGTTTCACGTTTGTTACACTCAAACAGTGTCTCCTCTCATATGCTGAACTGGTCGCATTGTGGATTTTGGTTAAAACATGATTTTGGACAATGTTCATGGAACTCAGTTTAAAACGTACTTGCAGACTTGAAAACCCTTGCCTATTGTAGAGCGCGCCTCCTACTTCCACTGCTGAACGAAAACCCATGATTTTGGACCCTGTTTTCATGCGAAAAGGCTAATAGAAATGTTTCACGTTTGTTACACTCAAACAGTGTCTCCTCTCATATGCTGAACTGGTCGCATTGTGGATTTTGGTTAAAACATGATTTTGGACAATGTTCATGGAACTCAGTTTAAAACGTACTTGCAGACTTGAAAACCCTTGCCTATTGTAGAGCGCGCCTCCTACTTCCACTGCTGAACGAAAACCCATGATTTTGGACCCTGTTTTCATGCGAAAAGGCTAAAAGAAATGTTTCACGTTTGTTACACTCAAACAGTGTCTCCTCTCATATGCTGAACTGGTCGCATTGTGGATTTTGGTTAAAACATGATTTTGGACAATGTTCATGGAACTCAGTTTAAAACGTACTTGCAGACTTGAAAACCCTTGCCTATTGTAGAGCGCGCCTCGTACTTCCACTGCTGGACGAAAACCCATGATTTTGGACCCTGTTTTCATGCGAAAAGGCTAAAAGAAATGTTTCACGTTTGTTACACTCAAACAGTGTCTCCTCTAATATGCTGAACTGGTCGCATTTTGGATTTTGGTTAAAACATGATTTTGGACAATGTTCATGGAACTCAGCTTAAAACGTACTTGCAGACTTGAAAACCCTTGCCTATTGTAGAGCGCGCCTCCTACTTCCACTGCTGAACGAAAACCCATGATTTTGGACCCTGTTTTCATGCGAAAAGGATAAAAGAAATGTTTCACGTTTGTTACACTCAAACAGTGTCTCCTCTCATATGCTGAACTGGTCGCATTGCGGATTTTGGTTAAAACATGATTTTGGACAATGTTCATGGAACTCAGTTTAAAACGTACTTGCAGACTTGAAAACCCTTGCCTATTGTAGAGCGCGCCTCCTACTTCCACTGCTGAACGAAAACCCATGATTTTGGACCCTGTTTTCATTCGAAAAGGCTAAAAGAAATGTTTCACGTTTGTTACACTCAAACAGTGTCTCCTCTCATATGCTGAACTGGTCGCATTGCGGATTTTGGTTAAAACATGATTTTGGACAATGTTCATGGAACTCAGTTTAAAACGTACTTGCAGACTTGAAAACCCTTGCCTATTGTAGAGCGCGCCTCCTACTTCCACTGCTGAACGAAAACCCATGATTTTGGACCCTGTTTTCATGCGAAAAGGCTAAAAGAAATGTTTCACGTTTGTTACACTCAAACAGTGTCTCCTCTCATATGCTAAACTTGTCGCATTGTGGATTTTGGTTAAAACATGATTTTGGACAATGTTCATGGAACTCAGCTTAAAACGTACTTGCAGACTTGAAAACCCTTGCCTATTGTAGAGCGCGCCTCCTACTTCCACTGCTGAACGAAAACCCATGATTTTGGACCCTGTTTTCATGCGAAAAGGATAAAAGAAATGTTTCACGTTTGTTACACTCAAACAGTGTCTCCTCTCATATGCTGAACTGGTCGCATTGCGGATTTTGGTTAAAACATGATTTTGGACAATGTTCATGGAACTCAGTTTAAAACGTACTTGCAGACTTGAAAACCCTTGCCTATTGTAGAGCGCGCCTCCTACTTCCACTGCTGAACGAAAACCCATGATTTTGGACCCTGTTTTCATTCGAAAAGGCTAAAAGAAATGTTTCACGTTTGTTACACTCAAACAGTGTCTCCTCTCATATGCTGAACTGGTCGCATTGCGGATTTTGGTTAAAACATGATTTTGGACAATGTTCATGGAACTCAGTTTAAAACGTACTTGCAGACTTGAAAACCCTTGCCTATTGTAGAGCGCGCCTCCTACTTCCACTGCTGAACGAAAACCCATGATTTTGGACCCTGTTTTCATGCGAAAAGGCTAAAAGAAATGTTTCACGTTTGTTACACTCAAACAGTGTCTCCTCTCATATGCTGAACTGGTCGCATTGTGGATTTTGGTTAAAACATGATTTTGGACAATGTTCATGGAACTCAGCTTAAAGCGTACTTGCAGACTTGAAAACCCTTGCCTATTGTAGAGCGCGCCTCCTACTTCCACTGCTGAACGAAAACCCATGATTTTGGACCCTGTTTTCATGCGAAAAGGCTAAAAGAAATGTTTCACGTTTGTTACACTCAAACAGTGTCTCCTCTCATATGCTGAACTGGTCGCATTGTGGATTTTGGTTAAAACATGATTTTGGACAATGTTCATGGAACTCAGTTTAAAACGTACTTGCAGACTTGAAAACCCTTGCCTATTGTAGAGCGCGCCTCCTACTTCCACTGCTGAACGAAAACCCATGATTTTGGACCCTGTTTTCATGCGAAAAGGATAAAAGAAATGTTTCACGTTTGTTACACTCAAACAGTGTCTCCTCTCATATGCTGAACTGGTCGCATTGCGGATTTTGGTTAAAACATGATTTTGGACAATGTTCATGGAACTCAGTTTAAAACGTACTTGCAGACTTGAAAACCCTTGCCTATTGTAGAGCGCGCCTCCTACTTCCACTGCTGAACGAAAACCCATGATTTTGGACCCTGTTTTCATGCGAAAAGGCTAAAAGAAATGTTTCACGTTTGTTACACTCAAACAGTGTCTCCTCTCATATGCTGAACTGGTCGCATTGTGGATTTTGGTTAAAACATGATTTTGGACAATGTTCATGGAACTCAGTTTAAAACGTACTTGCAGACTTGAAAACCCTTGCCTATTGTAGAGCGCGCCTCCTACTTCCACTGCTGAACGAAAACCCATGATTTTGGACCCTGTTTTCATGCGAAAAGGCTAAAAGAAATGTTTCACGTTTGTTACACTCAAACAGTGTCTCCTCTAATATGCTGAACTGGTCGCATTTTGGATTTTGGTTAAAACATGATTTTGGACAATGTTCATGGAACTCAGCTTAAAACGTACTTGCAGACTTGAAAACCCTTGCCTATTGTAGAGCGCGCCTCCTACTTCCACTGCTGAACGAAAACCCATGATTTTGGACCCTGTTTTCATGCGAAAAGGCTAATAGAAATGTTTCACGTTTGTTACACTCAAACAGTGTCTCCTCTCATATGCTGAACTGGTCGCATTGTGGATTTTGGTTAAAACATGATTTTGGACAATGTTCATGGAACTCAGTTTAAAACGTACTTGCAGACTTGAAAACCCTTGCCTATTGTAGAGCGCGCCTCCTACTTCCACTGCTGAACGAAAACCCATGATTTTGGACCCTGTTTTCATGCGAAAAGGCTAAAAGAAATGTTTCACGTTTGTTACACTCAAACAGTGTCTCCTCTCATATGCTGAACTGGTCGCATTGTGGATTTTGGTTAAAACATGATTTTGGACAATGTTCATGGAACTCAGTTTAAAACGTACTTGCAGACTTGAAAACCCTTGCCTATTGTAGAGCGCGCCTCCTACTTCCACTGCTGGTCGAAAACCCATGATTTTGGACCCTGTTTTCATGCGAAAAGGCTAAAAGAAATGTTTCACGTTTGTTACACTCAAACAGTGTCTCCTCTAATATGCTGAACTGGTCGCATTTTGGATTTTGGTTAAAACATGATTTTGGACAATGTTCATGGAACTCAGCTTAAAACGTACTTGCAGACTTGAAAACCCTTGCCTATTGTAGAGCGCGCCTCCTACTTCCACTGCTGAACGAAAACCCATGATTTTGGACCCTGTTTTCATGCGAAAAGGATAAAAGAAATGTTTCACGTTTGTTACACTCAAACAGTGTCTCCTCTCATATGCTGAACTGGTCGCATTGCGGATTTTGGTTAAAACATGATTTTGGACAATGTTCATGGAACTCAGTTTAAAACGTACTTGCAGACTTGAAAACCCTTGCCTATTGTAGAGCGCGCCTCCTACTTCCACTGCTGAACGAAAACCCATGATTTTGGACCCTGTTTTCATTCGAAAAGGCTAAAAGAAATGTTTCACGTTTGTTACACTCAAACAGTGTCTCCTCTCATATGCTGAACTGGTCGCATTGCGGATTTTGGTTAAAACATGATTTTGGACAATGTTCATGGAACTCAGTTTAAAACGTACTTGCAGACTTGAAAACCCTTGCCTATTGTAGAGCGCGCCTCCTACTTCCACTGCTGAACGAAAACCCATGATTTTGGACCCTGTTTTCATGCGAAAAGGCTAAAAGAAATGTTTCACGTTTGTTACACTCAAACAGTGTCTCCTCTCATATGCTGAACTGGTCGCATTGCGGATTTTGGTTAAAACATGATTTTGGACAATGTTCATGGAACTCAGTTTAAAACGTACTTGCAGACTTGAAAACCCTTGCCTATTGTAGAGCGCGCCTCCTACTTCCACTGCTGAACGAAAACCCATGATTTTGGACCCTGTTTTCATGCGAAAAGGCTAAAAGAAATGTTTCACGTTTGTTACACTCAAACAGTGTCTCCTCTCATATGCTGAACTGGTCGCATTGTGGATTTTGGTTAAAACATGATTTTGGACAATGTTCATGGAACTCAGCTTAAAGCGTACTTGCAGACTTGAAAACCCTTGCTTATTGTAGAGCGCGCCTCCTACTTCCACTGCTGAACGAAAACCCATGATTTTGGACCCTGTTTTCATGCGAAAAGGCTAAAAGAAATGTTTCACGTTTGTTACACTCAAACAGTGTCTCCTCTCATATGCTGAACTGGTCGCATTGTGGATTTTGGTTAAAACATGATTTTGGACAATGTTCATGGAACTCAGTTTAAAACGTACTTGCAGACTTGAAAACCCTTGCCTATTGTAGAGCGCGCCTCCTACTTCCACTGCTGAACGAAAACCCATGATTTTGGACCCTGTTTTCATGCGAAAAGGATAAAAGAAATGTTTCACGTTTGTTACACTCAAACAGTGTCTCCTCTCATATGCTGAACTGGTCGCATTGTGGATTTTGGTTAAAACATGATTTTGGACAATGTTCATGGAACTCAGTTTAAAACGTACTTGCAGACTTGAAAACCCTTGCCTATTGTAGAGCGCGCCTCCTACTTCCACTGCTGAACGAAAACCCATGATTTTGGACCCTGTTTTCATGCGAAAAGGCTAAAAGAAATGTTTCACGTTTGTTACACTCAAACAGTGTCTCCTCTCATATGCTGAACTGGTCGCATTGTGGATTTTGGTTAAAACATGATTTTGGACAATGTTCATGGAACTCAGTTTAAAACGTACTTGCAGACTTGAAAACCCTTGCCTATTGTAGAGCGCGCCTCCTACTTCCACTGCTGAACGAAAACCCATGATTTTGGACCCTGTTTTCATGCGAAAAGGCTAAAAGAAATGTTTCACGTTTGTTACACTCAAACAGTGTCTCCTCTAATATGCTGAACTGGTCGCATTTTGGATTTTGGTTAAAACATGATTTTGGACAATGTTCATGGAACTCAGCTTAAAACGTACTTGCAGACTTGAAAACCCTTGCCTATTGTAGAGCGCGCCTCCTACTTCCACTGCTGAACGAAAACCCATGATTTTGGACCCTGTTTTCATGCGAAAAGGCTAATAGAAATGTTTCACGTTTGTTACACTCAAACAGTGTCTCCTCTCATATGCTGAACTGGTCGCATTGTGGATTTTGGTTAAAACATGATTTTGGACAATGTTCATGGAACTCAGTTTAAAACGTACTTGCAGACTTGAAAACCCTTGCCTATTGTAGAGCGCGCCTCCTACTTCCACTGCTGAACGAAAACCCATGATTTTGGACCCTGTTTTCATGCGAAAAGGCTAAAAGAAATGTTTCACGTTTGTTACACTCAAACAGTGTCTCCTCTCATATGCTGAACTGGTCGCATTGTGGATTTTGGTTAAAACATGATTTTGGACAATGTTCATGGAACTCAGTTTAAAACGTACTTGCAGACTTGAAAACCCTTGCCTATTGTAGAGCGCGCCTCCTACTTCCACTGCTGGACGAAAACCCATGATTTTGGACCCTGTTTTCATGCGAAAAGGCTAAAAGAAATGTTTCACGTTTGTTACACTCAAACAGTGTCTCCTCTAATATGCTGAACTGGTCGCATTTTGGATTTTGGTTAAAACATGATTTTGGACAATGTTCATGGAACTCAGCTTAAAACGTACTTGCAGACTTGAAAACCCTTGCCTATTGTAGAGCGCGCCTCCTACTTCCACTGCTGAACGAAAACCCATGATTTTGGACCCTGTTTTCATGCGAAAAGGATAAAAGAAATGTTTCACGTTTGTTACACTCAAACAGTGTCTCCTCTCATATGCTGAACTGGTCGCATTGCGGATTTTGGTTAAAACATGATTTTGGACAATGTTCATGGAACTCAGTTTAAAACGTACTTGCAGACTTGAAAACCCTTGCCTATTGTAGAGCGCGCCTCCTACTTCCACTGCTGAACGAAAACCCATGATTTTGGACCCTGTTTTCATTCGAAAAGGCTAAAAGAAATGTTTCACGTTTGTTACACTCAAACAGTGTCTCCTCTCATATGCTGAACTGGTCGCATTGCGGATTTTGGTTAAAACATGATTTTGGACAATGTTCATGGAACTCAGTTTAAAACGTACTTGCAGACTTGAAAACCCTTGCCTATTGTAGAGCGCGCCTCCTACTTCCACTGCTGAACGAAAACCCATGATTTTGGACCCTGTTTTCATTCGAAAAGGCTAAAAGAAATGTTTCACGTTTGTTACACTCAAACAGTGTCTCCTCTCATATGCTGAACTGGTCGCATTGCGGATTTTGGTTAAAACATGATTTTGGACAATGTTCATGGAACTCAGTTTAAAACGTACTTGCAGACTTGAAAACCCTTGCCTATTGTAGAGCGCGCCTCCTACTTCCACTGCTGAACGAAAACCCATGATTTTGGACCCTGTTTTCATGCGAAAAGGCTAAAAGAAATGTTTCACGTTTGTTACACTCAAACAGTGTCTCCTCTCATATGCTGAACTGGTCGCATTGTGGATTTTGGTTAAAACATGATTTTGGACAATGTTCATGGAACTCAGCTTAAAGCGTACTTGCAGACTTGAAAACCCTTGCCTATTGTAGAGCGCGCCTCCTACTTCCACTGCTGAACGAAAACCCATGATTTTGGACCCTGTTTTCATGCGAAAAGGCTAAAAGAAATGTTTCACGTTTGTTACACTCAAACAGTGTCTCCTCTCATATGCTGAACTGGTCGCATTGTGGATTTTGGTTAAAACATGATTTTGGACAATGTTCATGGAACTCAGTTTAAAACGTACTTGCAGACTTGAAAACCCTTGCCTATTGTAGAGCGCGCCTCCTACTTCCACTGCTGAACGAAAACCCATGATTTTGGACCCTGTTTTCATGCGAAAAGGATAAAAGAAATGTTTCACGTTTGTTACACTCAAACAGTGTCTCCTCTCATATGCTGAACTGGTCGCATTGCGGATTTTGGTTAAAACATGATTTTGGACAATGTTCATGGAACTCAGTTTAAAACGTACTTGCAGACTTGAAAACCCTTGCCTATTGTAGAGCGCGCCTCCTACTTCCACTGCTGAACGAAAACCCATGATTTTGGACCCTGTTTTCATGCGAAAAGGCTAAAAGAAATGTTTCACGTTTGTTACACTCAAACAGTGTCTCCTCTCATATGCTGAACTGGTCGCATTGTGGATTTTGGTTAAAACATGATTTTGGACAATGTTCATGGAACTCAGTTTAAAACGTACTTGCAGACTTGAAAACCCTTGCCTATTGTAGAGCGCGCCTCCTACTTCCACTGCTGAACGAAAACCCATGATTTTGGACCCTGTTTTCATGCGAAAAGGCTAAAAGAAATGTTTCACGTTTGTTACACTCAAACAGTGTCTCCTCTAATATGCTGAACTGGTCGCATTTTGGATTTTGGTTAAAACATGATTTTGGACAATGTTCATGGAACTCAGCTTAAAACGTACTTGCAGACTTGAAAACCCTTGCCTATTGTAGAGCGCGCCTCCTACTTCCACTGCTGAACGAAAACCCATGATTTTGGACCCTGTTTTCATGCGAAAAGGCTAATAGAAATGTTTCACGTTTGTTACACTCAAACAGTGTCTCCTCTCATATGCTGAACTGGTCGCATTGTGGATTTTGGTTAAAACATGATTTTGGACAATGTTCATGGAACTCAGTTTAAAACGTACTTGCAGACTTGAAAACCCTTGCCTATTGTAGAGCGCGCCTCCTACTTCCACTGCTGAACGAAAACCCATGATTTTGGACCCTGTTTTCATGCGAAAAGGCTAAAAGAAATGTTTCACGTTTGTTACACTCAAACAGTGTCTCCTCTCATATGCTGAACTGGTCGCATTGTGGATTTTGGTTAAAACATGATTTTGGACAATGTTCATGGAACTCAGTTTAAAACGTACTTGCAGACTTGAAAACCCTTGCCTATTGTAGAGCGCGCCTCCTACTTCCACTGCTGGACGAAAACCCATGATTTTGGACCCTGTTTTCATGCGAAAAGGCTAAAAGAAATGTTTCACGTTTGTTACACTCAAACAGTGTCTCCTCTAATATGCTGAACTGGTCGCATTTTGGATTTTGGTTAAAACATGATTTTGGACAATGTTCATGGAACTCAGCTTAAAACGTACTTGCAGACTTGAAAACCCTTGCCTATTGTAGAGCGCGCCTCCTACTTCCACTGCTGAACGAAAACCCATGATTTTGGACCCTGTTTTCATGCGAAAAGGATAAAAGAAATGTTTCACGTTTGTTACACTCAAACAGTGTCTCCTCTCATATGCTGAACTGGTCGCATTGCGGATTTTGGTTAAAACATGATTTTGGACAATGTTCATGGAACTCAGTTTAAAACGTACTTGCAGACTTGAAAACCCTTGCCTATTGTAGAGCGCGCCTCCTACTTCCACTGCTGAACGAAAACCCATGATTTTGGACCCTGTTTTCATTCGAAAAGGCTAAAAGAAATGTTTCACGTTTGTTACACTCAAACAGTGTCTCCTCTCATATGCTGAACTGGTCGCATTGCGGATTTTGGTTAAAACATGATTTTGGACAATGTTCATGGAACTCAGTTTAAAACGTACTTGCAGACTTGAAAACCCTTGCCTATTGTAGAGCGCGCCTCCTACTTCCACTGCTGAACGAAAACCCATGATTTTGGACCCTGTTTTCATGCGAAAAGGCTAAAAGAAATGTTTCACGTTTGTTACACTCAAACAGTGTCTCCTCTCATATGCTGAACTGGTCGCATTGTGGATTTTGGTTAAAACATGATTTTGGACAATGTTCATGGAACTCAGTTTAAAACGTACTTGCAGACTTGAAAACCCTTGCCTATTGTAGAGCGCGCCTCCTACTTCCACTGCTGAACGAAAACCCAAGATTTTGGACCCTGTTTTCATGCGAAAAGGCTAAAAGAAATGTTTCACGTTTGTTACACTCAAACAGTGTCTCCTCTCATATGCTGAACTGGTCACATTGCGGATTTTGTTTAAAACATGATTTTGGACAATGTTCATGGAACTCAGTTTAAAACGTACTTGCAGACTTGAAAACCCTTGCCTATTGTAGAGCGCGCCTCCTACTTCCACTGCTGAACGAAAACCCATGATTTTGGACCCTGTTTTCATGCGAAAAGGCTAAAAGAAATGTTTCACGTTTGTTACACTCAAACAGTGTCTCCTCTCATATGCTGAACTGGTCGCATTGTGGATTTTGGTTAAAACATGATTTTGGACAATGTTCATGGAACTCAGTTTAAAACGTACTTGCAGACTTGAAAACCCTTGCCTATTGTAGAGCGCGCCTCCTACTTCCACTGCTGAACGAAAACCCATGATTTTGGACCCTGTTTTCATGCGAAAAGGCTAAAAGAAATGTTTCACGTTTGTTACACTCAAACAGTGTCTCCTCTCATATGCTGAACTGGTCGCATTGTGGATTTTGGTTAAAACATGATTTTGGACAATGTTCATGGAACTCAGCTTAAAACGTACTTGCAGACTTGAAAACCCTTGCCTATCGTAGAGCGCGCCTCCTACTTCCACTGATGAACGAAAACCCATGATTTTGGACCCTGTTTTCATGCGAAAAGGCTAAAAGAAATGTTTCACGTTTGTTACACTCAAACAGTGTCTCCTCTCATATGCTGAACTGGTCGCATTGTGGATTTTGGTTAAAACATGATTTTGGACAATGTTCATGGAACTCAGCTTAAAACGTACTTGCAGACTTGAAAACCCTTGCCTATTGTAGAGCGCGCCTCCTACTTCCACTGCTGAACGAAAACCCATGATTTTGGACCCTGTTTTCATGCGAAAAGGCTAATAGAAATGTTTCACGTTTGTTACACTCAAACAGTGTCTCCTCTCATATGCTGAACTGGTCGCATTGTGGATTTTGGTTAAAACATGATTTTGGACAATGTTCATGGAACTCAGTTTAAAACGTACTTGCAGACTTGAAAACCCTTGCCTATTGTAGAGCGCGCCTCCTACTTCCACTGCTGAACGAAAACCCATGATTTTGGACCCTGTTTTCATGCGAAAAGGCTAAAAGAAATGTTTCACGTTTGTTACACTCAAACAGTGTCTCCTCTCATATGCTGAACTGGTCGCATTGTGGATTTTGGTTAAAACATGATTTTGGACAATGTTCATGGAACTCAGCTTAAAACGTACTTGCAGACTTGAAAACCCTTGCCTATTGTAGAGCGCGCCTCCTACTTCCACTGCTGAACGAAAACCCATGATTTTGGACCCTGTTTTCATGCGAAAAGGCTAAAAGAAATGTTTCACGTTTGTTACACTCAAACAGTGTATCCTCTCATATGCTGAACTGGTCGCATTGCGGATTTTGGTTAAAACATGATTTTGGACAATGTTCATGGAACTCAGTTTAAAACGTACTTGCAGACTTGAAAACCCTTGCCTATTGTAGAGCGCGCCTCCTACTTCCACTGCTGAACGAAAACCCATGATTTTGGACCCTGTTTTCATGCGAAAAGGCTAAAAGAAATGTTTCACGTTTGTTACACTCAAACAGTGTCTCCTCTCATATGCTGAACTGGTCGCATTGTGGATTTTGGTTAAAATATGATTTTGGACAATGTTCATGGAACTCAGTTTAAAACGTACTTGCAGACTTGAAAACCCTTGCCTATTGTAGAGCGCGCCTCCTACTTCCACTGCTGAACGAAAACCCATGATTTTGGACCCTGTTTTCATGCGAAAAGGCTAAAAGAAATGTTTCACGTTTGTTACACTCAAACAGTGTCTCCTCTCATATGCTGAACTGGTCGCATTGTGGATTTTGGTTAAAACATGATTTTGGACAATGTTCATGGAACTCAGCTTAAAACGTACTTGCAGACTTGAAAACCCTTGCCTATTGTAGAGCGCGCCTCCTACTTCCACTGCTGAACGAAAACCCATGATTTTGGACCCTGTTTTCATGCGAAAAGGCTAAAAGAAATGTTTCACGTTTGTTACACTCAAACAGTGTCTCCTCTCATATGCTGAACTGGTCTCATTGTGGATTTTGGTTAAAACATGATTTTGGACAATGTTCATGGAACTCAGCTTAAAACGTACTTGCAGACTTGAAAACCCTTGCCTATTGTAGAGCGCGACTCCTACTTCCACTGCTGAACGAAAACCCATGATTTTGGACCCTGTTTTCATGCGAAAAGGCTAATAGAAATGTTTCACGTTTGTTACACTCAAACAGTGTCTCCTCTCATATGCTGAACTGGTCGCATTGTGGATTTTGGTTAAAACATGATTTTGGACAATGTTCATGGAACTCAGTTTAAAACGTACTTGCAGACTTGAAAACCCTTGCCTATTGTAGAGAGCGCCTCCTACTTCCACTGCTGAACGAAAACCCATGATTTTGGACCCTGTTTTCATGCGAAAAGGATAAAAGAAATGTTTCACGTTTGTTACACTCAAACAGTGTCTCCTCTCATATGCTGAACTGTTCGCATTGCGGATTTTGGTTAAAACATGATTTTGGACAATGTTCATGGAACTCAGTTTAAAACGTACTTGCAGACTTGAAAACCCTTGCCTATTGTAGAGCGCGCCTCCTACTTCCACTGCTGAACGAAAACCCATGATTTTGGACCCTGTTTTCATGCGAAAAGGATAAAAGAAATGTTTCACGTTTGTTACACTCAAACAGTGTCTCCTCTCATATGCTGAACTGGTCGCATTGCGGATTTTGGTTAAAACATGATTTTGGACAATGTTCATGGAACTCAGTTTAAAACGTACTTGCAGACTTGAAAACCCTTGCCTATTGTAGAGCGCGCCTCCTACTTCCACTGCTGAACGAAAACCCATGATTTTGGACCCTGTTTTCATTCGAAAAGGCTAAAAGAAATGTTTCACGTTTGTTACACTCAAACAGTGTCTCCTCTCATATGCTGAACTGGTCGCATTGCGGATTTTGGTTAAAACATGATTTTGGACAATGTTCATGGAACTCAGTTTAAAACGTACTTGCAGACTTGAAAACCCTTGCCTATTGTAGAGCGCGCCTCCTACTTCCACTGCTGAACGAAAACCCATGATTTTGGACCCTGTTTTCATGCGAAAAGGCTAAAAGAAATGTTTCACGTTTGTTACACTCAAACAGTGTCTCCTCTCATATGCTGAACTGGTCGCATTGTGGATTTTGGTTAAAACATGATTTTGGACAATGTTCATGGAACTCAGTTTAAAACGTACTTGCAGACTTGAAAACCCTTGCCTATTGTAGAGCGCGCCTCCTACTTCCACTGCTGAACGAAAACCCATGATTTTGGACCCTGTTTTCATGCGAAAAGGCTAAAAGAAATGTTTCACGTTTGTTACACTCAAACAGTGTCTCCTCTCATATGCTGAACTGGTCGCATTGCGGATTTTGTTTAAAACATGATTTTGGACAATGTTCATGGAACTCAGTTTAAAGGGTACTTGCAGACTTGAAAACCCTTGCCTATTGTAGAGCGCGCCTCCTACTTCCACTGCTGAACGAAAACCCATGATTTTGGACCCTGTTTTCATGCGAAAAGGCTAAAAGAAATGTTTCACGTTTGTTACACTCAAACAGTGTCTCCTCTCATATGCTGAACTGGTCGCATTGTGGATTTTGGTTAAAACATGATTTTGGACAATGTTCATGGAACTCAGTTTAAAACGTACTTGCAGACTTGAAAACCCTTGCCTATTGTAGAGCGCGCCTCCTACTTCCACTGCTGAACGAAAACCCATGATTTTGGACCCTGTTTTCATGCGAAAAGGCTAAAAGAAATGTTTCACGTTTGTTACACTCAAACAGTGTCTCCTCTCATATGCTGAACTGGTCGCATTGCGGATTTTGTTTAAAACATGATTTTGGACAATGTTCATGGAACTCAGTTTAAAACGTACTTGCAGACTTGAAAACCCTTGCCTATTGTAGAGCGCGCCTCCTACTTCCACTGCTGAACGAAAACCCATGATTTTGGACCCTGTTTTCATGCGAAAAGGCTAAAAGAAATGTTTCACGTTTGTTACACTCAAACAGTGTCTCCTCTCATATGCTGAACTGGTCGCATTGTGGATTTTGGTTAAAACATGATTTTGGACAATGTTCATGGAACTCAGTTTAAAACGTACTTGCAGACTTGAAAACCCTTGCCTATTGTAGAGCGCGCCTCCTACTTCCACTGCTGAACGAAAACCCATGATTTTGGACCCTGTTTTCATGCGAAAAGGCTAAAAGAAATGTTTCACGTTTGTTACACTCAAACAGTGTCTCCTCTCATATGCTGAACTGGTCGCATTGTGGATTTTGGTTAAAACATGATTTTGGACAATGTTCATGGAACTCAGCTTAAAACGTACTTGCAGACTTGAAAACCCTTGCCTATTGTAGAGCGCGCCTCCTACTTCCACTGATGAACGAAAACCCATGATTTTGGACCCTGTTTTCATGCGAAAAGGCTAAAAGAAATGTTTCACGTTTGTTACACTCAAACAGTGTCTCCTCTCATATGCTGAACTGGTCGCATTGTGGATTTTGGTTAAAACATGATTTTGGACAATGTTCATGGAACTCAGCTTAAAACGTACTTGCAGACTTGAAAACCCTTGCCTATTGTAGAGCGCGCCTCCTACTTCCACTGCTGAACGAAAACCCATGATTTTGGACCCTGTTTTCATGCGAAAAGGCTAAAAGAAATGTTTCACGTTTGTTACACTCAAACAGTGTCTCCTCTCATATGCTGAACTGGTCGCATTGTGGATTTTGGTTAAAACATGATTTTGGACAATGTTCATGGAACTCAGCTTAAAACGTACTTGCAGACTTGAAAACCCTTGCCTATTGTAGAGCGCGCCTCCTACTTCCACTGCTGAACGAAAACCCATGATTTTGGACCCTGTTTTCATGCGAAAAGGCTAAAAGAAATGTTTCACGTTTGTTACACTCAAACAGTGTATCCTCTCATATGCTGAACTGGTCGCATTGCGGATTTTGGTTAAAACATGATTTTGGACAATGTTCATGGAACTCAGTTTAAAACGTACTTGCAGACTTGAAAACCCTTGCCTATTGTAGAGCGCGCCTCCTACTTCCACTGCTGAACGAAAACCCATGATTTTGGACCCTGTTTTCATGCGAAAAGGCTAAAAGAAATGTTTCACGTTTGTTACACTCAAACAGTGTCTCCTCTCATATGCTGAACTGGTCGCATTGTGGATTTTGGTTAAAATATGATTTTGGACAATGTTCATGGAACTCAGTTTAAAACGTACTTGCAGACTTGAAAACCCTTGCCTATTGTAGAGCGCGCCTCCTACTTCCACTGCTGAACGAAAACCCATGATTTTGGACCCTGTTTTCATGCGAAAAGGCTAAAAGAAATGTTTCACGTTTGTTACACTCAAACAGTGTCTCCTCTCATATGCTGAACTGGTCTCATTGTGGATTTTGGTTAAAACATGATTTTGGACAATGTTCATGGAACTCAGCTTAAAACGTACTTGCAGACTTGAAAACCCTTGCCTATTGTAGAGCGCGACTCCTACTTCCACTGCTGAACGAAAACCCATGATTTTGGACCCTGTTTTCATGCGAAAAGGCTAATAGAAATGTTTCACGTTTGTTACACTCAAACAGTGTCTCCTCTCATATGCTGAACTGGTCGCATTGTGGATTTTGGTTAAAACATGATTTTGGACAATGTTCATGGAACTCAGTTTAAAACGTACTTGCAGACTTGAAAACCCTTGCCTATTGTAGAGAGCGCCTCCTACTTCCACTGCTGAACGAAAACCCATGATTTTGGACCCTGTTTTCATGCGAAAAGGATAAAAGAAATGTTTCACGTTTGTTACACTCAAACAGTGTCTCCTCTCATATGCTGAACTGGTCTCATTGTGGATTTTGGTTAAAACATGATTTTGGACAATGTTCATGGAACTCAGCTTAAAACGTACTTGCAGACTTGAAAACCCTTGCCTATTGTAGAGCGCGACTCCTACTTCCACTGCTGAACGAAAACCCATGATTTTGGACCCTGTTTTCATGCGAAAAGGCTAATAGAAATGTTTCACGTTTGTTACACTCAAACAGTGTCTCCTCTCATATGCTGAACTGGTCGCATTGTGGATTTTGGTTAAAACATGATTTTGGACAATGTTCATGGAACTCAGTTTAAAACGTACTTGCAGACTTGAAAACCCTTGCCTATTGTAGAGAGCGCCTCCTACTTCCACTGCTGAACGAAAACCCATGATTTTGGACCCTGTTTTCATGCGAAAAGGATAAAAGAAATGTTTCACGTTTGTTACACTCAAACAGTGTCTCCTCTCATATGCTGAACTGTTCGCATTGCGGATTTTGGTTAAAACATGATTTTGGACAATGTTCATGGAACTCAGTTTAAAACGTACTTGCAGACTTGAAAACCCTTGCCTATTGTAGAGCGCGCCTCCTACTTCCACTGCTGAACGAAAACCCATGATTTTGGACCCTGTTTTCATGCGAAAAGGCTAATAGAAATGTTTCACGTTTGTTACACTCAAACAGTGTCTCCTCTCATATGCTGAACTGGTCGCATTGTGGATTTTGGTTAAAACATGATTTTGGACAATGTTCATGGAACTCAGTTTAAAACGTACTTGCAGACTTGAAAACCCTTGCCTATTGTAGAGCGCGCCTCCTACTTCCACTGCTGAACGAAAACCCATGATTTTGGACCCTGTTTTCATGCGAAAAGGCTAAAAGAAATGTTTCACGTTTGTTACACTCAAACAGTGTCTCCTCTCATATGCTGAACTGGTCGCATTGTGGATTTTGGTTAAAACATGATTTTGGACAATGTTCATGGAACTCAGCTTAAAAACGTACTTGCAGACTTGAAAACCCTTGCCTATTGTAGAGCGCGCCTCCTACTTCCACTGCTGAACGAAAACCCATGATTTTGGACCCTGTTTTCATGCGAAAAGGCTAAAAGAAATGTTTCACGTTTGTTACACTCAAACAGTGTATCCTCTCATATGCTGAACTGGTCGCATTGCGGATTTTGGTTAAAACATGATTTTGGACAATGTTCATGGAACTCAGTTTAAAACGTACTTGCAGACTTGAAAACCCTTGCCTATTGTAGAGCGCGCCTCCTACTTCCACTGCTGAACGAAAACCCATGATTTTGGACCCTGTTTTCATGCGAAAAGGCTAAAAGAAATGTTTCACGTTTGTTACACTCAAACAGTGTCTCCTCTCATATGCTGAACTGGTCGCATTGTGGATTTTGGTTAAAATATGATTTTGGACAATGTTCATGGAACTCAGCTTAAAACGTACTTGCAGACTTGAAAACCCTTGCCTATTGTAGAGCGCGCCTCCTACTTCCACTGCTGAACGAAAACCCATGATTTTGGACCCTGTTTTCATGCGAAAAGGCTAAAAGAAATGTTTCACGTTTGTTACACTCAAACAGTGTCTCCTCTCATATGCTGAACTGGTCTCATTGTGGATTTTGGTTAAAACATGATTTTGGACAATGTTCATGGAACTCAGCTTAAAACGTACTTGCAGACTTGAAAACCCTTGCCTATTGTAGAGCGCGACTCCTACTTCCACTGCTGAACAAAAACCCATGATTTTGGACCCTGTTTTCATGCGAAAAGGCTAATAGAAATGTTTCACGTTTGTTACACTCAAACAGTGTCTCCTCTCATATGCTGAACTGGTCGCATTGTGGATTTTGGTTAAAACATGATTTTGGACAATGTTCATGGAACTCAGTTTAAAACGTACTTGCAGACTTGAAAACCCTTGCCTATTGTAGAGAGCGCCTCCTACTTCCACTGCTGAACGAAAACCCATGATTTTGGACCCTGTTTTCATGCGAAAAGGCTAAAAGAAATGTTTCACGTTTGTTACACTCAAACAGTGTCTCCTCTCATATGCTGAACTGGTCGCATTGTGGATTTTGGTTAAAACATGATTTTGGACAATGTTCATGGAACTCAGCTTAAAACGTACTTGCAGACTTGAAAACCCTTGCCTATTGTAGAGCGCGCCTCCTACTTCCACTGCTGAACGAAAACCCATGATTTTGGACCCTGTTTTCATGCGAAAAAGCTAAAAGAAATGTTTCACGTTTGTTACACTCAAACAGTGTATCCTCTCATATGCTGAACTGGTCGCATTGCGGATTTTGGTTAAAACATGATTTTGGACAATGTTCATGGAACTCAGTTTAAAACGTACTTGCAGACTTGAAAACCCTTGCCTATTGTAGAGCGCGCCTCCTACTTCCACTGCTGAACGAAAACCCATGATTTTGGACCCTGTTTTCATGCGAAAAGGCTAAAAGAAATGTTTCACGTTTGTTACACTCAAACAGTGTCTCCTCTCATATGCTGAACTGGTCGCATTGTGGATTTTGGTTAAAATATGATTTTGGACAATGTTCATGGAACTCAGCTTAAAACGTACTTGCAGACTTGAAAACCCTTGCCTATTGTAGAGCGCGCCTCCTACTTCCACTGCTGAACGAAAACCCATGATTTTGGACCCTGTTTTCATGCGAAAAGGCTAAAAGAAATGTTTCACGTTTGTTACACTCAAACAGTGTCTCCTCTCATATGCTGAACTGGTCTCATTGTGGATTTTGGTTAAAACATGATTTTGGACAATGTTCATGGAACTCAGCTTAAAACGTACTTGCAGACTTGAAAACCCTTGCCTATTGTAGAGCGCGACTCCTACTTCCACTGCTGAACGAAAACCCATGATTTTGGACCCTGTTTTCATGCGAAAAGGCTAATAGAAATGTTTCACGTTTGTTACACTCAAACAGTGTCTCCTCTCATATGCTGAACTGGTCGCATTGTGGATTTTGGTTAAAACATGATTTTGGACAATGTTCATGGAACTCAGTTTAAAACGTACTTGCAGACTTGAAAACCCTTGCCTATTGTAGAGAGCGCCTCCTACTTCCACTGCTGAACGAAAACCCATGATTTTGGACCCTGTTTTCATGCGAAAAGGATAAAAGAAATGTTTCACGTTTGTTACACTCAAACAGTGTCTCCTCTCATATGCTGAACTGGTCGCATTGCGGATTTTGGTTAAAACATGATTTTGGACAATGTTCATGGAACTCAGTTTAAAACGTACTTGCAGACTTGAAAACCCTTGCCTATTGTAGAGCGCGCCTCCTACTTCCACTGCTGAACGAAAACCCATGATTTTGGACCCTGTTTTCATGCGAAAAGGCTAATAGAAATGTTTCACGTTTGTTACACTCAAACAGTGTCTCCTCTCATATGCTGAACTGGTCGCATTGTGGATTTTGGTTAAAACATGATTTTGGACAATGTTCATGGAACTCAGTTTAAAACGTACTTGCAGACTTGAAAACCCTTGCCTATTGTAGAGCGCGCCTCCTACTTCCACTGCTGAACAAAAACCCATGATTTTGGACCCTGTTTTCATGCGAAAAGGCTAAAAGAAATGTTTCACGTTTGTTACACTCAAACAGTGTCTCCTCTCATATGCTGAACTGGTCGCATTGTGGATTTTGGTTAAAACATGATTTTGGACAATGTTCATGGAACTCAGCTTAAAACGTACTTGCAGACTTGAAAACCCTTGCCTATTGTAGAGCGCGCCTCCTACTTCCACTGCTGAACGAAAACCCATGATTTTGGACCCTGTTTTCATGCGAAAAGGCTAAAAGAAATGTTTCACGTTTGTTACACTCAAACAGTGTCTCCTCTCATATGCTGAACTGGTCTCATTGTGGATTTTGGTTAAAACATGATTTTGGACAATGTTCATGGAACTCAGCTTAAAACGTACTTGCAGACTTGAAAACCCTTGCCTATTGTAGAGCGCGACTCCTACTTCCACTGCTGAACGAAAACCCATGATTTTGGACCCTGTTTTCATGCGAAAAGGATAAAAGAAATGTTTCACGTTTGTTACACTCAAACAGTGTCTCCTCTCATATGCTGAACTGGTCTCATTGTGGATTTTGGTTAAAACATGATTTTGGACAATGTTCATGGAACTCAGCTTAAAACGTACTTGCAGACTTGAAAACCCTTGCCTATTGTAGAGAGCGCCTCCTACTTCCACTGCTGAACGAAAACCCATGATTTTGGACCCTGTTTTCATGCGAAAAGGATAAAAGAAATGTTTCACGTTTGTTACACTCAAACAGTGTCTCCTCTCATATGCTGAACTGGTCGCATTGCGGATTTTGGTTAAAACATGATTTTGGACAATGTTCATGGAACTCAGTTTAAAACGTACTTGCAGACTTGAAAACCCTTGCCTATTGTAGAGCGCGCCTCCTACTTCCACTGCTGAACGAAAACCCATGATTTTGGACCCTGTTTTCATGCGAAAAGGCTAATAGAAATGTTTCACGTTTGTTACACTCAAACAGTGTCTCCTCTCATATGCTGAACTGGTCGCATTGTGGATTTTGGTTAAAACATGATTTTGGACAATGTTCATGGAACTCAGTTTAAAACGTACTTGCAGACTTGAAAACCCTTGCCTATTGTAGAGCGCGCCTCCTACTTCCACTGCTGAACGAAAACCCATGATTTTGGACCCTGTTTTCATGCGAAAAGGCTAAAAGAAATGTTTCACGTTTGTTACACTCAAACAGTGTCTCCTCTCATATGCTGAACTGTTCGCATTGCGGATTTTGGTTAAAACATGATTTTGGACAATGTTCATGGAACTCAGTTTAAAACGTACTTGCAGACTTGAAAACCCTTGCCTATTGTAGAGCGCGCCTCCTACTTCCACTGCTGAACGAAAACCCATGATTTTGGACCCTGTTTTCATGCGAAAAGGCTAATAGAAATGTTTCACGTTTGTTACACTCAAACAGTGTCTCCTCTCATATGCTGAACTGGTCGCATTGTGGATTTTGGTTAAAACATGATTTTGGACAATGTTCATGGAACTCAGTTTAAAACGTACTTGCAGACTTGAAAACCCTTGCCTATTGTAGAGCGCGCCTCCTACTTCCACTGCTGAACGAAAACCCATGATTTTGGACCCTGTTTTCATGCGAAAAGGCTAAAAGAAATGTTTCACGTTTGTTACACTCAAACAGTGTCTCCTCTCATATGCTGAACTGGTCGCATTGTGGATTTTGGTTAAAACATGATTTTGGACAATGTTCATGGAACTCAGCTTAAAACGTACTTGCAGACTTGAAAACCCTTGCCTATTGTAGAGCGCGCCTCCTACTTCCACTGCTGAACGAAAACCCATGATTTTGGACCCTGTTTTCATGCGAAAAGGCTAAAAGAAATGTTTCACGTTTGTTACACTCAAACAGTGTATCCTCTCATATGCTGAACTGGTCGCATTGCGGATTTTGGTTAAAACATGATTTTGGACAATGTTCATGGAACTCAGTTTAAAACGTACTTGCAGACTTGAAAACCCTTGCCTATTGTAGAGCGCGCCTCCTACTTCCACTGCTGAACGAAAACCCATGATTTTGGACCCTGTTTTCATGCGAAAAGGCTAAAAGAAATGTTTCACGTTTGTTACACTCAAACAGTGTCTCCTCTCATATGCTGAACTGGTCGCATTGTGGATTTTGGTTAAAATATGATTTTGGACAATGTTCATGGAACTCAGTTTAAAACGTACTTGCAGACTTGAAAACCCTTGCCTATTGTAGAGCGCGCCTCCTACTTCCACTGCTGAACAAAAACCCATGATTTTGGACCCTGTTTTCATGCGAAAAGGCTAAAAGAAATGTTTCACGTTTGTTACACTCAAACAGTGTCTCCTCTCATATGCTGAACTGGTCGCATTGTGGATTTTGGTTAAAACATGATTTTGGACAATGTTCATGGAACTCAGCTTAAAACGTACTTGCAGACTTGAAAACCCTTGCCTATTGTAGAGCGCGCCTCCTACTTCCACTGCTGAACGAAAACCCATGATTTTGGACCCTGTTTTCATGCGAAAAGGCTAAAAGAAATGTTTCACGTTTGTTACACTCAAACAGTGTCTCCTCTCATATGCTGAACTGGTCTCATTGTGGATTTTGGTTAAAACATGATTTTGGACAATGTTCATGGAACTCAGCTTAAAACGTACTTGCAGACTTGAAAACCCTTGCCTATTGTAGAGCGCGACTCCTACTTCCACTGCTGAACGAAAACCCATGATTTTGGACCCTGTTTTCATGCGAAAAGGCTAATAGAAATGTTTCACGTTTGTTACACTCAAACAGTGTCTCCTCTCATATGCTGAACTGTTCGCATTGCGGATTTTGGTTAAAACATGATTTTGGACAATGTTCATGGAACTCAGTTTAAAACGTACTTGCAGACTTGAAAACCCTTGCCTATTGTAGAGCGCGCCTCCTACTTCCACTGCTGAACGAAAACCCATGATTTTGGACCCTGTTTTCATGCGAAAAGGCTAATAGAAATGTTTCACGTTTGTTACACTCAAACAGTGTCTCCTCTCATATGCTGAACTGGTCGCATTGTGGATTTTGGTTAAAACATGATTTTGGACAATGTTCATGGAACTCAGTTTAAAACGTACTTGCAGACTTGAAAACCCTTGCCTATTGTAATAATAATAATAATAATAATATGCCATTTAGCAGACGCTTTTATCCAAAGCGACTTACAGTCATGCGTGCATACATTGTAGAGCGCGCCTCCTACTTCCACTGCTGAACGAAAACCCATGATTTTGGACCCTGTTTTCATGCGAAAAGGCTAAAAGAAATGTTTCACGTTTGTTACACTCAAACAGTGTCTCCTCTCATATGCTGAACTGTTCGCATTGCGGATTTTGGTTAAAACATGATTTTGGACAATGTTCATGGAACTCAGTTTAAAACGTACTTGCAGACTTGAAAACCCTTGCCTATTGTAGAGCGCGCCTCCTACTTCCACTGCTGAACGAAAACCCATGATTTTGGACCCTGTTTTCATGCGAAAAGGCTAATAGAAATGTTTCACGTTTGTTACACTCAAACAGTGTCTCCTCTCATATGCTGAACTGGTCGCATTGTGGATTTTGGTTAAAACATGATTTTGGACAATGTTCATGGAACTCAGTTTAAAACGTACTTGCAGACTTGAAAACCCTTGCCTATTGTAGAGCGCGCCTCCTACTTCCACTGCTGAACGAAAACCCATGATTTTGGACCCTGTTTTCATGCGAAAAGGCTAAAAGAAATGTTTCACGTTTGTTACACTCAAACAGTGTCTCCTCTCATATGCTGAACTGGTCGCATTGTGGATTTTGGTTAAAACATGATTTTGGACAATGTTCATGGAACTCAGCTTAAAACGTACTTGCAGACTTGAAAACCCTTGCCTATTGTAGAGCGCGCCTCCTACTTCCACTGCTGAACGAAAACCCATGATTTTGGACCCTGTTTTCATGCGAAAAGGCTAAAAGAAATGTTTCACGTTTGTTACACTCAAACAGTGTATCCTCTCATATGCTGAACTGGTCGCATTGCGGATTTTGGTTAAAACATGATTTTGGACAATGTTCATGGAACTCAGTTTAAAACGTACTTGCAGACTTGAAAACCCTTGCCTATTGTAGAGCGCGCCTCCTACTTCCACTGCTGAACGAAAACCCATGATTTTGGACCCTGTTTTCATGCGAAAAGGCTAAAAGAAATGTTTCACGTTTGTTACACTCAAACAGTGTCTCCTCTCATATGCTGAACTGGTCGCATTGTGGATTTTGGTTAAAATATGATTTTGGACAATGTTCATGGAACTCAGTTTAAAACGTACTTGCAGACTTGAAAACCCTTGCCTATTGTAGAGCGCGCCTCCTACTTCCACTGCTGAACGAAAACCCATGATTTTGGACCCTGTTTTCATGCGAAAAGGCTAAAAGAAATGTTTCACGTTTGTTACACTCAAACAGTGTCTCCTCTCATATGCTGAACTGGTCGCATTGTGGATTTTGGTTAAAACATGATTTTGGACAATGTTCATGGAACTCAGCTTAAAACGTACTTGCAGACTTGAAAACCCTTGCCTATTGTAGAGCGCGCCTCCTACTTCCACTGCTGAACGAAAACCCATGATTTTGGACCCTGTTTTCATGCGAAAAGGCTAAAAGAAATGTTTCACGTTTGTTACACTCAAACAGTGTCTCCTCTCATATGCTGAACTGGTCTCATTGTGGATTTTGGTTAAAACATGATTTTGGACAATGTTCATGGAACTCAGCTTAAAACGTACTTGCAGACTTGAAAACCCTTGCCTATTGTAGAGCGCGACTCCTACTTCCACTGCTGAACAAAAACCCATGATTTTGGACCCTGTTTTCATGCGAAAAGGCTAATAGAAATGTTTCACGTTTGTTACACTCAAACAGTGTCTCCTCTCATATGCTGAACTGGTCGCATTGTGGATTTTGGTTAAAACATGATTTTGGACAATGTTCATGGAACTCAGTTTAAAACGTACTTGCAGACTTGAAAACCCTTGCCTATTGTAGAGAGCGCCTCCTACTTCCACTGCTGAACGAAAACCCATGATTTTGGACCCTGTTTTCATGCGAAAAGGCTAAAAGAAATGTTTCACGTTTGTTACACTCAAACAGTGTCTCCTCTCATATGCTGAACTGGTCGCATTGTGGATTTTGGTTAAAACATGATTTTGGACAATGTTCATGGAACTCAGCTTAAAACGTACTTGCAGACTTGAAAACCCTTGCCTATTGTAGAGCGCGCCTCCTACTTCCACTGCTGAACGAAAACCCATGATTTTGGACCCTGTTTTCATGCGAAAAAGCTAAAAGAAATGTTTCACGTTTGTTACACTCAAACAGTGTATCCTCTCATATGCTGAACTGGTCGCATTGCGGATTTTGGTTAAAACATGATTTTGGACAATGTTCATGGAACTCAGTTTAAAACGTACTTGCAGACTTGAAAACCCTTGCCTATTGTAGAGCGCGCCTCCTACTTCCACTGCTGAACGAAAACCCATGATTTTGGACCCTGTTTTCATGCGAAAAGGCTAAAAGAAATGTTTCACGTTTGTTACACTCAAACAGTGTCTCCTCTCATATGCTGAACTGGTCGCATTGTGGATTTTGGTTAAAATATGATTTTGGACAATGTTCATGGAACTCAGCTTAAAACGTACTTGCAGACTTGAAAACCCTTGCCTATTGTAGAGCGCGCCTCCTACTTCCACTGCTGAACGAAAACCCATGATTTTGGACCCTGTTTTCATGCGAAAAGGCTAAAAGAAATGTTTCACGTTTGTTACACTCAAACAGTGTCTCCTCTCATATGCTGAACTGGTCTCATTGTGGATTTTGGTTAAAACATGATTTTGGACAATGTTCATGGAACTCAGCTTAAAACGTACTTGCAGACTTGAAAACCCTTGCCTATTGTAGAGCGCGACTCCTACTTCCACTGCTGAACGAAAACCCATGATTTTGGACCCTGTTTTCATGCGAAAAGGCTAATAGAAATGTTTCACGTTTGTTACACTCAAACAGTGTCTCCTCTCATATGCTGAACTGGTCGCATTGTGGATTTTGGTTAAAACATGATTTTGGACAATGTTCATGGAACTCAGTTTAAAACGTACTTGCAGACTTGAAAACCCTTGCCTATTGTAGAGAGCGCCTCCTACTTCCACTGCTGAACGAAAACCCATGATTTTGGACCCTGTTTTCATGCGAAAAGGATAAAAGAAATGTTTCACGTTTGTTACACTCAAACAGTGTCTCCTCTCATATGCTGAACTGGTCGCATTGCGGATTTTGGTTAAAACATGATTTTGGACAATGTTCATGGAACTCAGTTTAAAACGTACTTGCAGACTTGAAAACCCTTGCCTATTGTAGAGCGCGCCTCCTACTTCCACTGCTGAACGAAAACCCATGATTTTGGACCCTGTTTTCATGCGAAAAGGCTAATAGAAATGTTTCACGTTTGTTACACTCAAACAGTGTCTCCTCTCATATGCTGAACTGGTCGCATTGTGGATTTTGGTTAAAACATGATTTTGGACAATGTTCATGGAACTCAGTTTAAAACGTACTTGCAGACTTGAAAACCCTTGCCTATTGTAGAGCGCGCCTCCTACTTCCACTGCTGAACGAAAACCCATGATTTTGGACCCTGTTTTCATGCGAAAAGGCTAAAAGAAATGTTTCACGTTTGTTACACTCAAACAGTGTCTCCTCTCATATGCTGAACTGTTCGCATTGCGGATTTTGGTTAAAACATGATTTTGGACAATGTTCATGGAACTCAGTTTAAAACGTACTTGCAGACTTGAAAACCCTTGCCTATTGTAGAGCGCGCCTCCTACTTCCACTGCTGAACGAAAACCCATGATTTTGGACCCTGTTTTCATGCGAAAAGGCTAAAAGAAATGTTTCACGTTTGTTACACTCAAACAGTGTCTCCTCTCATATGCTGAACTGGTCGCATTGTGGATTTTGGTTAAAACATGATTTTGGACAATGTTCATGGAACTCAGCTTAAAACGTACTTGCAGACTTGAAAACCCTTGCCTATTGTAGAGCGCGCCTCCTACTTCCACTGCTGAACGAAAACCCATGATTTTGGACCCTGTTTTCATGCGAAAAGGCTAAAAGAAATGTTTCACGTTTGTTACACTCAAACAGTGTATCCTCTCATATGCTGAACTGGTCGCATGTCGGATTTTGGTTAAAACATGATTTTGGACAATGTTCATGGAACTCAGTTTAAAACGTACTTGCAGACTTGAAAACCCTTGCCTATTGTAGAGCGCGCCTCCTACTTCCACTGCTGAACGAAAACCCATGATTTTGGACCCTGTTTTCATGCGAAAAGGCTAAAAGAAATGTTTCACGTTTGTTACACTCAAACAGTGTCTCCTCTCATATGCTGAACTGGTCGCATTGTGGATTTTGGTTAAAATATGATTTTGGACAATGTTCATGGAACTCAGTTTAAAACGTACTTGCAGACTTGAAAACCCTTGCCTATTGTAGAGCGCGCCTCCTACTTCCACTGCTGAACGAAAACCCATGATTTTGGACCCTGTTTTCATGCGAAAAGGCTAAAAGAAATGTTTCACGTTTGTTACACTCAAACAGTGTCTCCTCTCATATGCTGAACTGGTCGCATTGTGGATTTTGGTTAAAACATGATTTTGGACAATGTTCATGGAACTCAGCTTAAAACGTACTTGCAGACTTGAAAACCCTTGCCTATTGTAGAGCGCGCCTCCTACTTCCACTGCTGAACGAAAACCCATGATTTTGGACCCTGTTTTCATGCGAAAAGGCTAAAAGAAATGTTTCACGTTTGTTACACTCAAACAGTGTCTCCTCTCATATGCTGAACTGGTCTCATTGTGGATTTTGGTTAAAACATGATTTTGGACAATGTTCATGGAACTCAGCTTAAAACGTACTTGCAGACTTGAAAACCCTTGCCTATTGTAGAGCGCGACTCCTACTTCCACTGCTGAACGAAAACCCATGATTTTGGACCCTGTTTTCATGCGAAAAGGATAAAAGAAATGTTTCACGTTTGTTACACTCAAACAGTGTCTCCTCTCATATGCTGAACTGGTCTCATTGTGGATTTTGGTTAAAACATGATTTTGGACAATGTTCATGGAACTCAGTTTAAAACGTACTTGCAGACTTGAAAACCCTTGCCTATTGTAGAGCGCGCCTCCTACTTCCACTGCTGAACGAAAACCCATGATTTTGGACCCTGTTTTCATGCGAAAAGGCTAAAAGAAATGTTTCACGTTTGTTACACTCAAACAGTGTCTCCTCTCATATGCTGAACTGTTCGCATTGCGGATTTTGGTTAAAACATGATTTTGGACAATGTTCATGGAACTCAGTTTAAAACGTACTTGCAGACTTGAAAACCCTTGCCTATTGTAGAGCGCGCCTCCTACTTCCACTGCTGAACGAAAACCCATGATTTTGGACCCTGTTTTCATGCGAAAAGGCTAATAGAAATGTTTCACGTTTGTTACACTCAAACAGTGTCTCCTCTCATATGCTGAACTGGTCGCATTGTGGATTTTGGTTAAAATATGATTTTGGACAATGTTCATGGAACTCAGTTTAAAACGTACTTGCAGACTTGAAAACCCTTGCCTATTGTAGAGCGCGCCTCCTACTTCCACTGCTGAACGAAAACCCATGATTTTGGACCCTGTTTTCATGCGAAAAGGCTAAAAGAAATGTTTCACGTTTGTTACACTCAAACAGTGTCTCCTCTCATATGCTGAACTGGTCGCATTGTGGATTTTGGTTAAAACATGATTTTGGACAATGTTCATGGAACTCAGCTTAAAACGTACTTGCAGACTTGAAAACCCTTGCCTATTGTAGAGCGCGCCTCCTACTTCCACTGCTGAACGAAAACCCATGATTTTGGACCCTGTTTTCATGCGAAAAGGCTAAAAGAAATGTTTCACGTTTGTTACACTCAAACAGTGTATCCTCTCATATGCTGAACTGGTCGCATTGCGGATTTTGGTTAAAACATGATTTTGGACAATGTTCATGGAACTCAGTTTAAAACGTACTTGCAGACTTGAAAACCCTTGCCTATTGTAGAGCGCGCCTCCTACTTCCACTGCTGAACGAAAACCCATGATTTTGGACCCTGTTTTCATGCGAAAAGGCTAAAAGAAATGTTTCACGTTTGTTACACTCGAACAGTGTCTCCTCTCATATGCTGAACTGGTCGCATTGTGGATTTTGGTTAAAATATGATTTTGGACAATGTTCATGGAACTCAGTTTAAAACGTACTTGCAGACTTGAAAACCCTTGCCTATTGTAGAGCGCGCCTCCTACTTCCACTGCTGAACGAAAACCCATGATTTTGGACCCTGTTTTCATGCGAAAAGGCTAAAAGAAATGTTTCACGTTTGTTACACTCAAACAGTGTCTCCTCTCATATGCTGAACTGGTCGCATTGTGGATTTTGGTTAAAACATGATTTTGGACAATGTTCATGGAACTCAGCTTAAAACGTACTTGCAGACTTGAAAACCCTTGCCTATTGTAGAGCGCGCCTCCTACTTCCACTGCTGAACGAAAACCCATGATTTTGGACCCTGTTTTCATGCGAAAAGGCTAAAAGAAATGTTTCACGTTTGTTACACTCAAACAGTGTCTCCTCTCATATGCTGAACTGGTCTCATTGTGGATTTTGGTTAAAACATGATTTTGGACAATGTTCATGGAACTCAGCTTAAAACGTACTTGCAGACTTGAAAACCCTTGCCTATTGTAGAGCGCGACTCCTACTTCCACTGCTGAACGAAAACCCATGATTTTGGACCCTGTTTTCATGCGAAAAGGCTAATAGAAATGTTTCACGTTTGTTACACTCAAACAGTGTCTCCTCTCATATGCTGAACTGGTCGCATTGTGGATTTTGGTTAAAACATGATTTTGGACAATGTTCATGGAACTCAGTTTAAAACGTACTTGCAGACTTGAAAACCCTTGCCTATTGTAGAGAGCGCCTCCTACTTCCACTGCTGAACGAAAACCCATGATTTTGGACCCTGTTTTCATGCGAAAAGGATAAAAGAAATGTTTCACGTTTGTTACACTCAAACAGTGTCTCCTCTCATATGCTGAACTGTTCGCATTGCGGATTTTGGTTAAAACATGATTTTGGACAATGTTCATGGAACTCAGTTTAAAACGTACTTGCAGACTTGAAAACCCTTGCCTATTGTAGAGCGCGCCTCCTACTTCCACTGCTGAACGAAAACCCATGATTTTGGACCCTGTTTTCATGCGAAAAGGCTAAAAGAAATGTTTCACGTTTGTTACACTCAAACAGTGTCTCCTTTCATATGCTGAACTGGTCGCATTGTGGATTTTGGTTAAAACATGATTTTGGAGAATGTTCATGGAACTCAGTTTAAAACGTACTTGCAGACTTGAAAACCCTTGCCTATTGTAGAGCGCGCCTCCTACTTCCACTGCTGAACGAAAACCCATGATTTTGGACCCTGTTTTCATGCGAAAAGGCTAAAAGAAATGTTTCACGTTTGTTACACTCAAACAGTGTCTCCTCTCATATGCTGAACTGGTCGCATTGTGGATTTTGGTTAAAACATGATTTTGGACAATGTTCATGGAACTCAGTTTAAAACGTACTTGCAGACTTGAAAACCCTTGCCTATTGTAGAGCGCGCCTCCTACTTCCACTGCTGAACGAAAACCCATGATTTTGGACCCTGTTTTCATGCGAAAAGGCTAAAAGAAATGTTTCACGTTTGTTACACTCAAACAGTGTCTCCTCTCATATGCTGAACTGGTCGCATTGTGGATTTTGGTTAAAACATGATTTTGGACAATGTTCATGGAACTCAGCTTAAAACGTACTTGCAGACTTGAAAACCCTTGCCTATTGTAGAGCGCGCCTCCTACTTCCACTGCTGAACGAAAACCCATGATTTTGGACCCTGTTTTCATGCGAAAAGGCTAAAAGAAATGTTTCACGTTTGTTACACTCAAACAGTGTCTCCTCTCATATGCTGAACTGGTCGCATTGTGGATTTTGGTTAAAACATGATTTTGGACAATGTTCATGGAACTCAGTTTAAAACGTACTTGCAGACTTGAAAACCCTTGCCTATTGTAGAGCGCGCCTCCTACTTCCACTGCTGAACGAAAACCCATGATTTTGGACCCTGTTTTCATGCGAAAAGGATAAAAGAAATGTTTCACGTTTGTTACACTCAAACAGTGTCTCCTCTCATATGCTGAACTGGTCGCATTGCGGATTTTGGTTAAAACATGATTTTGGACAATGTTCATGGAACTCAGTTTAAAACGTACTTGCAGACTTGAAAACCCTTGCCTATTGTAGAGCGCGCCTCCTACTTCCACTGCTGAACGAAAACCCATGATTTTGGACCCTGTTTTCATGCGAAAAGGCTAAAATAAATGTTTCACGTTTGTTACACTCAAACAGTGTCTCCTCTCATATGCTGAACTGGTCGCATTGTGGATTTTGGTTAAAACATGATTTTGGACAATGTTCATGGAACTCAGTTTAAAACGTACTTGCAGACTTGAAAACCCTTGCCTATTGTAGAGCGCGCCTCCTACTTCCACTGCTGAACGAAAACCCATGATTTTGGACCCTGTTTTCATGCGAAAAGGCTAAAAGAAATGTTTCACGTTTGTTACACTCAAACAGTGTCTCCTCTCATATGCTGAACTGGTCGCATTGTGGATTTTGGTTAAAACATGATTTTGGACAATGTTCATGGAACTCAGTTTAAAACGTACTTGCAGACTTGAAAACCCTTGCCTATTGTAGAGCGCGCCTCCTACTTCCACTGCTGAACGAAAACCCATGATTTTGGACCCTGTTTTCATGCGAAAAGGCTAAAAGAAATGTTTCACGTTTGTTGCACTCAAACAGTGTCTCCTCTAATATGCTGAACTGGTCGCATTTTGGATTTTGGTTAAAACATGATTTTGGACAATGTTCATGGAACTCAGCTTAAAACGTACTTGCAGACTTGAAAACCCTTGCCTATTGTAGAGCGCGCCTCCTACTTCCACTGCTGAACGAAAACCCATGATTTTGGACCCTGTTTTCATGCGAAAAGGCTAAAAGAAATGTTTCACGTTTGTTACACTCAAACAGTGTCTCCTCTCATATGCTGAACTGGTCGCATTGTGGATTTTGGTTAAAACATGATTTTGGACAATGTTCATGGAACTCAGCTTAAAACGTACTTGCAGACTTGAAAACCCTTGCCTATTGTAGAGCGCGCCTCCTACTTCCACTGCTGAACGAAAACCCATGATTTTGGACCCTGTTTTCATGCGAAAAGGCTAATAGAAATGTTTCACGTTTGTTACACTCAAACAGTGTCTCCTCTCATATGCTGAACTGGTCGCATTGTGGATTTTGGTTAAAACATGATTTTGGACAATGTTCATGGAACTCAGTTTAAAACGTACTTGCAGACTTGAAAACCCTTGCCTATTGTAGAGCGCGCCTCCTACTTCCACTGCTGAACGAAAACCCATGATTTTGGACCCTGTTTTCATGCGAAAAGGCTAAAAGAAATGTTTCACGTTTGTTACACTCAAACAGTGTCTCCTCTCATATGCTGAACTGGTCGCATTGTGGATTTTGGTTAAAACATGATTTTGGACAATGTTCATGGAACTCAGGTTAAAACGTACTTGCAGACTTGAAAACCCTTGCCTATTGTAGAGCGCGCCTCCTACTTCCACTGCTGGACGAAAACCCATGATTTTGGACCCTGTTTTCATGCGAAAAGGATAAAAGAAATGTTTCACGTTTGTTACACTCAAACAGTGTCTCCTCTCATATGCTGAACTGGTCGCATTGCGGATTTTGGTTAAAACATGATTTTGGACAATGTTCATGGAACTCAGTTTAAAACGTACTTGCAGACTTGAAAACCCTTGCCTATTGTAGAGCGCGCCTCCTACTTCCACTGCTGAACGAAAACCCATGATTTTGGACCCTGTTTTCATGCGAAAAGGATAAAAGAAATGTTTCACGTTTGTTACACTCAAACAGTGTCTCCTCTCATATGCTGAACTGGTCGCATTGCGGATTTTGGTTAAAACATGATTTTGGACAATGTTCATGGAACTCAGTTTAAAACGTACTTGCAGACTTGAAAACCCTTGCCTATTGTAGAGCGCGCCTCCTACTTCCACTGCTGAACGAAAACCCATGATTTTGGACCCTGTTTTCATTCGAAAAGGCTAAAAGAAATGTTTCACGTTTGTTACACTCAAACAGTGTCTCCTCTCATATGCTGAACTGGTCGCATTGCGGATTTTGGTTAAAACATGATTTTGGACAATGTTCATGGAACTCAGTTTAAAACGTACTTGCAGACTTGAAAACCCTTGCCTATTGTAGAGCGCGCCTCCTACTTCCACTGCTGAACGAAAACCCATGATTTTGGACCCTGTTTTCATGCGAAAAGGCTAAAAGAAATGTTTCACGTTTGTTACACTCAAACAGTGTCTCCTCTCATATGCTGAACTGGTCGCATTGTGGATTTTGGTTAAAACATGATTTTGGACAATGTTCATGGAACTCAGTTTAAAACGTACTTGCAGACTTGAAAACCCTTGCCTATTGTAGAGCGCGCCTCCTACTTCCACTGCTGAACGAAAACCCATGATTTTGGACCCTGTTTTCATGCGAAAAGGCTAAAAGAAATGTTTCACGTTTGTTACACTCAAACAGTGTCTCCTCTCATATGCTGAACTGGTCGCATTGCGGATTTTGGTTAAAACATGATTTTGGACAATGTTCATGGAACTCAGCTTAAAACGTACTTGCAGACTTGAAAACCCTTGCCTATTGTAGAGCGCGCCTCCTACTTCCACTGCTGAACGAAAACCCATGATTTTGGACCCTGTTTTCATGCGAAAAGGCTAAAAGAAATGTTTCACGTTTGTTACACTCAAACAGTGTCTCCTCTCATATGCTGAACTGGTCGCATTGCGGATTTTGGTTAAAACATGATTTTGGACAATGTTCATGGAACTCAGTTTAAAACGTACTTGCAGACTTGAAAACCCTTGCCTATTGTAGAGCGCGCCTCCTACTTCCACTGCTGAACGAAAACCCATGATTTTGGACCCTGTTTTCATGCGAAAAGGATAAAAGAAATGTTTCACGTTTGTTACACTCAAACAGTGTCTCCTCTCATATGCTGAACTGGTCGCATTGCGGATTTTGGTTAAAACATGATTTTGGACAATGTTCATGGAACTCAGTTTAAAACGTACTTGCAGACTTGAAAACCCTTGCCTATTGTAGAGCGCGCCTCCTACTTCCACTGCTGAACGAAAACCCATGATTTTGGACCCTGTTTTCATTCGAAAAGGCTAAAAGAAATGTTTCACGTTTGTTACACTCAAACAGTGTCTCCTCTCATATGCTGAACTGGTCGCATTGCGGATTTTGGTTAAAACATGATTTTGGACAATGTTCATGGAACTCAGTTTAAAACGTACTTGCAGACTTGAAAACCCTTGCCTATTGTAGAGCGCGCCTCCTACTTCCACTGCTGAACGAAAACCCATGATTTTGGACCCTGTTTTCATGCGAAAAGGCTAAAAGAAATGTTTCACGTTTGTTACACTCAAACAGTGTCTCCTCTCATATGCTGAACTGGTCGCATTGTGGATTTTGGTTAAAACATGATTTTGGACAATGTTCATGGAACTCAGTTTAAAACGTACTTGCAGACTTGAAAACCCTTGCCTATTGTAGAGCGCGCCTCCTACTTCCACTGCTGAACGAAAACCCATGATTTTGGACCCTGTTTTCATGCGAAAAGGCTAAAAGAAATGTTTCACGTTTGTTACACTCAAACAGTGTCTCCTCTCATATGCTGAACTGGTCGCATTGCGGATTTTGGTTAAAACATGATTTTGGACAATGTTCATGGAACTCAGCTTAAAACGTACTTGCAGACTTGAAAACCCTTGCCTATTGTAGAGCGCGCCTCCTACTTCCACTGCTGAACGAAAACCCATGATTTTGGACCCTGTTTTCATGCGAAAAGGCTAAAAGAAATGTTTCACGTTTGTTACACTCAAACAGTGTCTCCTCTCATATGCTGAACTGGTCGCATTGTGGATTTTGGTTAAAACATGATTTTGGACAATGTTCATGGAACTCAGTTTAAAACGTACTTGCAGACTTGAAAACCCTTGCCTATTGTAGAGCGCGCCTCCTACTTCCACTGCTGAACGAAAACCCATGATTTTGGACCCTGTTTTCATGCGAAAAGGCTAAAAGAAATGTTTCACGTTTGTTACACTCAAACAGTGTCTCCTCTCATATGCTGAACTGGTCGCATTGTGGATTTTGGTTAAAACATGATTTTGGACAATGTTCATGGAACTCAGTTTAAAACGTACTTGCAGACTTGAAAACCCTTGCCTATTGTAGAGCGCGCCTCCTACTTCCACTGCTGAACGAAAACCCATGATTTTGGACCCTGTTTTCATGCGAAAAGGCTAAAAGAAATGTTTCACGTTTGTTACACTCAAACAGTGTCTCCTCTCATATGCTGAACTGGTCGCATTGCGGATTTTGGTTAAAACATGATTTTGGACAATGTTCATGGAACTCAGTTTAAAACGTACTTGCAGACTTGAAAACCCTTGCCTATTGTAGAGCGCGCCTCCTACTTCCACTGCTGAACGAAAACCCATGATTTTGGACCCTGTTTTCATGCGAAAAGGCTAAAAGAAATGTTTCACGTTTGTTACACTCAAACAGTGTCTCCTCTCATATGCTGAACTGGTCGCATTGTGGATTTTGGTTAAAACATGATTTTGGACAATGTTCATGGAACTCAGTTTAAAACGTACTTGCAGACTTGAAAACCCTTGCCTACTGTAGAGCGCGCCTCCTACTTCCACTGCTGAACGAAAACCCATGATTTTGGACCCTGTTTTCATGCGAAAAGGCTAAAAGAAATGTTTCACGTTTGTTACACTCAAACAGTGTCTCCTCTAATATGCTGAACTGGTCGCATTTTGGATTTTGGTTAAAACATGATTTTGGACAATGTTCATGGAACTCAGCTTAAAACGTACTTGCAGACTTGAAAACCCTTGCCTATTGTAGAGCGCGCCTCCTACTTCCACTGCTGAACGAAAACCCATGATTTTGGACCCTGTTTTCATGCGAAAAGGCTAAAAGAAATGTTTCACGTTTGTTACACTCAAACAGTGTCTCCTCTCATATGCTGAACTGGTCGCATTGTGGATTTTGGTTAAAACATGATTTTGGACAATGTTCATGGAACTCAGTTTAAAACGTACTTGCAGACTTGAAAACCCTTGCCTATTGTAGAGCGCGCCTCCTACTTCCACTGCTGAACGAAAACCCATGATTTTGGACCCTGTTTTCATGCGAAAAGGCTAAAAGAAATGTTTCACGTTTGTTACACTCAAACAGTGTCTCCTCTAATATGCTGAACTGGTCGCATTTTGGATTTTGGTTAAAACATGATTTTGGACAATGTTCATGGAACTCAGCTTAAAACGTACTTGCAGACTTGAAAACCCTTGCCTATTGTAGAGCGCGCCTCCTACTTCCACTGCTGAACGAAAACCCATGATTTTGGACCCTGTTTTCATGCGAAAAGGCTAATAGAAATGTTTCACGTTTGTTACACTCAAACAGTGTCTCCTCTCATATGCTGAACTGGTCGCATTGTGGATTTTGGTTAAAACATGATTTTGGACAATGTTCATGGAACTCAGTTTAAAACGTACTTGCAGACTTGAAAACCCTTGCCTATTGTAGAGCGCGCCTCCTACTTCCACTGCTGAACGAAAACCCATGATTTTGGACCCTGTTTTCATGCGAAAAGGCTAAAAGAAATGTTTCACGTT
The DNA here is from genome assembly GCF_964263955.1 of Coregonus lavaretus. Classification (NCBI taxonomy): domain Eukaryota; kingdom Metazoa; phylum Chordata; class Actinopteri; order Salmoniformes; family Salmonidae; genus Coregonus; species Coregonus lavaretus. The sequence goes on along the minus strand of NW_028162746.1, from coordinate 229,345 downwards.
TGTTACACTCAAACAGTGTCTCCTCTCATATGCTGAACTGGTCGCATTGTGGATTTTGGTTAAAACATGATTTTGGACAATGTTCATGGAACTCAGTTTAAAACGTACTTGCAGACTTGAAAACCCTTGCCTATTGTAGAGCGCGCCTCCTACTTCCACTGCTGGACGAAAACCCATGATTTTGGACCCTGTTTTCATGCGAAAAGGATAAAAGAAATGTTTCACGTTTGTTACACTCAAACAGTGTCTCCTCTCATATGCTGAACTGGTCGCATTGCGGATTTTGGTTAAAACATGATTTTGGACAATGTTCATGGAACTCAGTTTAAAACGTACTTGCAGACTTGAAAACCCTTGCCTATTGTAGAGCGCGCCTCCTACTTCCACTGCTGAACGAAAACCCATGATTTTGGACCCTGTTTTCATGCGAAAAGGATAAAAGAAATGTTTCACGTTTGTTACACTCAAACAGTGTCTCCTCTCATATGCTGAACTGGTCGCATTGCGGATTTTGGTTAAAACATGATTTTGGACAATGTTCATGGAACTCAGTTTAAAACGTACTTGCAGACTTGAAAACCCTTGCCTATTGTAGAGCGCGCCTCCTACTTCCACTGCTGAACGAAAACCCATGATTTTGGACCCTGTTTTCATTCGAAAAGGCTAAAAGAAATGTTTCACGTTTGTTACACTCAAACAGTGTCTCCTCTCATATGCTGAACTGGTCGCATTGCGGATTTTGGTTAAAACATGATTTTGGACAATGTTCATGGAACTCAGTTTAAAACGTACTTGCAGACTTGAAAACCCTTGCCTATTGTAGAGCGCGCCTCCTACTTCCACTGCTGAACGAAAACCCATGATTTTGGACCCTGTTTTCATGCGAAAAGGCTAAAAGAAATGTTTCACGTTTGTTACACTCAAACAGTGTCTCCTCTCATATGCTGAACTGGTCGCATTGTGGATTTTGGTTAAAACATGATTTTGGACAATGTTCATGGAACTCAGTTTAAAACGTACTTGCAGACTTGAAAACCCTTGCCTATTGTAGAGCGCGCCTCCTACTTCCACTGCTGAACGAAAACCCATGATTTTGGACCCTGTTTTCATGCGAAAAGGCTAAAAGAAATGTTTCACGTTTGTTACACTCAAACAGTGTCTCCTCTCATATGCTGAACTGGTCGCATTGCGGATTTTGTTTAAAACATGATTTTGGACAATGTTCATGGAACTCAGTTTAAAACGTACTTGCAGACTTGAAAACCCTTGCCTATTGTAGAGCGCGCCTCCTACTTCCACTGCTGAACGAAAACCCATGATTTTGGACCCTGTTTTCATGCGAAAAGGCTAAAAGAAATGTTTCACGTTTGTTACACTCAAACAGTGTCTCCTCTCATATGCTGAACTGGTCGCATTGTGGATTTTGGTTAAAACATGATTTTGGACAATGTTCATGGAACTCAGTTTAAAACGTACTTGCAGACTTGAAAACCCTTGCCTATTGTAGAGCGCGCCTCCTACTTCCACTGCTGAACGAAAACCCATGATTTTGGACCCTGTTTTCATGCGAAAAGGCTAAAAGAAATGTTTCACGTTTGTTACACTCAAACAGTGTCTCCTCTCATATGCTGAACTGGTCGCATTGTGGATTTTGGTTAAAACATGATTTTGGACAATGTTCATGGAACTCAGCTTAAAACGTACTTGCAGACTTGAAAACCCTTGCCTATTGTAGAGCGCGCCTCCTACTTCCACTGCTGAACGAAAACCCATGATTTTGGACCCTGTTTTCATGCGAAAAGGCTAAAAGAAATGTTTCACGTTTGTTACACTCAAACAGTGTCTCCTCTCATATGCTGAACTGGTCGCATTGTGGATTTTGGTTAAAACATGATTTTGGACAATGTTCATGGAACTCAGTTTAAAACGTACTTGCAGACTTGAAAACCCTTGCCTATTGTAGAGCGCGCCTCCTACTTCCACTGCTGAACGAAAACCCATGATTTTGGACCCTGTTTTCATGCGAAAAGGCTAAAAGAAATGTTTCACGTTTGTTACACTCAAACAGTGTCTCCTCTCATATGCTGAACTGGTCGCATTGTGGATTTTGGTTAAAACATGATTTTGGACAATGTTCATGGAACTCAGCTTAAAACGTACTTGCAGACTTGAAAACCCTTGCCTATTGTAGAGCGCGCCTCCTACTTCCACTGCTGAACGAAAACCCATGATTTTGGACCCTGTTTTCATGCGAAAAGGATAAAAGAAATGTTTCACGTTTGTTACACTCAAACAGTGTCTCCTCTCATATGCTGAACTGGTCGCATTGCGGATTTTGGTTAAAACATGATTTTGGACAATGTTCATGGAACTCAGTTTAAAACGTACTTGCAGACTTGAAAACCCTTGCCTATTGTAGAGCGCGCCTCCTACTTCCACTGCTGAACGAAAACCCATGATTTTGGACCCTGTTTTCATGCGAAAAGGCTAAAAGAAATGTTTCACGTTTGTTACACTCAAACAGTGTCTCCTCTAATATGCTGAACTGGTCGCATTTTGGATTTTGGTTAAAACATGATTTTGGACAATGTTCATGGAACTCAGCTTAAAACGTACTTGCAGACTTGAAAACCCTTGCCTATTGTAGAGCGCGCCTCCTACTTCCACTGCTGAACGAAAACCCATGATTTTGGACCCTGTTTTCATGCGAAAAGGCTAAAAGAAATGTTTCACGTTTGTTACACTCAAACAGTGTCTCCTCTCATATGCTGAACTGGTCGCATTGTGGATTTTGGTTAAAACATGATTTTGGACAATGTTCATGGAACTCAGTTTAAAACGTACTTGCAGACTTGAAAACCCTTGCCTATTGTAGAGCGCGCCTCCTACTTCCACTGCTGAACGAAAACCCATGATTTTGGACCCTGTTTTCATGCGAAAAGGCTAAAAGAAATGTTTCACGTTTGTTACACTCAAACAGTGTCTCCTCTCATATGCTGAACTGGTCGCATTGTGGATTTTGGTTAAAACATGATTTTGGACAATGTTCATGGAACTCAGTTTAAAACGTACTTGCAGACTTGAAAACCCTTGCCTATTGTAGAGCGCGCCTCCCACTTCCACTGCTGAACGAAAACCCATGATTTTGGACCCTGTTTTCATGCGAAAAGGATAAAAGAAATGTTTCACGTTTGTTACACTCAAACAGTGTCTCCTCTCATATGCTGAACTGGTCGCATTGCGGATTTTGGTTAAAACATGATTTTGGACAATGTTCATGGAACTCAGTTTAAAACGTACTTGCAGACTTGAAAACCCTTGCCTATTGTAGAGCGCGCCTCCTACTTCCACTGCTGAACGAAAACCCATGATTTTGGACCCTGTTTTCATTCGAAAAGGCTAAAAGAAATGTTTCACGTTTGTTACACTCAAACAGTGTCTCCTCTCATATGCTGAACTGGTCGCATTGCGGATTTTGGTTAAAACATGATTTTGGACAATGTTCATGGAACTCAGTTTAAAACGTACTTGCAGACTTGAAAACCCTTGCCTATTGTAGAGCGCGCCTCCCACTTCCACTGCTGAACGAAAACCCATGATTTTGGACCCTGTTTTCATGCGAAAAGGATAAAAGAAATGTTTCACGTTTGTTACACTCAAACAGTGTCTCCTCTCATATGCTGAACTGGTCGCATTGCGGATTTTGGTTAAAACATGATTTTGGACAATGTTCATGGAACTCAGTTTAAAACGTACTTGCAGACTTGAAAACCCTTGCCTATTGTAGAGCGCGCCTCCTACTTCCACTGCTGAACGAAAACCCATGATTTTGGACCCTGTTTTCATTCGAAAAGGCTAAAAGAAATGTTTCACGTTTGTTACACTCAAACAGTGTCTCCTCTCATATGCTGAACTGGTCGCATTGCGGATTTTGGTTAAAACATGATTTTGGACAATGTTCATGGAACTCAGCTTTAAACGTACTTGCAGACTTGAAAACCCTTGCCTATTGTAGAGCGCGCCTCCTACTTCCACTGCTGAACGAAAACCCATGATTTTGGACCCTGTTTTCATGCGAAAAGGCTAAAAGAAATGTTTCACGTTTGTTACACTCAAACAGTGTCTCCTCTCATATGCTGAACTGGTCGCATTGTGGATTTTGGTTAAAACATGATTTTGGACAATGTTCATGGAACTCAGTTTAAAACGTACTTGCAGACTTGAAAACCCTTGCCTATTGTAGAGCGCGCCTCCTACTTCCACTGCTGAACGAAAACCCATGATTTTGGACCCTGTTTTCATGCGAAAAGGCTAAAAGAAATGTTTCACGTTTGTTACACTCAAACAGTGTCTCCTCTAATATGCTGAACTGGTCGCATTTTGGATTTTGGTTAAAACATGATTTTGGACAATGTTCATGGAACTCAGCTTAAAACGTACTTGCAGACTTGAAAACCCTTGCCTATTGTAGAGCGCGCCTCCTACTTCCACTGCTGAACGAAAACCCATGATTTTGGACCCTGTTTTCATGCGAAAAGGCTAATAGAAATGTTTCACGTTTGTTACACTCAAACAGTGTCTCCTCTCATATGCTGAACTGGTCGCATTGTGGATTTTGGTTAAAACATGATTTTGGACAATGTTCATGGAACTCAGTTTAAAACGTACTTGCAGACTTGAAAACCCTTGCCTATTGTAGAGCGCGCCTCCTACTTCCACTGCTGAACGAAAACCCATGATTTTGGACCCTGTTTTCATGCGAAAAGGCTAAAAGAAATGTTTCACGTTTGTTACACTCAAACAGTGTCTCCTCTCATATGCTGAACTGGTCGCATTGTGGATTTTGGTTAAAACATGATTTTGGACAATGTTCATGGAACTCAGTTTAAAACGTACTTGCAGACTTGAAAACCCTTGCCTATTGTAGAGCGCGCCTCCTACTTCCACTGCTGGACGAAAACCCATGATTTTGGACCCTGTTTTCATGCGAAAAGGATAAAAGAAATGTTTCACGTTTGTTACACTCAAACAGTGTCTCCTCTCATATGCTGAACTGGTCGCATTGCGGATTTTGGTTAAAACATGATTTTGGACAATGTTCATGGAACTCAGTTTAAAACGTACTTGCAGACTTGAAAACCCTTGCCTATTGTAGAGCGCGCCTCCTACTTCCACTGCTGAACGAAAACCCATGATTTTGGACCCTGTTTTCATGCGAAAAGGATAAAAGAAATGTTTCACGTTTGTTACACTCAAACAGTGTCTCCTCTCATATGCTGAACTGGTCGCATTGCGGATTTTGGTTAAAACATGATTTTGGACAATGTTCATGGAACTCAGTTTAAAACGTACTTGCAGACTTGAAAACCCTTGCCTATTGTAGAGCGCGCCTCCTACTTCCACTGCTGAACGAAAACCCATGATTTTGGACCCTGTTTTCATTCGAAAAGGCTAAAAGAAATGTTTCACGTTTGTTACACTCAAACAGTGTCTCCTCTCATATGCTGAACTGGTCGCATTGCGGATTTTGGTTAAAACATGATTTTGGACAATGTTCATGGAACTCAGTTTAAAACGTACTTGCAGACTTGAAAACCCTTGCCTATTGTAGAGCGCGCCTCCTACTTCCACTGCTGAACGAAAACCCATGATTTTGGACCCTGTTTTCATGCGAAAAGGCTAAAAGAAATGTTTCACGTTTGTTACACTCAAACAGTGTCTCCTCTCATATGCTGAACTGGTCGCATTGTGGATTTTGGTTAAAACATGATTTTGGACAATGTTCATGGTACTCAGTTTAAAACGTACTTGCAGACTTGAAAACCCTTGCCTATTGTAGAGCGCGCCTCCTACTTCCACTGCTGAACGAAAACCCATGATTTTGGACCCTGTTTTCATGCGAAAATGCTAAAAGAAATGTTTCACGTTTGTTACACTCAAACAGTGTCTCCTCTCATATGCTGAACTGGTCGCATTGCGGATTTTGTTTAAAACATGATTTTGGACAATGTTCATGGAACTCAGTTTAAAACGTACTTGCAGACTTGAAAACCCTTGCCTATTGTAGAGCGCGCCTCCTACTTCCACTGCTGAACGAAAACCCATGATTTTGGACCCTGTTTTCATGCGAAAAGGCTAAAAGAAATGTTTCACGTTTGTTACACTCAAACAGTGTCTCCTCTCATATGCTGAACTGGTCGCATTGTGGATTTTGGTTAAAACATGATTTTGGACAATGTTCATGGAACTCAGTTTAAAACGTACTTGCAGACTTGAAAACCCTTGCCTATTGTAGAGCGCGCCTCCTACTTCCACTGCTGAACGAAAACCCATGATTTTGGACCCTGTTTTCATGCGAAAAGGCTAAAAGAAATGTTTCACGTTTGTTACACTCAAACAGTGTCTCCTCTCATATGCTGAACTGGTCGCATTGTGGATTTTGGTTAAAACATGATTTTGGACAATGTTCATGGAACTCAGCTTAAAACGTACTTGCAGACTTGAAAACCCTTGCCTATTGTAGAGCGCGCCTCCTACTTCCACTGCTGAACGAAAACCCATGATTTTGGACCCTGTTTTCATGCGAAAAGGCTAAAAGAAATGTTTCACGTTTGTTACACTCAAACAGTGTCTCCTCTCATATGCTGAACTGGTCGCATTGTGGATTTTGGTTAAAACATGATTTTGGACAATGTTCATGGAACTCAGTTTAAAACATACTTGCAGACTTGAAAACCCTTGCCTATTGTAGAGCGCGCCTCCTACTTCCACTGCTGAACGAAAACCCATGATTTTGGACCCTGTTTTCATGCGAAAAGGCTAAAAGAAATGTTTCACGTTTGTTACACTCAAACAGTGTCTCCTCTCATATGCTGAACTGGTCGCATTGTGGATTTTGGTTAAAACATGATTTTGGACAATGTTCATGGAACTCAGTTTAAAACGTACTTGCAGACTTGAAAACCCTTGCCTATTGTAGAGCGCGCCTCCTACTTCCACTGCTGAACGAAAACCCATGATTTTGGACCCTGTTTTCATGCGAAAAGGCTAAAAGAAATGTTTCACGTTTGTTACACTCAAACAGTGTCTCCTCTCATATGCTGAACTGGTCGCATTGTGGATTTTGGTTAAAACATGATTTTGGACAATGTTCATGGAACTCAGCTTAAAACGTACTTGCAGACTTGAAAACCCTTGCCTATTGTAGAGCGCGCCTCCTACTTCCACTGCTGAACGAAAACCCATGATTTTGGACCCTGTTTTCATGCGAAAAGGCTAAAAGAAATGTTTCACGTTTGTTACACTCAAACAGTGTCTCCTCTAATATGCTGAACTGGTCGCATTTTGGATTTTGGTTAAAACATGATTTTGGACAATGTTCATGGAACTCAGCTTAAAACGTACTTGCAGACTTGAAAACCCTTGCCTATTGTAGAGCGCGCCTCCTACTTCCACTGCTGAACGAAAACCCATGATTTTGGACCCTGTTTTCATGCGAAAAGGCTAAAAGAAATGTTTCACGTTTGTTACACTCAAACAGTGTCTCCTCTCATATGCTGAACTGGTCGCATTGTGGATTTTGGTTAAAACATGATTTTGGACAATGTTCATGGAACTCAGTTTAAAACGTACTTGCAGACTTGAAAACCCTTGCCTATTGTAGAGCGCGCCTCCTACTTCCACTGCTGAACGAAAACCCATGATTTTGGACCCTGTTTTCATGCGAAAAGGCTAAAAGAAATGTTTCACGTTTGTTACACTCAAACAGTGTCTCCTCTCATATGCTGAACTGGTCGCATTGTGGATTTTGGTTAAAACATGATTTTGGACAATGTTCATGGAACTCAGTTTAAAACGTACTTGCAGACTTGAAAACCCTTGCCTATTGTAGAGCGCGCCTCCTACTTCCACTGCTGGACGAAAACCCATGATTTTGGACCCTGTTTTCATGCGAAAAGGATAAAAGAAATGTTTCACGTTTGTTACACTCAAACAGTGTCTCCTCTCATATGCTGAACTGGTCGCATTGCGGATTTTGGTTAAAACATGATTTTGGACAATGTTCATGGAACTCAGTTTAAAACGTACTTGCAGACTTGAAAACCCTTGCCTATTGTAGAGCGCGCCTCCCACTTCCACTGCTGAACGAAAACCCATGATTTTGGACCCTGTTTTCATGCGAAAAGGATAAAAGAAATGTTTCACGTTTGTTACACTCAAACAGTGTCTCCTCTCATATGCTGAACTGGTCGCATTGCGGATTTTGGTTAAAACATGATTTTGGACAATGTTCATGGAACTCAGTTTAAAACGTACTTGCAGACTTGAAAACCCTTGCCTATTGTAGAGCGCGCCTCCTACTTCCACTGCTGAACGAAAACCCATGATTTTGGACCCTGTTTTCATTCGAAAAGGCTAAAAGAAATGTTTCACGTTTGTTACACTCAAACAGTGTCTCCTCTCATATGCTGAACTGGTCGCATTGCGGATTTTGGTTAAAACATGATTTTGGACAATGTTCATGGAACTCAGCTTTAAACGTACTTGCAGACTTGAAAACCCTTGCCTATTGTAGAGCGCGCCTCCTACTTCCACTGCTGAACGAAAACCCATGATTTTGGACCCTGTTTTCATGCGAAAAGGCTAAAAGAAATGTTTCACGTTTGTTACACTCAAACAGTGTCTCCTCTCATATGCTGAACTGGTCGCATTGTGGTTTTGGTTAAAACATGATTTTGGACAATGTTCATGGAACTCAGTTTAAAACGTACTTGCAGACTTGAAAACCCTTGCCTATTGTAGAGCGCGCCTCCTACTTCCACTGCTGAACGAAAACCCATGATTTTGGACCCTGTTTTCATGCGAAAAGGCTAAAAGAAATGTTTCACGTTTGTTACACTCAAACAGTGTCTCCTCTAATATGCTGAACTGGTCGCATTTTGGATTTTGGTTAAAACATGATTTTGGACAATGTTCATGGAACTCAGCTTAAAACGTACTTGCAGACTTGAAAACCCTTGCCTATTGTAGAGCGCGCCTCCTACTTCCACTGCTGAACGAAAACCCATGATTTTGGACCCTGTTTTCATGCGAAAAGGCTAATAGAAATGTTTCACGTTTGTTACACTCAAACAGTGTCTCCTCTCATATGCTGAACTGGTCGCATTGTGGATTTTGGTTAAAACATGATTTTGGACAATGTTCATGGAACTCAGTTTAAAACGTACTTGCAGACTTGAAAACCCTTGCCTATTGTAGAGCGCGCCTCCTACTTCCACTGCTGAACGAAAACCCATGATTTTGGACCCTGTTTTCATGCGAAAAGGCTAAAAGAAATGTTTCACGTTTGTTACACTCAAACAGTGTCTCCTCTCATATGCTGAACTGGTCGCATTGTGGATTTTGGTTAAAACATGATTTTGGACAATGTTCATGGAACTCAGTTTAAAACGTACTTGCAGACTTGAAAACCCTTGCCTATTGTAGAGCGCGCCTCCTACTTCCACTGCTGAACGAAAACCCATGATTTTGGACCCTGTTTTCATGCGAAAAGGATAAAAGAAATGTTTCACGTTTGTTACACTCAAACAGTGTCTCCTCTCATATGCTGAACTGGTCGCATTGCGGATTTTGGTTAAAACATGATTTTGGACAATGTTCATGGAACTCAGTTTAAAACGTACTTGCAGACTTGAAAACCCTTGCCTATTGTAGAGCGCGCCTCCTACTTCCACTGCTGAACGAAAACCCATGATTTTGGACCCTGTTTTCATTCGAAAAGGCTAAAAGAAATGTTTCACGTTTGTTACACTCAAACAGTGTCTCCTCTCATATGCTGAACTGGTCGCATTGCGGATTTTGGTTAAAACATGATTTTGGACAATGTTCATGGAACTCAGTTTAAAACGTACTTGCAGACTTGAAAACCCTTGCCTATTGTAGAGCGCGCCTCCTACTTCCACTGCTGAACGAAAACCCATGATTTTGGACCCTGTTTTCATGCGAAAAGGCTAAAAGAAATGTTTCACGTTTGTTACACTCAAACAGTGTCTCCTCTCATATGCTGAACTGGTCGCATTGTGGATTTTGGTTAAAACATGATTTTGGACAATGTTCATGGTACTCAGTTTAAAACGTACTTGCAGACTTGAAAACCCTTGCCTATTGTAGAGCGCGCCTCCTACTTCCACTGCTGAACGAAAACCCATGATTTTGGACCCTGTTTTCATGCGAAAAGGCTAAAAGAAATGTTTCACGTTTGTTACACTCAAACAGTGTCTCCTCTCATATGCTGAACTGGTCGCATTGCGGATTTTGTTTAAAACATGATTTTGGACAATGTTCATGGAACTCAGTTTAAAACGTACTTGCAGACTTGAAAACCCTTGCCTATTGTAGAGCGCGCCTCCTACTTCCACTGCTGAACGAAAACCCATGATTTTGGACCCTGTTTTCATGCGAAAAGGCTAAAAGAAATGTTTCACGTTTGTTACACTCAAACAGTGTCTCCTCTCATATGCTGAACTGGTCGCATTGTGGATTTTGGTTAAAACATGATTTTGGACAATGTTCATGGAACTCAGTTTAAAACGTACTTGCAGACTTGAAAACCCTTGCCTATTGTAGAGCGCGCCTCCTACTTCCACTGCTGAACGAAAACCCATGATTTTGGACCCTGTTTTCATGCGAAAAGGCTAAAAGAAATGTTTCACGTTTGTTACACTCAAACAGTGTCTCCTCTCATATGCTGAACTGGTCGCATTGTGGATTTTGGTTAAAACATGATTTTGGACAATGTTCATGGAACTCAGCTTAAAACGTACTTGCAGACTTGAAAACCCTTGCCTATTGTAGAGCGCGCCTCCTACTTCCACTGCTGAACGAAAACCCATGATTTTGGACCCTGTTTTCATGCGAAAAGGCTAAAAGAAATGTTTCACGTTTGTTACACTCAAACAGTGTCTCCTCTCATATGCTGAACTGGTCGCATTGTGGATTTTGGTTAAAACATGATTTTGGACAATGTTCATGGAACTCAGTTTAAAACGTACTTGCAGACTTGAAAACCCTTGCCTATTGTAGAGCGCGCCTCCTACTTCCACTGCTGAACGAAAACCCATGATTTTGGACCCTGTTTTCATGCGAAAAGGCTAAAAGAAATGTTTCACGTTTGTTACACTCAAACAGTGTCTCCTCTCATATGCTGAACTGGTCGCATTGTGGATTTTGGTTAAAACATGATTTTGGACAATGTTCATGGAACTCAGTTTAAAACGTACTTGCAGACTTGAAAACCCTTGCCTATTGTAGAGCGCGCCTCCTACTTCCACTGCTGAACGAAAACCCATGATTTTGGACCCTGTTTTCATGCGAAAAGGCTAAAAGAAATGTTTCACGTTTGTTACACTCAAACAGTGTCTCCTCTCATATGCTGAACTGGTCGCATTGTGGATTTTGGTTAAAACATGATTTTGGACAATGTTCATGGAACTCAGTTTAAAACGTACTTGCAGACTTGAAAACCCTTGCCTATTGTAGAGCGCGCCTCCTACTTCCACTGCTGAACGAAAACCCATGATTTTGGACCCTGTTTTCATGCGAAAAGGCTAAAAGAAATGTTTCACGTTTGTTACACTCAAACAGTGTCTCCTCTCATATGCTGAACTGGTCGCATTGTGGATTTTGGTTAAAACATGATTTTGGACAATGTTCATGGAACTCAGTTTAAAACGTACTTGCAGACTTGAAAACCCTTGCCTATTGTAGAGCGCGCCTCCTACTTCCACTGCTGAACGAAAACCCATGATTTTGGACCCTGTTTTCATGCGAAAAGGCTAAAAGAAATGTTTCACGTTTGTTACACTCAAACAGTGTCTCCTCTCATATGCTGAACTGGTCGCATTGTGGATTTTGGTTAAAACATGATTTTGGACAATGTTCATGGAACTCAGTTTAAAACGTACTTGCAGACTTGAAAACCCTTGCCTATTGTAGAGCGCGCCTCCTACTTCCACTGCTGGACGAAAACCCATGATTTTGGACCCTGTTTTCATGCGAAAAGGATAAAAGAAATGTTTCACGTTTGTTACACTCAAACAGTGTCTCCTCTCATATGCTGAACTGGTCGCATTGCGGATTTTGGTTAAAACATGATTTTGGACAATGTTCATGGAACTCAGTTTAAAACGTACTTGCAGACTTGAAAACCCTTGCCTATTGTAGAGCGCTCCTCCTACTTCCACTGCTGAACGAAAACCCATGATTTTGGACCCTGTTTTCATGCGAAAAGGATAAAAGAAATGTTTCACGTTTGTTACACTCAAACAGTGTCTCCTCTCATATGCTGAACTGGTCGCATTGCGGATTTTGGTTAAAACATGATTTTGGACAATGTTCATGGAACTCAGTTTAAAACGTACTTGCAGACTTGAAAACCCTTGCCTATTGTAGAGCGCGCCTCCTACTTCCACTGCTGAACGAAAACCCATGATTTTGGACCCTGTTTTCATTCGAAAAGGCTAAAAGAAATGTTTCACGTTTGTTACACTCAAACAGTGTCTCCTCTCATATTCTGAACTGGTCGCATTGCGGATTTTGGTTAAAACATGATTTTGGACAATGTTCATGGAACTCAGTTTAAAACGTACTTGCAGACTTGAAAACCCTTGCCTATTGTAGAGCGCGCCTCCTACTTCCACTGCTGAACGAAAACCCATGATTTTGGACCCTGTTTTCATGCGAAAAGGCTAAAAGAAATGTTTCACGTTTGTTACACTCAAACAGTGTCTCCTCTCATATGCTGAACTGGTCGCATTGCGGATTTTGTTTAAAACATGATTTTGGACAATGTTCATGGAACTCAGTTTAAAACGTACTTGCAGACTTGAAAACCCTTGCCTATTGTAGAGCGCGCCTCCTACTTCCACTGCTGAACGAAAACCCATGATTTTGGACCCTGTTTTCATGCGAAAAGGCTAAAAGAAATGTTTCACGTTTGTTACACTCAAACAGTGTCTCCTCTCATATGCTGAACTGGTCGCATTGTGGATTTTGGTTAAAACATGATTTTGGACAATGTTCATGGAACTCAGTTTAAAACGTACTTGCAGACTTGAAAACCCTTGCCTATTGTAGAGCGCGCCTCCTACTTCCACTGCTGAACGAAAACCCATGATTTTGGACCCTGTTTTCATGCGAAAAGGCTAAAAGAAATGTTTCACGTTTGTTACACTCAAACAGTGTCTCCTCTCATATGCTGAACTGGTCGCATTGTGGATTTTGGTTAAAACATGATTTTGGACAATGTTCATGGAACTCAGCTTAAAACGTACTTGCAGACTTGAAAACCCTTGCCTATTGTAGAGCGCGCCTCCTACTTCCACTGCTGAACGAAAACCCATGATTTTGGACCCTGTTTTCATGCGAAAAGGCTAAAAGAAATGTTTCACGTTTGTTACACTCAAACAGTGTCTCCTCTCATATGCTGAACTGGTCGCATTGTGGATTTTGGTTAAAACATGATTTTGGACAATGTTCATGGAACTCAGTTTAAAACGTACTTGCAGACTTGAAAACCCTTGCCTATTGTAGAGCGCGCCTCCTACTTCCACTGCTGAACGAAAACCCATGATTTTGGACCCTGTTTTCATGCGAAAAGGATAAAAGAAATGTTTCACGTTTGTTACACTCAAACAGTGTCTCCTCTCATATGCTGAACTGGTCGCATTGCGGATTTTGGTTAAAACATGATTTTGGACAATGTTCATGGAACTCAGTTTAAAACGTACTTGCAGACTTGAAAACCCTTGCCTATTGTAGAGCGCGCCTCCTACTTCCACTGCTGAACGAAAACCCATGATTTTGGACCCTGTTTTCATTCGAAAAGGCTAAAAGAAATGTTTCACGTTTGTTACACTCAAACAGTGTCTCCTCTCATATGCTGAACTGGTCGCATTGCGGATTTTGGTTAAAACATGATTTTGGACAATGTTCATGGAACTCAGTTTAAAACGTACTTGCAGACTTGAAAACCCTTGCCTATTGTAGAGCGCGCCTCCTACTTCCACTGCTGAACGAAAACCCATGATTTTGGACCCTGTTTTCATGCGAAAAGGCTAAAAGAAATGTTTCACGTTTGTTACACTCAAACAGTGTCTCCTCTCATATGCTGAACTGGTCGCATTGTGGATTTTGGTTAAAACATGATTTTGGACAATGTTCATGGAACTCAGTTTAAAACGTACTTGCAGACTTGAAAACCCTTGCCTATTGTAGAGCGCGCCTCCTACTTCCACTGCTGAACGAAAACCCATGATTTTGGACCCTGTTTTCATGCGAAAAGGCTAAAAGAAATGTTTCACGTTTGTTACACTCAAACAGTGTCTCCTCTCATATGCTGAACTGGTCGCATTGCGGATTTTGTTTAAAACATGATTTTGGACAATGTTCATGGAACTCAGTTTAAAACGTACTTGCAGACTTGAAAACCCTTGCCTATTGTAGAGCGCGCCTCCTACTTCCACTGCTGAACGAAAACCCATGATTTTGGACCCTGTTTTCATGCGAAAAGGCTAAAAGAAATGTTTCACGTTTGTTACACTCAAACAGTGTCTCCTCTCATATGCTGAACTGGTCGCATTGTGGATTTTGGTTAAAACATGATTTTGGACAATGTTCATGGAACTCAGTTTAAAACGTACTTGCAGACTTGAAAACCCTTGCCTATTGTAGAGCGCGCCTCCTACTTCCACTGCTGAACGAAAACCCATGATTTTGGACCCTGTTTTCATGCGAAAAGGCTAAAAGAAATGTTTCACGTTTGTTACACTCAAACAGTGTCTCCTCTCATATGCTGAACTGGTCTCATTGTGGATTTTGGTTAAAACATGATTTTGGACAATGTTCATGGAACTCAGCTTAAAACGTACTTGCAGACTTGAAAACCCTTGCCTATTGTAGAGCGCGCCTCCTACTTCCACTGCTGAACGAAAACCCATGATTTTGGACCCTGTTTTCATGCGAAAAGGCTAAAAGAAATGTTTCACGTTTGTTACACTCAAACAGTGTCTCCTCTCATATGCTGAACTGGTCGCATTGTGGATTTTGGTTAAAACATGATTTTGGACAATGTTCATGGAACTCAGTTTAAAACGTACTTGCAGACTTGAAAACCCTTGCCTATTGTAGAGCGCGCCTCCTACTTCCACTGCTGAACGAAAACCCATGATTTTGGACCCTGTTTTCATGCGAAAAGGCTAAAAGAAATGTTTCACGTTTGTTACACTCAAACAGTGTCTCCTCTCATATGCTGAACTGGTCGCATTGTGGATTTTGGTTAAAACATGATTTTGGACAATGTTCATGGAACTCAGTTTAAAACGTACTTGCAGACTTGAAAACCCTTGCCTATTGTAGAGCGCACCTCCTACTTCCACTGCTGAACGAAAACCCATGATTTTGGACCCTGTTTTCATGCGAAAAGGCTAAAAGAAATGTTTCACGTTTGTTACACTCAAACAGTGTCTCCTCTCATATGCTGAACTGGTCGCATTGTGGATTTTGGTTAAAACATGATTTTGGACAATGTTCATGGAACTCAGCTTAAAACGTACTTGCAGACTTGAAAACCCTTGCCTATTGTAGAGCGCGCCTCCTACTTCCACTGCTGAACGAAAACCCATGATTTTGGACCCTGTTTTCATGCGAAAAGGCTAAAAGAAATGTTTCACGTTTGTTACACTCAAACAGTGTCTCCTCTCATATGCTGAACTGGTCGCATTGTGGATTTTGGTTAAAACATGATTTTGGACAATGTTCATGGAACTCAGTTTAAAACGTACTTGCAGACTTGAAAACCCTTGCCTATTGTAGAGCGCGCCTCCTACTTCCACTGCTGAACGAAAACCCATGATTTTGGACCCTGTTTTCATGCGAAAAGGCTAAAAGAAATGTTTCACGTTTGTTACACTCAAACAGTGTCTCCTCTCATATGCTGAACTGGTCGCATTGTGGATTTTGGTTAAAACATGATTTTGGACAATGTTCATGGAACTCAGCTTAAAACGTACTTGCAGACTTGAAAACCCTTGCCTATTGTAGAGCGCGCCTCCTACTTCCACTGCTGAACGAAAACCCATGATTTTGGACCCTGTTTTCATGCGAAAAGGCTAAAAGAAATGTTTCACGTTTGTTACACTCAAACAGTGTATCCTCTCATATGCTGAACTGGTCGCATTGCGGATTTTGGTTAAAACATGATTTTGGACAATGTTCATGGAACTCAGTTTAAAACGTACTTGCAGACTTGAAAACCCTTGCCTATTGTAGAGCACGCCTCCTACTTCCACTGCTGAACGAAAACCCATGATTTTGGACCCTGTTTTCATGCGAAAAGGCTAAAAGAAATGTTTCACGTTTGTTACACTCAAACAGTGTCTCCTCTCATATGCTGAACTGGTCGCATTGTGGATTTTGGTTAAAATATGATTTTGGACAATGTTCATGGAACTCAGTTTAAAACGTACTTGCAGACTTGAAAACCCTTGCCTATTGTAGAGCGCGCCTCCTACTTCCACTGCTGAACGAAAACCCATGATTTTGGACCCTGTTTTCATGCGAAAAGGCTAAAAGAAATGTTTCACGTTTGTTACACTCAAACAGTGTCTCCTCTCATATGCTGAACTGGTCGCATTGTGGATTTTGGTTAAAACATGATTTTGGACAATGTTCATGGAACTCAGTTTAAAACGTACTTGCAGACTTGAAAACCCTTGCCTATTGTAGAGAGCGCCTCCTACTTCCACTGCTGAACGAAAACCCATGATTTTGGACCCTGTTTTCATGCGAAAAGGATAAAAGAAATGTTTCACGTTTGTTACACTCAAACAGTGTCTCCTCTCATATGCTGAACTGTTCGCATTGCGGATTTTGGTTAAAACATGATTTTGGACAATGTTCATGGAACTCAGTTTAAAACGTACTTGCAGACTTGAAAACCCTTGCCTATTGTAGAGCGCGCCTCCTACTTCCACTGCTGAACGAAAACCCATGATTTTGGACCCTGTTTTCATGCGAAAAGGCTAAAAGAAATGTTTCACGTTTGTTACACTCAAACAGTGTCTCCTCTCATATGCTGAACTGGTCGCATTGTGGATTTTGGTTAAAACATGATTTTGGACAATGTTCATGGAACTCAGTTTAAAACGTACTTGCAGACTTGAAAACCCTTGCCTATTGTAGAGCGCGCCTCCTACTTCCACTGCTGAACGAAAACCCATGATTTTGGACCCTGTTTTCATGCGAAAAGGCTAAAAGAAATGTTTCACGTTTGTTACACTCAAACAGTGTCTCCTCTAATATGCTGAACTGGTCGCATTTTGGATTTTGGTTAAAACATGATTTTGGACAATGTTCATGGAACTCAGCTTAAAACGTACTTGCAGACTTGAAAACCCTTGCCTATTGTAGAGCGCGCCTCCTACTTCCACTGCTGAACGAAAACCCATGATTTTGGACCCTGTTTTCATGCGAAAAGGCTAATAGAAATGTTTCACGTTTGTTACACTCAAACAGTGTCTCCTCTCATATGCTGAACTGGTCGCATTGTGGATTTTGGTTAAAACATGATTTTGGACAATGTTCATGGAACTCAGTTTAAAACGTACCTGCAGACTTGAAAACCCTTGCCTATTGTAGAGCGCGCCTCCTACTTCCACTGCTGAACGAAAACCCATGATTTTGGACCCTGTTTTCATGCGAAAAGGCTAAAAGAAATGTTTCACGTTTGTTACACTCAAACAGTGTCTCCTCTCATATGCTGAACTGGTCGCATTGTGGATTTTGGTTAAAACATGATTTTGGACAATGTTCATGGAACTCAGTTTAAAACGTACTTGCAGACTTGAAAACCCTTGCCTATTGTAGAGCGCGCCTCCTACTTCCACTGCTGGACGAAAACCCATGATTTTGGACCCTGTTTTCATGCGAAAAGGATAAAAGAAATGTTTCACGTTTGTTACACTCAAACAGTGTCTCCTCTCATATGCTGAACTGGTCGCATTGCGGATTTTGGTTAAAACATGATTTTGGACAATGTTCATGGAACTCAGTTTAAAACGTACTTGCAGACTTGAAAACCCTTGCCTATTGTAGAGCGCGCCTCCTACTTCCACTGCTGAACGAAAACCCATGATTTTGGACCCTGTTTTCATGCGAAAAGGATAAAAGAAATGTTTCACGTTTGTTACACTCAAACAGTGTCTCCTCTCATATGCTGAACTGGTCGCATTGCGGATTTTGGTTAAAACATGATTTTGGACAATGTTCATGGAACTCAGTTTAAAACGTACTTGCAGACTTGAAAACCCTTGCCTATTGTAGAGCGCGCCTCCTACTTCCACTGCTGAACGAAAACCCATGATTTTGGACCCTGTTTTCATTCGAAAAGGCTAAAAGAAATGTTTCACGTTTGTTACACTCAAACAGTGTCTCCTCTCATATGCTGAACTGGTCGCATTGCGGATTTTGGTTAAAACATGATTTTGGACAATGTTCATGGAACTCAGTTTAAAACGTACTTGCAGACTTGAAAACCCTTGCCTATTGTAGAGCGCGCCTCCTACTTCCACTGCTGAACGAAAACCCATGATTTTGGACCCTGTTTTCATGCGAAAAGGCTAAAAGAAATGTTTCACGTTTGTTACACTCAAACAGTGTCTCCTCTCATATGCTGAACTGGTCGCATTGTGGATTTTGGTTAAAACATGATTTTGGACAATGTTCATGGAACTCAGTTTAAAACGTACTTGCAGACTTGAAAACCCTTGCCTATTGTAGAGCGCGCCTCCTACTTCCACTGCTGAACGAAAACCCATGATTTTGGACCCTGATTCATGCGAAAAGGCTAAAAGAAATGTTTCACGTTTGTTACACTCAAACAGTGTCTCCTCTCATATGCTGAACTGGTCGCATTGTGGATTTTGGTTAAAACATGATTTTGGACAATGTTCATGGAACTCAGTTTAAAACGTACTTGCAGACTTGAAAACCCTTGCCTATTGTAGAGCACGCCTCCTACTTCCACTGCTGAACGAAAACCCATGATTTTGGACCCTGTTTTCATGCGAAAAGGCTAAAAGAAATGTTTCACGTTTGTTACACTCAAACAGTGTCTCCTCTCATATGCTGAACTGGTCGCATTGTGGATTTTGGTTAAAATATGATTTTGGACAATGTTCATGGAACTCAGTTTAAAACGTACTTGCAGACTTGAAAACCCTTGCCTATTGTAGAGCGCGCCTCCTACTTCCACTGCTGAACGAAAACCCATGATTTTGGACCCTGTTTTCATGCGAAAAGGCTAAAAGAAATGTTTCACGTTTGTTACACTCAAACAGTGTCTCCTCTCATATGCTGAACTGGTCGCATTGTGGATTTTGGTTAAAACATGATTTTGGACAATGTTCATGGAACTCAGCTTAAAACGTACTTGCAGACTTGAAAACCCTTGCCTATTGTAGAGAGCGCCTCCTACTTCCACTGCTGAACGAAAACCCATGATTTTGGACCCTGTTTTCATGCGAAAAGGATAAAAGAAATGTTTCACGTTTGTTACACTCAAACAGTGTCTCCTCTCATATGCTGAACTGTTCGCATTGCGGATTTTGGTTAAAACATGATTTTGGACAATGTTCATGGAACTCAGTTTAAAACGTACTTGCAGACTTGAAAACCCTTGCCTATTGTAGAGCGCGCCTCCTACTTCCACTGCTGAACGAAAACCCATGATTTTGGACCCTGTTTTCATGCGAAAAGGCTAAAAGAAATGTTTCACGTTTGTTACACTCAAACAGTGTCTCCTCTCATATGCTGAACTGGTCGCATTGTGGATTTTGGTTAAAACATGATTTTGGACAATGTTCATGGAACTCAGTTTAAAACGTACTTGCAGACTTGAAAACCCTTGCCTATTGTAGAGCGCGCCTCCTACTTCCACTGCTGAACGAAAACCCATGATTTTGGACCCTGTTTTCATGCGAAAAGGCTAAAAGAAATGTTTCACGTTTGTTACACTCAAACAGTGTCTCCTCTAATATGCTGAACTGGTCGCATTTTGGATTTTGGTTAAAACATGATTTTGGACAATGTTCATGGAACTCAGCTTAAAACGTACTTGCAGACTTGAAAACCCTTGCCTATTGTAGAGCGCGCCTCCTACTTCCACTGCTGAACGAAAACCCATGATTTTGGACCCTGTTTTCATGCGAAAAGGCTAATAGAAATGTTTCACGTTTGTTACACTCAAACAGTGTCTCCTCTCATATGCTGAACTGGTCGCATTGTGGATTTTGGTTAAAACATGATTTTGGACAATGTTCATGGAACTCAGTTTAAAACGTACTTGCAGACTTGAAAACCCTTGCCTATTGTAGAGCGCGCCTCCTACTTCCACTGCTGAACGAAAACCCATGATTTTGGACCCTGTTTTCATGCGAAAAGGCTAAAAGAAATGTTTCACGTTTGTTACACTCAAACAGTGTCTCCTCTCATATGCTGAACTGGTCGCATTGTGGATTTTGGTTAAAACATGATTTTGGACAATGTTCATGGAACTCAGTTTAAAACGTACTTGCAGACTTGAAAACCCTTGCCTATTGTAGAGCGCGCCTCCTACTTCCACTGCTGGACGAAAACCCATGATTTTGGACCCTGTTTTCATGCGAAAAGGATAAAAGAAATGTTTCACGTTTGTTACACTCAAACAGTGTCTCCTCTCATATGCTGAACTGGTCGCATTGCGGATTTTGGTTAAAACATGATTTTGGACAATGTTCATGGAACTCAGTTTAAAACGTACTTGCAGACTTGAAAACCCTTGCCTATTGTAGAGCGCGCCTCCTACTTCCACTGCTGAACGAAAACCCATGATTTTGGACCCTGTTTTCATGCGAAAAGGATAAAAGAAATGTTTCACGTTTGTTACACTCAAACAGTGTCTCCTCTCATATGCTGAACTGGTCGCATTGCGGATTTTGGTTAAAACATGATTTTGGACAATGTTCATGGAACTCAGTTTAAAACGTACTTGCAGACTTGAAAACCCTTGCCTATTGTAGAGCGCGCCTCCTACTTCCACTGCTGAACGAAAACCCATGATTTTGGACCCTGTTTTCATTCGAAAAGGCTAAAAGAAATGTTTCACGTTTGTTACACTCAAACAGTGTCTCCTCTCATATGCTGAACTGGTCGCATTGCGGATTTTGGTTAAAACATGATTTTGGACAATGTTCATGGAACTCAGTTTAAAACGTACTTGCAGACTTGAAAACCCTTGCCTATTGTAGAGCGCGCCTCCTACTTCCACTGCTGAACGAAAACCCATGATTTTGGACCCTGTTTTCATGCGAAAAGGCTAAAAGAAATGTTTCACGTTTGTTACACTCAAACAGTGTCTCCTCTCATATGCTGAACTGGTCGCATTGTGGATTTTGGTTAAAACATGATTTTGGACAATGTTCATGGAACTCAGTTTAAAACGTACTTGCAGACTTGAAAACCCTTGCCTATTGTAGAGCGCGCCTCCTACTTCCACTGCTGAACGAAAACCCATGATTTTGGACCCTGTTTTCATGCGAAAAGGCTAAAAGAAATGTTTCACGTTTGTTACACTCAAACAGTGTCTCCTCTCATATGCTGAACTGGTCGCATTGTGGATTTTGGTTAAAACATGATTTTGGACAATGTTCATGGAACTCAGTTTAAAACGTACTTGCAGACTTGAAAACCCTTGCCTATTGTAGAGCGCGCCTCCTACTTCCACTGCTGAACGAAAACCCATGATTTTGGACCCTGTTTTCATGCGAAAAGGCTAAAAGAAATGTTTCACGTTTGTTACACTCAAACAGTGTCTCCTCTCATATGCTGAACTGGTCGCATTGTGGATTTTGGTTAAAACATGATTTTGGACAATGTTCATGGAACTCAGCTTAAAACGTACTTGCAGACTTGAAAACCCTTGCCTATTGTAGAGCGCGCCTCCTACTTCCACTGCTGAACGAAAACCCATGATTTTGGACCCTGTTTTCATGCGAAAAGGCTAAAAGAAATGTTTCACGTTTGTTACACTCAAACAGTGTCTCCTCTCATATGCTGAACTGGTCGCATTGTGGATTTTGGTTAAAACATGATTTTGGACAATGTTCATGGAACTCAGTTTAAAACGTACTTGCAGACTTGAAAACCCTTGCCTATTGTAGAGCGCGCCTCCTACTTCCACTGCTGAACGAAAACCCATGATTTTGGACCCTGTTTTCATGCGAAAAGGCTAAAAGAAATGTTTCACGTTTGTTACACTCAAACAGTGTCTCCTCTCATATGCTGAACTGGTCGCATTGTGGATTTTGGTTAAAACATGATTTTGGACAATGTTCATGGAACTCAGTTTAAAACGTACTTGCAGACTTGAAAACCCTTGCCTATTGTAGAGCGCGCCTCCTACTTCCACTGCTGAACGAAAACCCATGATTTTGGACCCTGATTCATGCGAAAAGGCTAAAAGAAATGTTTCACGTTTGTTACACTCAAACAGTGTCTCCTCTCATATGCTGAACTGGTCGCATTGTGGATTTTGGTTAAAACATGATTTTGGACAATGTTCATGGAACTCAGCTTAAAACGTACTTGCAGACTTGAAAACCCTTGCCTATTGTAGAGCGCGCCTCCTACTTCCACTGCTGAACGAAAACCCATGATTTTGGACCCTGTTTTCATGCGAAAAGGCTAAAAGAAATGTTTCACGTTTGTTACACTCAAACAGTGTCTCCTCTCATATGCTGAACTGGTCGCATTGTGGATTTTGGTTAAAACATGATTTTGGACAATGTTCATGGAACTCAGTTTAAAACGTACTTGCAGACTTGAAAACCCTTGCCTATTGTAGAGCGCGCCTCCTACTTCCACTGCTGAACGAAAACCCATGATTTTGGACCCTGTTTTCATGCGAAAAGGCTAAAAGAAATGTTTCACGTTTGTTACACTCAAACAGTGTCTCCTCTCATATGCTGAACTGGTCGCATTGTGGATTTTGGTTAAAACATGATTTTGGACAATGTTCATGGAACTCAGTTTAAAACGTACTTGCAGACTTGAAAACCCTTGCCTATTGTAGAGCGCGCCTCCTACTTCCACTGCTGAACGAAAACCCATGATTTTGGACCCTGTTTTCATGCGAAAAGGCTAAAAGAAATGTTTCACGTTTGTTACACTCAAACAGTGTATCCTCTCATATGCTGAACTGGTCGCATTGCGGATTTTGGTTAAAACATGATTTTGGACAATGTTCATGGAACTCAGTTTAAAACGTACTTGCAGACTTGAAAACCCTTGCCTATTGTAGAGCGCGCCTCCTACTTCCACTGCTGAACGAAAACCCATGATTTTGGACCCTGTTTTCATGCGAAAAGGCTAAAAGAAATGTTTCACGTTTGTTACACTCAAACAGTGTATCCTCTCATATGCTGAACTGGTCGCATTGCGGATTTTGGTTAAAACATGATTTTGGACAATGTTCATGGAACTCAGTTTAAAACGTACTTGCAGACTTGAAAACCCTTGCCTATTGTAGAGCACGCCTCCTACTTCCACTGCTGAACGAAAACCCATGATTTTGGACCCTGTTTTCATGCGAAAAGGCTAAAAGAAATGTTTCACGTTTGTTACACTCAAACAGTGTCTCCTCTCATATGCTGAACTGGTCGCATTGTGGATTTTGGTTAAAATATGATTTTGGACAATGTTCATGGAACTCAGTTTAAAACGTACTTGCAGACTTGAAAACCCTTGCCTATTGTAGAGCGCGCCTCCTACTTCCACTGCTGAACGAAAACCCATGATTTTGGACCCTGTTTTCATGCGAAAAGGCTAAAAGAAATGTTTCACGTTTGTTACACTCAAACAGTGTCTCCTCTCATATGCTGAACTGGTCGCATTGTGGATTTTGGTTAAAACATGATTTTGGACAATGTTCATGGAACTCAGCTTAAAACGTACTTGCAGACTTGAAAACCCTTGCCTATTGTAGAGAGCGCCTCCTACTTCCACTGCTGAACGAAAACCCATGATTTTGGACCCTGTTTTCATGCGAAAAGGATAAAAGAAATGTTTCACGTTTGTTACACTCAAACAGTGTCTCCTCTCATATGCTGAACTGTTCGCATTGCGGATTTTGGTTAAAACATGATTTTGGACAATGTTCATGGAACTCAGTTTAAAACGTACTTGCAGACTTGAAAACCCTTGCCTATTGTAGAGCGCGCCTCCTACTTCCACTGCTGAACGAAAACCCATGATTTTGGACCCTGTTTTCATGCGAAAAGGCTAAAAGAAATGTTTCACGTTTGTTACACTCAAACAGTGTCTCCTCTCATATGCTGAACTGGTCGCATTGTGGATTTTGGTTAAAACATGATTTTGGACAATGTTCATGGAACTCAGTTTAAAACGTACTTGCAGACTTGAAAACCCTTGCCTATTGTAGAGCGCGCCTCCTACTTCCACTGCTGAACGAAAACCCATGATTTTGGACCCTGTTTTCATGCGAAAAGGCTAAAAGAAATGTTTCACGTTTGTTACACTCAAACAGTGTCTCCTCTAATATGCTGAACTGGTCGCATTTTGGATTTTGGTTAAAACATGATTTTGGACAATGTTCATGGAACTCAGCTTAAAACGTACTTGCAGACTTGAAAACCCTTGCCTATTGTAGAGCGCGCCTCCTACTTCCACTGCTGAACGAAAACCCATGATTTTGGACCCTGTTTTCATGCGAAAAGGCTAATAGAAATGTTTCACGTTTGTTACACTCAAACAGTGTCTCCTCTCATATGCTGAACTGGTCGCATTGTGGATTTTGGTTAAAACATGATTTTGGACAATGTTCATGGAACTCAGTTTAAAACGTACTTGCAGACTTGAAAACCCTTGCCTATTGTAGAGCGCGCCTCCTACTTCCACTGCTGAACGAAAACCCATGATTTTGGACCCTGTTTTCATGCGAAAAGGCTAAAAGAAATGTTTCACGTTTGTTACACTCAAACAGTGTCTCCTCTCATATGCTGAACTGGTCGCATTGTGGATTTTGGTTAAAACATGATTTTGGACAATGTTCATGGAACTCAGTTTAAAACGTACTTGCAGACTTGAAAACCCTTGCCTATTGTAGAGCGCGCCTCCTACTTCCACTGCTGAACGAAAACCCATGATTTTGGACCCTGATTCATGCGAAAAGGCTAAAAGAAATGTTTCACGTTTGTTACACTCAAACAGTGTCTCCTCTCATATGCTGAACTGGTCGCATTGTGGATTTTGGTTAAAACATGATTTTGGACAATGTTCATGGAACTCAGTTTAAAACGTACTTGCAGACTTGAAAACCCTTGCCTATTGTAGAGCACGCCTCCTACTTCCACTGCTGAACGAAAACCCATGATTTTGGACCCTGTTTTCATGCGAAAAGGCTAAAAGAAATGTTTCACGTTTGTTACACTCAAACAGTGTCTCCTCTCATATGCTGAACTGGTCGCATTGTGGATTTTGGTTAAAATATGATTTTGGACAATGTTCATGGAACTCAGTTTAAAACGTACTTGCAGACTTGAAAACCCTTGCCTATTGTAGAGCGCGCCTCCTACTTCCACTGCTGAACGAAAACCCATGATTTTGGACCCTGTTTTCATGCGAAAAGGCTAAAAGAAATGTTTCACGTTTGTTACACTCAAACAGTGTCTCCTCTCATATGCTGAACTGGTCGCATTGTGGATTTTGGTTAAAACATGATTTTGGACAATGTTCATGGAACTCAGCTTAAAACGTACTTGCAGACTTGAAAACCCTTGCCTATTGTAGAGAGCGCCTCCTACTTCCACTGCTGAACGAAAACCCATGATTTTGGACCCTGTTTTCATGCGAAAAGGATAAAAGAAATGTTTCACGTTTGTTACACTCAAACAGTGTCTCCTCTCATATGCTGAACTGTTCGCATTGCGGATTTTGGTTAAAACATGATTTTGGACAATGTTCATGGAACTCAGTTTAAAACGTACTTGCAGACTTGAAAACCCTTGCCTATTGTAGAGCGCGCCTCCTACTTCCACTGCTGAACGAAAACCCATGATTTTGGACCCTGTTTTCATGCGAAAAGGCTAAAAGAAATGTTTCACGTTTGTTACACTCAAACAGTGTCTCCTCTCATATGCTGAACTGGTCGCATTGTGGATTTTGGTTAAAACATGATTTTGGACAATGTTCATGGAACTCAGTTTAAAACGTACTTGCAGACTTGAAAACCCTTGCCTATTGTAGAGCGCGCCTCCTACTTCCACTGCTGAACGAAAACCCATGATTTTGGACCCTGTTTTCATGCGAAAAGGCTAAAAGAAATGTTTCACGTTTGTTACACTCAAACAGTGTCTCCTCTAATATGCTGAACTGGTCGCATTTTGGATTTTGGTTAAAACATGATTTTGGACAATGTTCATGGAACTCAGCTTAAAACGTACTTGCAGACTTGAAAACCCTTGCCTATTGTAGAGCGCGCCTCCTACTTCCACTGCTGAACGAAAACCCATGATTTTGGACCCTGTTTTCATGCGAAAAGGCTAATAGAAATGTTTCACGTTTGTTACACTCAAACAGTGTCTCCTCTCATATGCTGAACTGGTCGCATTGTGGATTTTGGTTAAAACATGATTTTGGACAATGTTCATGGAACTCAGTTTAAAACGTACTTGCAGACTTGAAAACCCTTGCCTATTGTAGAGCGCGCCTCCTACTTCCACTGCTGAACGAAAACCCATGATTTTGGACCCTGTTTTCATGCGAAAAGGCTAAAAGAAATGTTTCACGTTTGTTACACTCAAACAGTGTCTCCTCTCATATGCTGAACTGGTCGCATTGTGGATTTTGGTTAAAACATGATTTTGGACAATGTTCATGGAACTCAGTTTAAAACGTACTTGCAGACTTGAAAACCCTTGCCTATTGTAGAGCGCGCCTCCTACTTCCACTGCTGGACGAAAACCCATGATTTTGGACCCTGTTTTCATGCGAAAAGGATAAAAGAAATGTTTCACGTTTGTTACACTCAAACAGTGTCTCCTCTCATATGCTGAACTGGTCGCATTGCGGATTTTGGTTAAAACATGATTTTGGACAATGTTCATGGAACTCAGTTTAAAACGTACTTGCAGACTTGAAAACCCTTGCCTATTGTAGAGCGCGCCTCCTACTTCCACTGCTGAACGAAAACCCATGATTTTGGACCCTGTTTTCATGCGAAAAGGATAAAAGAAATGTTTCACGTTTGTTACACTCAAACAGTGTCTCCTCTCATATGCTGAACTGGTCGCATTGCGGATTTTGGTTAAAACATGATTTTGGACAATGTTCATGGAACTCAGTTTAAAACGTACTTGCAGACTTGAAAACCCTTGCCTATTGTAGAGCGCGCCTCCTACTTCCACTGCTGAACGAAAACCCATGATTTTGGACCCTGTTTTCATTCGAAAAGGCTAAAAGAAATGTTTCACGTTTGTTACACTCAAACAGTGTCTCCTCTCATATGCTGAACTGGTCGCATTGCGGATTTTGGTTAAAACATGATTTTGGACAATGTTCATGGAACTCAGTTTAAAACGTACTTGCAGACTTGAAAACCCTTGCCTATTGTAGAGCGCGCCTCCTACTTCCACTGCTGAACGAAAACCCATGATTTTGGACCCTGTTTTCATGCGAAAAGGCTAAAAGAAATGTTTCACGTTTGTTACACTCAAACAGTGTCTCCTCTCATATGCTGAACTGGTCGCATTGTGGATTTTGGTTAAAACATGATTTTGGACAATGTTCATGGAACTCAGTTTAAAACGTACTTGCAGACTTGAAAACCCTTGCCTATTGTAGAGCGCGCCTCCTACTTCCACTGCTGAACGAAAACCCATGATTTTGGACCCTGTTTTCATGCGA
This sequence comes from Coregonus lavaretus, assembly GCF_964263955.1. Classification (NCBI taxonomy): domain Eukaryota; kingdom Metazoa; phylum Chordata; class Actinopteri; order Salmoniformes; family Salmonidae; genus Coregonus; species Coregonus lavaretus. The sequence continues at coordinate 201,331 of NW_028162746.1, read as the reverse complement.
AAAGGCTAAAAGAAATGTTTCACGTTTGTTACACTCAAACAGTGTCTCCTCTCATATGCTGAACTGGTCGCATTGTGGATTTTGGTTAAAACATGATTTTGGACAATGTTCATGGAACTCAGTTTAAAACGTACTTGCAGACTTGAAAACCCTTGCCTATTGTAGAGCGCGCCTCCTACTTCCACTGCTGAACGAAAACCCATGATTTTGGACCCTGTTTTCATGCGAAAAGGCTAAAAGAAATGTTTCACGTTTGTTACACTCAAACAGTGTCTCCTCTCATATGCTGAACTGGTCGCATTGTGGATTTTGGTTAAAACATGATTTTGGACAATGTTCATGGAACTCAGCTTAAAACGTACTTGCAGACTTGAAAACCCTTGCCTATTGTAGAGCGCGCCTCCTACTTCCACTGCTGAACGAAAACCCATGATTTTGGACCCTGTTTTCATGCGAAAAGGCTAAAAGAAATGTTTCACGTTTGTTACACTCAAACAGTGTCTCCTCTCATATGCTGAACTGGTCGCATTGTGGATTTTGGTTAAAACATGATTTTGGACAATGTTCATGGAACTCAGTTTAAAACGTACTTGCAGACTTGAAAACCCTTGCCTATTGTAGAGCGCGCCTCCTACTTCCACTGCTGAACGAAAACCCATGATTTTGGACCCTGTTTTCATGCGAAAAGGCTAAAAGAAATGTTTCACGTTTGTTACACTCAAACAGTGTCTCCTCTCATATGCTGAACTGGTCGCATTGTGGATTTTGGTTAAAACATGATTTTGGACAATGTTCATGGAACTCAGTTTAAAACGTACTTGCAGACTTGAAAACCCTTGCCTATTGTAGAGCGCGCCTCCTACTTCCACTGCTGAACGAAAACCCATGATTTTGGACCCTGATTCATGCGAAAAGGCTAAAAGAAATGTTTCACGTTTGTTACACTCAAACAGTGTCTCCTCTCATATGCTGAACTGGTCGCATTGTGGATTTTGGTTAAAACATGATTTTGGACAATGTTCATGGAACTCAGCTTAAAACGTACTTGCAGACTTGAAAACCCTTGCCTATTGTAGAGCGCGCCTCCTACTTCCACTGCTGAACGAAAACCCATGATTTTGGACCCTGTTTTCATGCGAAAAGGCTAAAAGAAATGTTTCACGTTTGTTACACTCAAACAGTGTCTCCTCTCATATGCTGAACTGGTCGCATTGTGGATTTTGGTTAAAACATGATTTTGGACAATGTTCATGGAACTCAGTTTAAAACGTACTTGCAGACTTGAAAACCCTTGCCTATTGTAGAGCGCGCCTCCTACTTCCACTGCTGAACGAAAACCCATGATTTTGGACCCTGTTTTCATGCGAAAAGGCTAAAAGAAATGTTTCACGTTTGTTACACTCAAACAGTGTCTCCTCTCATATGCTGAACTGGTCGCATTGTGGATTTTGGTTAAAACATGATTTTGGACAATGTTCATGGAACTCAGTTTAAAACGTACTTGCAGACTTGAAAACCCTTGCCTATTGTAGAGCGCGCCTCCTACTTCCACTGCTGAACGAAAACCCATGATTTTGGACCCTGTTTTCATGCGAAAAGGCTAAAAGAAATGTTTCACGTTTGTTACACTCAAACAGTGTATCCTCTCATATGCTGAACTGGTCGCATTGCGGATTTTGGTTAAAACATGATTTTGGACAATGTTCATGGAACTCAGTTTAAAACGTACTTGCAGACTTGAAAACCCTTGCCTATTGTAGAGCGCGCCTCCTACTTCCACTGCTGAACGAAAACCCATGATTTTGGACCCTGTTTTCATGCGAAAAGGCTAAAAGAAATGTTTCACGTTTGTTACACTCAAACAGTGTATCCTCTCATATGCTGAACTGGTCGCATTGCGGATTTTGGTTAAAACATGATTTTGGACAATGTTCATGGAACTCAGTTTAAAACGTACTTGCAGACTTGAAAACCCTTGCCTATTGTAGAGCACGCCTCCTACTTCCACTGCTGAACGAAAACCCATGATTTTGGACCCTGTTTTCATGCGAAAAGGCTAAAAGAAATGTTTCACGTTTGTTACACTCAAACAGTGTCTCCTCTCATATGCTGAACTGGTCGCATTGTGGATTTTGGTTAAAATATGATTTTGGACAATGTTCATGGAACTCAGTTTAAAACGTACTTGCAGACTTGAAAACCCTTGCCTATTGTAGAGCGCGCCTCCTACTTCCACTGCTGAACGAAAACCCATGATTTTGGACCCTGTTTTCATGCGAAAAGGCTAAAAGAAATGTTTCACGTTTGTTACACTCAAACAGTGTCTCCTCTCATATGCTGAACTGGTCGCATTGTGGATTTTGGTTAAAACATGATTTTGGACAATGTTCATGGAACTCAGCTTAAAACGTACTTGCAGACTTGAAAACCCTTGCCTATTGTAGAGAGCGCCTCCTACTTCCACTGCTGAACGAAAACCCATGATTTTGGACCCTGTTTTCATGCGAAAAGGATAAAAGAAATGTTTCACGTTTGTTACACTCAAACAGTGTCTCCTCTCATATGCTGAACTGTTCGCATTGCGGATTTTGGTTAAAACATGATTTTGGACAATGTTCATGGAACTCAGTTTAAAACGTACTTGCAGACTTGAAAACCCTTGCCTATTGTAGAGCGCGCCTCCTACTTCCACTGCTGAACGAAAACCCATGATTTTGGACCCTGTTTTCATGCGAAAAGGCTAAAAGAAATGTTTCACGTTTGTTACACTCAAACAGTGTCTCCTCTCATATGCTGAACTGGTCGCATTGTGGATTTTGGTTAAAACATGATTTTGGACAATGTTCATGGAACTCAGTTTAAAACGTACTTGCAGACTTGAAAACCCTTGCCTATTGTAGAGCGCGCCTCCTACTTCCACTGCTGAATGAAAACCCATGATTTTGGACCCTGTTTTCATGCGAAAAGGCTAAAAGAAATGTTTCACGTTTGTTACACTCAAACAGTGTCTCCTCTAATATGCTGAACTGGTCGCATTTTGGATTTTGGTTAAAACATGATTTTGGACAATGTTCATGGAACTCAGCTTAAAACGTACTTGCAGACTTGAAAACCCTTGCCTATTGTAGAGCGCGCCTCCTACTTCCACTGCTGAACGAAAACCCATGATTTTGGACCCTGTTTTCATGCGAAAAGGCTAATAGAAATGTTTCACGTTTGTTACACTCAAACAGTGTCTCCTCTCATATGCTGAACTGGTCGCATTGTGGATTTTGGTTAAAACATGATTTTGGACAATGTTCATGGAACTCAGTTTAAAACGTACTTGCAGACTTGAAAACCCTTGCCTATTGTAGAGCGCGCCTCCTACTTCCACTGCTGAACGAAAACCCATGATTTTGGACCCTGTTTTCATGCGAAAAGGCTAAAAGAAATGTTTCACGTTTGTTACACTCAAACAGTGTCTCCTCTCATATGCTGAACTGGTCGCATTGTGGATTTTGGTTAAAACATGATTTTGGACAATGTTCATGGAACTCAGTTTAAAACGTACTTGCAGACTTGAAAACCCTTGCCTATTGTAGAGCGCGCCTCCTACTTCCACTGCTGGACGAAAACCCATGATTTTGGACCCTGTTTTCATGCGAAAAGGATAAAAGAAATGTTTCACGTTTGTTACACTCAAACAGTGTCTCCTCTCATATGCTGAACTGGTCGCATTGCGGATTTTGGTTAAAACATGATTTTGGACAATGTTCATGGAACTCAGTTTAAAACGTACTTGCAGACTTGAAAACCCTTGCCTATTGTAGAGCGCGCCTCCTACTTCCACTGCTGAACGAAAACCCATGATTTTGGACCCTGTTTTCATGCGAAAAGGATAAAAGAAATGTTTCACGTTTGTTACACTCAAACAGTGTCTCCTCTCATATGCTGAACTGGTCGCATTGCGGATTTTGGTTAAAACATGATTTTGGACAATGTTCATGGAACTCAGTTTAAAACGTACTTGCAGACTTGAAAACCCTTGCCTATTGTAGAGCGCGCCTCCTACTTCCACTGCTGAACGAAAACCCATGATTTTGGACCCTGTTTTCATTCGAAAAGGCTAAAAGAAATGTTTCACGTTTGTTACACTCAAACAGTGTCTCCTCTCATATGCTGAACTGGTCGCATTGCGGATTTTGGTTAAAACATGATTTTGGACAATGTTCATGGAACTCAGTTTAAAACGTACTTGCAGACTTGAAAACCCTTGCCTATTGTAGAGCGCGCCTCCTACTTCCACTGCTGAACGAAAACCCATGATTTTGGACCCTGTTTTCATGCGAAAAGGCTAAAAGAAATGTTTCACGTTTGTTACACTCAAACAGTGTCTCCTCTCATATGCTGAACTGGTCGCATTGTGGATTTTGGTTAAAACATGATTTTGGACAATGTTCATGGAACTCAGTTTAAAACGTACTTGCAGACTTGAAAACCCTTGCCTATTGTAGAGCGCGCCTCCTACTTCCACTGCTGAACGAAAACCCATGATTTTGGACCCTGTTTTCATGCGAAAAGGCTAAAAGAAATGTTTCACGTTTGTTACACTCAAACAGTGTCTCCTCTCATATGCTGAACTGGTCGCATTGCGGATTTTGTTTAAAACATGATTTTGGACAATGTTCATGGAACTCAGTTTAAAACGTACTTGCAGACTTGAAAACCCTTGCCTATTGTAGAGCGCGCCTCCTACTTCCACTGCTGAACGAAAACCCATGATTTTGGACCCTGTTTTCATGCGAAAAGGCTAATAGAAATGTTTCACGTTTGTTACACTCAAACAGTGTCTCCTCTCATATGCTGAACTGGTCGCATTGTGGATTTTGGTTAAAACATGATTTTGGACAATGTTCATGGAACTCAGTTTAAAACGTACTTGCAGACTTGAAAACCCTTGCCTATTGTAGAGCGCGCCTCCTACTTCCACTGCTGAACGAAAACCCATGATTTTGGACCCTGTTTTCATGCGAAAAGGCTAAAAGAAATGTTTCACGTTTGTTACACTCAAACAGTGTCTCCTCTCATATGCTGAACTGGTCGCATTGTGGATTTTGGTTAAAACATGATTTTGGACAATGTTCATGGAACTCAGCTTAAAACGTACTTGCAGACTTGAAAACCCTTGCCTATTGTAGAGCGCGCCTCCTACTTCCACTGCTGAACGAAAACCCATGATTTTGGACCCTGTTTTCATGCGAAAAGGCTAAAAGAAATGTTTCACGTTTGTTACACTCAAACAGTGTCTCCTCTCATATGCTGAACTGGTCGCATTGTGGATTTTGGTTAAAACATGATTTTGGACAATGTTCATGGAACTCAGTTTAAAACGTACTTGCAGACTTGAAAACCCTTGCCTATTGTAGAGCGCGCCTCCTACTTCCACTGCTGAACGAAAACCCATGATTTTGGACCCTGTTTTCATGCGAAAAGGCTAAAAGAAATGTTTCACGTTTGTTACACTCAAACAGTGTCTCCTCTCATATGCTGAACTGGTCGCATTGTGGATTTTGGTTAAAACATGATTTTGGACAATGTTCATGGAACTCAGTTTAAAACGTACTTGCAGACTTGAAAACCCTTGCCTATTGTAGAGCGCGCCTCCTACTTCCACTGCTGAACGAAAACCCATGATTTTGGACCCTGATTCATGCGAAAAGGCTAAAAGAAATGTTTCACGTTTGTTACACTCAAACAGTGTCTCCTCTCATATGCTGAACTGGTCGCATTGTGGATTTTGGTTAAAACATGATTTTGGACAATGTTCATGGAACTCAGCTTAAAACGTACTTGCAGACTTGAAAACCCTTGCCTATTGTAGAGCGCGCCTCCTACTTCCACTGCTGAACGAAAACCCATGATTTTGGACCCTGTTTTCATGCGAAAAGGCTAAAAGAAATGTTTCACGTTTGTTACACTCAAACAGTGTCTCCTCTCATATGCTGAACTGGTCGCATTGTGGATTTTGGTTAAAACATGATTTTGGACAATGTTCATGGAACTCAGTTTAAAACGTACTTGCAGACTTGAAAACCCTTGCCTATTGTAGAGCGCGCCTCCTACTTCCACTGCTGAACGAAAACCCATGATTTTGGACCCTGTTTTCATGCGAAAAGGCTAAAAGAAATGTTTCACGTTTGTTACACTCAAACAGTGTCTCCTCTCATATGCTGAACTGGTCGCATTGTGGATTTTGGTTAAAACATGATTTTGGACAATGTTCATGGAACTCAGTTTAAAACGTACTTGCAGACTTGAAAACCCTTGCCTATTGTAGAGCGCGCCTCCTACTTCCACTGCTGGACGAAAACCCATGATTTTGGACCCTGTTTTCATGCGAAAAGGATAAAAGAAATGTTTCACGTTTGTTACACTCAAACAGTGTCTCCTCTCATATGCTGAACTGGTCGCATTGCGGATTTTGGTTAAAACATGATTTTGGACAATGTTCATGGAACTCAGTTTAAAACGTACTTGCAGACTTGAAAACCCTTGCCTATTGTAGAGCGCGCCTCCTACTTCCACTGCTGAACGAAAACCCATGATTTTGGACCCTGTTTTCATGCGAAAAGGATAAAAGAAATGTTTCACGTTTGTTACACTCAAACAGTGTCTCCTCTCATATGCTGAACTGGTCGCATTGCGGATTTTGGTTAAAACATGATTTTGGACAATGTTCATGGAACTCAGTTTAAAACGTACTTGCAGACTTGAAAACCCTTGCCTATTGTAGAGCGCGCCTCCTACTTCCACTGCTGAACGAAAACCCATGATTTTGGACCCTGTTTTCATTCGAAAAGGCTAAAAGAAATGTTTCACGTTTGTTACACTCAAACAGTGTCTCCTCTCATATGCTGAACTGGTCGCATTGTGGATTTTGGTTAAAACATGATTTTGGACAATGTTCATGGAACTCAGTTTAAAACGTACTTGCAGACTTGAAAACCCTTGCCTATTGTAGAGCGCGCCTCCTACTTCCACTGCTGAACGAAAACCCATGATTTTGGACCCTGTTTTCATGCGAAAAGGCTAAAAGAAATGTTTCACGTTTGTTACACTCAAACAGTGTCTCCTCTCATATGCTGAACTGGTCGCATTGCGGATTTTGTTTAAAACATGATTTTGGACAATGTTCATGGAACTCAGTTTAAAACGTACTTGCAGACTTGAAAACCCTTGCCTATTGTAGAGCGCGCCTCCTACTTCCACTGCTGAACGAAAACCCATGATTTTGGACCCTGTTTTCATGCGAAAAGGCTAAAAGAAATGTTTCACGTTTGTTACACTCAAACAGTGTCTCCTCTCATATGCTGAACTGGTCGCATTGTGGATTTTGGTTAAAACATGATTTTGGACAATGTTCATGGAACTCAGTTTAAAACGTACTTGCAGACTTGAAAACCCTTGCCTATTGTAGAGCGCGCCTCCTACTTCCACTGCTGAACGAAAACCCATGATTTTGGACCCTGTTTTCATGCGAAAAGGCTAAAAGAAATGTTTCACGTTTGTTACACTCAAACAGTGTCTCCTCTCATATGCTGAACTGGTCGCATTGTGGATTTTGGTTAAAACATGATTTTGGACAATGTTCATGGAACTCAGCTTAAAACGTACTTGCAGACTTGAAAACCCTTGCCTATTGTAGAGCGCGCCTCCTACTTCCACTGCTGAACGAAAACCCATGATTTTGGACCCTGTTTTCATGCGAAAAGGCTAAAAGAAATGTTTCACGTTTGTTACACTCAAACAGTGTCTCCTCTCATATGCTGAACTGGTCGCATTGTGGATTTTGGTTAAAACATGATTTTGGACAATGTTCATGGAACTCAGTTTAAAACGTACTTGCAGACTTGAAAACCCTTGCCTATTGTAGAGCGCGCCTCCTACTTCCACTGCTGAACGAAAACCCATGATTTTGGACCCTGTTTTCATGCGAAAAGGCTAAAAGAAATGTTTCACGTTTGTTACACTCAAACAGTGTCTCCTCTCATATGCTGAACTGGTCACATTGTGGATTTTGGTTAAAACATGATTTTGGACAATGTTCATGGAACTCAGTTTAAAACGTACTTGCAGACTTGAAAACCCTTGCCTATTGTAGAGCGCGCCTCCTACTTCCACTGCTGAACGAAAACCCATGATTTTGGACCCTGTTTTCATGCGAAAAGGCTAAAAGAAATGTTTCACGTTTGTTACACTCAAACAGTGTCTCCTCTCATATGCTGAACTGGTCGCATTGTGGATTTTGGTTAAAACATGATTTTGGACAATGTTCATGGAACTCAGCTTAAAACGTACTTGCAGACTTGAAAACCCTTGCCTATTGTAGAGCGCGCCTCCTACTTCCACTGCTGAACGAAAACCCATGATTTTGGACCCTGTTTTCATGCGAAAAGGCTAAAAGAAATGTTTCACGTTTGTTACACTCAAACAGTGTCTCCTCTCATATGCTGAACTGGTCGCATTGTGGATTTTGGTTAAAACATGATTTTGGACAATGTTCATGGAACTCAGTTTAAAACGTACTTGCAGACTTGAAAACCCTTGCCTATTGTAGAGCGCGCCTCCTACTTCCACTGCTGAACGAAAACCCATGATTTTGGACCCTGTTTTCATGCGAAAAGGCTAAAAGAAATGTTTCACGTTTGTTACACTCAAACAGTGTCTCCTCTCATATGCTGAACTGGTCGCATTGTGGATTTTGGTTAAAACATGATTTTGGACAATGTTCATGGAACTCAGCTTAAAACGTACTTGCAGACTTGAAAACCCTTGCCTATTGTAGAGCGCGCCTCCTACTTCCACTGCTGAACGAAAACCCATGATTTTGGACCCTGTTTTCATGCGAAAAGGCTAAAAGAAATGTTTCACGTTTGTTACACTCAAACAGTGTCTCCTATCATATGCTGAACTGGTCGCATTGTGGATTTTGGTTAAAATATGATTTTGGACAATGTTCATGGAACTCAGTTTAAAACGTACTTGCAGACTTGAAAACCCTTGCCTATTGTAGAGCGCGCCTCCTACTTCCACTGCTGAACGAAAACCCATGATTTTGGACCCTGTTTTCATGCGAAAAGGCTAAAAGAAATGTTTCACGTTTGTTACACTCAAACAGTGTCTCCTCTCATATGCTGAACTGGTCGCATTGTGGATTTTGGTTAAAACATGATTTTGGACAATGTTCATGGAACTCAGCTTAAAACGTACTTGCAGACTTGAAAACCCTTGCCTATTGTAGAGAGCGCCTCCTACTTCCACTGCTGAACGAAAACCCATGATTTTGGACCCTGTTTTCATGCGAAAAGGATAAAAGAAATGTTTCACGTTTGTTACACTCAAACAGTGTCTCCTCTCATATGCTGAACTGTTCGCATTGCGGATTTTGGTTAAAACATGATTTTGGACAATGTTCATGGAACTCAGTTTAAAACGTACTTGCAGACTTGAAAACCCTTGCCTATTGTAGAGCGCGCCTCCTACTTCCACTGCTGAACGAAAACCCATGATTTTGGACCCTGTTTTCATGCGAAAAGGCTAAAAGAAATGTTTCACGTTTGTTACACTCAAACAGTGTCTCCTTTCATATGCTGAACTGGTCGCATTGTGGATTTTGGTTAAAACATGATTTTGGACAATGTTCATGGAACTCAGTTTAAAACGTACTTGCAGACTTGAAAACCCTTGCCTATTGTAGAGCGCGCCTCCTACTTCCACTGCTGAACGAAAACCCATGATTTTGGACCCTGTTTTCATGCGAAAAGGCTAAAAGAAATGTTTCACGTTTGTTACACTCAAACAGTGTCTCCTCTCATATGCTGAACTGGTCGCATTGTGGATTTTGGTTAAAACATGATTTTGGACAATGTTCATGGAACTCAGTTTAAAACGTACTTGCAGACTTGAAAACCCTTGCCTATTGTAGAGCGCGCCTCCTACTTCCACTGCTGAACGAAAACCCATGATTTTGGACCCTGTTTTCATGCGAAAAGGCTAATAGAAATGTTTCACGTTTGTTACACTCAAACAGTGTCTCCTCTCATATGCTGAACTGGTCGCATTGTGGATTTTGGTTAAAACATGATTTTGGACAATGTTCATGGAACTCAGTTTAAAACGTACTTGCAGACTTGAAAACCCTTGCCTATTGTAGAGCGCGCCTCCTACTTCCACTGCTGAACGAAAACCCATGATTTTGGACCCTGTTTTCATGCGAAAAGGCTAATAGAAATGTTTCACGTTTGTTACACTCAAACAGTGTCTCCTCTCATATGCTGAACTGGTCGCATTGTGGATTTTGGTTAAAACATGATTTTGGACAATGTTCATGGAACTCAGCTTAAAACGTACTTGCAGACTTGAAAACCCTTGCCTATTGTAGAGCGCGCCTCCTACTTCCACTGCTGAACGAAAACCCATGATTTTGGACCCTGTTTTCATGCGAAAAGGCTAAAAGAAATGTTTCACGTTTGTTACACTCAAACAGTGTCTCCTCTCATATGCTGAACTGGTCTCATTGTGGATTTTGGTTAAAACATGATTTTGGACAATGTTCATGGAACTCAGCTTAAAACGTACTTGCAGACTTGAAAACCCTTGCCTATTGTAGAGCGCGACTCCTACTTCCACTGCTGAACGAAAACCCATGATTTTGGACCCTGTTTTCATGCGAAAAGGCTAATAGAAATGTTTCACGTTTGTTACACTCAAACAGTGTCTCCTCTCATATGCTGAACTGGTCGCATTGTGGATTTTGGTTAAAACATGATTTTGGACAATGTTCATGGAACTCAGTTTAAAACGTACTTGCAGACTTGAAAACCCTTGCCTATTGTAGAGCGCGCCTCCTACTTCCACTGCTGAACGAAAACCCATGATTTTGGACCCTGTTTTCATGCGAAAAGGCTAATAGAAATGTTTCACGTTTGTTACACTCAAACAGTGTCTCCTCTCATATGCTGAACTGGTCGCATTGTGGATTTTGGTTAAAACATGATTTTGGACAATGTTCATGGAACTCAGTTTAAAACGTACTTGCAGACTTGAAAACCCTTGCCTATTGTAGAGCGCGCCTCCTACTTCCACTGCTGAACGAAAACCCATGATTTTGGACCCTGTTTTCATGCGAAAAGGCTAAAAGAAATGTTTCACGTTTGTTACACTCAAACAGTGTCTCCTCTCATATGCTGAACTGGTCGCATTGTGGATTTTGGTTAAAACATGATTTTGGACAATGTTCATGGAACTCAGTTTAAAACGTACTTGCAGACTTGAAAACCCTTGCCTATTGTAGAGCGCGCCTCCTACTTCCACTGCTGAACGAAAACCCATGATTTTGGACCCTGTTTTCATGCGAAAAGGCTAAAAGAAATGTTTCACGTTTGTTACACTCAAACAGTGTCTCCTCTAATATGCTGAACTGGTCGCATTGTGGATTTTGGTTAAAACATGATTTTGGACAATGTTCATGGAACTCAGTTTAAAACGTACTTGCAGACTTGAAAACCCTTGCCTATTGTAGAGCGCGCCTCCTACTTCCACTGCTGAACGAAAACCCATGATTTTGGACCCTGTTTTCATGCGAAAAGGCTAATAGAAATGTTTCACGTTTGTTACACTCAAACAGTGTCTCCTCTCATATGCTGAACTGGTCGCATTGTGGATTTTGGTTAAAACATGATTTTGGACAATGTTCATGGAACTCAGTTTAAAACGTACTTGCAGACTTGAAAACCCTTGCCTATTGTAGAGCGCGCCTCCTACTTCCACTGCTGAACGAAAACCCATGATTTTGGACCCTGTTTTCATGCGAAAAGGCTAAAAGAAATGTTTCACGTTTGTTACACTCAAACAGTGTCTCCTCTCATATGCTGAACTGGTCGCATTGTGGATTTTGGTTAAAACATGATTTTGGACAATGTTCATGGAACTCAGTTTAAAACGTACTTGCAGACTTGAAAACCCTTGCCTATTGTAGAGCGCGCCTCCTACTTCCACTGCTGAACGAAAACCCATGATTTTGGACCCTGTTTTCATGCGAAAAGGCTAAAAGAAATGTTTCACGTTTGTTACACTCAAACAGTGTCTCCTCTAATATGCTGAACTGGTCGCATTTTGGATTTTGGTTAAAACATGATTTTGGACAATGTTCATGGAACTCAGCTTAAAACGTACTTGCAGACTTGAAAACCCTTGCCTATTGTAGAGCGCGCCTCCTACTTCCACTGCTGAACGAAAACCCATGATTTTGGACCCTGTTTTCATGCGAAAAGGCTAATAGAAATGTTTCACGTTTGTTACACTCAAACAGTGTCTCCTCTCATATGCTGAACTGGTCGCATTGTGGATTTTGGTTAAAACATGATTTTGGACAATGTTCATGGAACTCAGTTTAAAACGTACTTGCAGACTTGAAAACCCTTGCCTATTGTAGAGCGCGCCTCCTACTTCCACTGCTGAACGAAAACCCATGATTTTGGACCCTGTTTTCATGCGAAAAGGCTAAAAGAAATGTTTCACGTTTGTTACACTCAAACAGTGTCTCCTCTCATATGCTGAACTGGTCGCATTGTGGATTTTGGTTAAAACATGATTTTGGACAATGTTCATGGAACTCAGTTTAAAACGTACTTGCAGACTTGAAAACCCTTGCCTATTGTAGAGCGCGCCTCCTACTTCCACTGCTGGACGAAAACCCATGATTTTGGACCCTGTTTTCATGCGAAAAGGCTAAAAGAAATGTTTCACGTTTGTTACACTCAAACAGTGTCTCCTCTAATATGCTGAACTGGTCGCATTTTGGATTTTGGTTAAAACATGATTTTGGACAATGTTCATGGAACTCAGCTTAAAACGTACTTGCAGACTTGAAAACCCTTGCCTATTGTAGAGCGCGCCTCCTACTTCCACTGCTGAACGAAAACCCATGATTTTGGACCCTGTTTTCATGCGAAAAGGCTAAAAGAAATGTTTCACGTTTGTTACACTCAAACAGTGTCTCCTCTCATATGCTGAACTGGTCGCATTGTGGATTTTGGTTAAAACATGATTTTGGACAATGTTCATGGAACTCAGCTTAAAACGTACTTGCAGACTTGAAAACCCTTGCCTATTGTAGAGCGCGCCTCCTACTTCCACTGCTGAACGAAAACCCATGATTTTGGACCCTGTTTTCATGCGAAAAGGCTAAAAGAAATGTTTCACGTTTGTTACACTCAAACAGTGTCTCCTCTCATATGCTGAACTGGTCGCATTGTGGATTTTGGTTAAAACATGATTTTGGACAATGTTCATGGAACTCAGTTTAAAACGTACTTGCAGACTTGAAAACCCTTGCCTATTGTAGAGCGCGCCTCCTACTTCCACTGCTGAACGAAAACCCATGATTTTGGACCCTGTTTTCATGCGAAAAGGCTAAAAGAAATGTTTCACGTTTGTTACACTCAAACAGTGTCTCCTCTCATATGCTGAACTGGTCGCATTGTGGATTTTGGTTAAAACATGATTTTGGACAATGTTCATGGAACTCAGCTTAAAACGTACTTGCAGACTTGAAAACCCTTGCCTATTGTAGAGCGCGCCTCCTACTTCCACTGCTGAACGAAAACCCATGATTTTGGACCCTGTTTTCATGCGAAAAGGCTAAAAGAAATGTTTCACGTTTGTTACACTCAAACAGTGTATCCTCTCATATGCTGAACTGGTCGCATTGCGGATTTTGGTTAAAACATGATTTTGGACAATGTTCATGGAACTCAGTTTAAAACGTACTTGCAGACTTGAAAACCCTTGCCTATTGTAGAGCACGCCTCCTACTTCCACTGCTGAACGAAAACCCATGATTTTGGACCCTGTTTTCATGCGAAAAGGCTAAAAGAAATGTTTCACGTTTGTTACACTCAAACAGTGTCTCCTCTCATATGCTGAACTGGTCGCATTGTGGATTTTGGTTAAAATATGATTTTGGACAATGTTCATGGAACTCAGTTTAAAACGTACTTGCAGACTTGAAAACCCTTGCCTATTGTAGAGCGCGCCTCCTACTTCCACTGCTGAACGAAAACCCATGATTTTGGACCCTGTTTTCATGCGAAAAGGCTAAAAGAAATGTTTCACGTTTGTTACACTCAAACAGTGTCTCCTCTCATATGCTGAACTGGTCGCATTGTGGATTTTGGTTAAAACATGATTTTGGACAATGTTCATGGAACTCAGCTTAAAACGTACTTGCAGACTTGAAAACCCTTGCCTATTGTAGAGAGCGCCTCCTACTTCCACTGCTGAACGAAAACCCATGATTTTGGACCCTGTTTTCATGCGAAAAGGATAAAAGAAATGTTTCACGTTTGTTACACTCAAACAGTGTCTCCTCTCATATGCTGAACTGGTCGCATTGTGGATTTTGGTTAAAACATGATTTTGGACAATGTTCATGGAACTCAGCTTAAAACGTACTTGCAGACTTGAAAACCCTTGCCTATTGTAGAGCGCGCCTCCTACTTCCACTGCTGAACGAAAACCCATGATTTTGGACCCTGTTTTCATGCGAAAAGGCTAAAAGAAATGTTTCACGTTTGTTACACTCAAACAGTGTCTAATCTCATATGCTGAACTGGTCTCATTGTGGATTTTGGTTAAAACATGATTTTGGACAATGTTCATGGAACTCAGCTTAAAACGTACTTGCAGACTTGAAAACCCTTGCCTATTGTAGAGCGCGACTCCTACTTCCACTGCTGAACGAAAACCCATGATTTTGGACCCTGTTTTCATGCGAAAAGGCTAATAGAAATGTTTCACGTTTGTTACACTCAAACAGTGTCTCCTCTCATATGCTGAACTGGTCGCATTGTGGATTTTGGTTAAAACATGATTTTGGACAATGTTCATGGAACTCAGCTTAAAACGTACTTGCAGACTTGAAAACCCTTGCCTATTGTAGAGCGCGCCTCCTACTTCCACTGCTGAACGAAAACCCATGATTTTGGACCCTGTTTTCATGCGAAAAGGCTAAAAGAAATGTTTCACGTTTGTTACACTCAAACAGTGTCTCCTCTCATATGCTGAACTGGTCTCATTGTGGATTTTGGTTAAAACATGATTTTGGACAATGTTCATGGAACTCAGCTTAAAACGTACTTGCAGACTTGAAAACCCTTGCCTATTGTAGAGCGCGACTCCTACTTCCACTGCTGAACGAAAACCCATGATTTTGGACCCTGTTTTCATGCGAAAAGGCTAATAGAAATGTTTCACGTTTGTTACACTCAAACAGTGTCTCCTCTCATATGCTGAACTGGTCGCATTGTGGATTTTGGTTAAAACATGATTTTGGACAATGTTCATGGAACTCAGTTTAAAACGTACTTGCAGACTTGAAAACCCTTGCCTATTGTAGAGCGCGCCTCCTACTTCCACTGCTGAACGAAAACCCATGATTTTGGACCCTGTTTTCATGCGAAAAGGCTAATAGAAATGTTTCACGTTTGTTACACTCAAACAGTGTCTCCTCTCATATGCTGAACTGGTCGCATTGTGGATTTTGGTTAAAACATGATTTTGGACAATGTTCATGGAACTCAGTTTAAAACGTACTTGCAGACTTGAAAACCCTTGCCTATTGTAGAGCGCGCCTCCTACTTCCACTGCTGAACGAAAACCCATGATTTTGGACCCTGTTTTCATGCGAAAAGGCTAAAAGAAATGTTTCACGTTTGTTACACTCAAACAGTGTCTCCTCTCATATGCTGAACTGGTCGCATTGTGGATTTTGGTTAAAACATGATTTTGGACAATGTTCATGGAACTCAGTTTAAAACGTACTTCCAGACTTGAAAACCCTTGCCTATTGTAGAGCGCGCCTCCTACTTCCACTGCTGAACGAAAACCCATGATTTTGGACCCTGTTTTCATGCGAAAAGGCTAAAAGAAATGTTTCACGTTTGTTACACTCAAACAGTGTCTCCTCTAATATGCTGAACTGGTCGCATTTTGGATTTTGGTTAAAACATGATTTTGGACAATGTTCATGGAACTCAGCTTAAAACGTACTTGCAGACTTGAAAACCCTTGCCTATTGTAGAGCGCGCCTCCTACTTCCACTGCTGAACGAAAACCCATGATTTTGGACCCTGTTTTCATGCGAAAAGGCTAATAGAAATGTTTCACGTTTGTTACACTCAAACAGTGTCTCCTCTCATATGCTGAACTGGTCGCATTGTGGATTTTGGTTAAAACATGATTTTGGACAATGTTCATGGAACTCAGTTTTATAACGTACTTGCAGACTTGAAAACCCTTGCCTATTGTAGAGCGCGCCTCCTACTTCCACTGCTGAACGAAAACCCATGATTTTGGACCCTGTTTTCATGCGAAAAGGCTAAAAGAAATGTTTCACGTTTGTTACACTCAAACAGTGTCTCCTCTCATATGCTGAACTGGTCGCATTGTGGATTTTGGTTAAAACATGATTTTGGACAATGTTCATGGAACTCAGCTTAAAACGTACTTGCAGACTTGAAAACCCTTGCCTATTGTAGAGCGCGCCTCCTACTTCCACTGATGAACGAAAACCCATGATTTTGGACCCTGTTTTCATGCGAAAAGGCTAAAAGAAATGTTTCACGTTTGTTACACTCAAACAGTGTCTCCTCTCATATGCTGAACTGGTCGCATTGTGGATTTTGGTTAAAACATGATTTTGGACAATGTTCATGGAACTCAGCTTAAAACGTACTTGCAGACTTGAAAACCCTTGCCTATTGTAGAGCGCGCCTCCTACTTCCACTGCTGAACGAAAACCCATGATTTTGGACCCTGTTTTCATGCGAAAAGGCTAATAGAAATGTTTCACGTTTGTTACACTCAAACAGTGTCTCCTCTCATATGCTGAACTGGTCGCATTGTGGATTTTGGTTAAAACATGATTTTGGACAATGTTCATGGAACTCAGTTTAAAACGTACTTGCAGACTTGAAAACCCTTGCCTATTGTAGAGCGCGCCTCCTACTTCCACTGCTGAACGAAAACCCATGATTTTGGACCCTGTTTTCATTCGAAAAGGCTAAAAGAAATGTTTCACGTTTGTTACACTCAAACAGTGTCTCCTCTCATATGCTGAACTGGTCGCATTGTGGATTTTGGTTAAAACATGATTTTGGACAATGTTCATGGAACTCAGCTTAAACGTACTTGCAGACTTGAAAACCCTTGCCTATTGTAGAGCGCGCCTCCTACTTCCACTGCTGAACGAAAACCCATGATTTTGGACCCTGTTTTCATGCGAAAAGGCTAAAAGAAATGTTTCACGTTTGTTACACTCAAACAGTGTCTCCTCTCATATGCTGAACTGGTCGCATTGCGGATTTTGGTTAAAACATGATTTTGGACAATGTTCATGGAACTCAGTTTAAAACGTACTTGCAGACTTGAAAACCCTTGCCTATTGTAGAGCGCGCCTCCTACTTCCACTGCTGAACGAAAACCCATGATTTTGGACCCTGTTTTCATGCGAAAAGGCTAAAAGAAATGTTTCACGTTTGTTACACTCAAACAGTGTCTCCTCTCATATGCTGAACTGGTCGCATTGTGGATTTTGGTTAAAATATGATTTTGGACAATGTTCATGGAACTCAGTTTAAAACGTACTTGCAGACTTGAAAACCCTTGCCTATTGTAGAGCGCGCCTCCTACTTCCACTGCTGAACGAAAACCCATGATTTTGGACCCTGTTTTCATGCGAAAAGGCTAAAAGAAATGTTTCACGTTTGTTACACTCAAACAGTGTCTCCTCTCATATGCTGAACTGGTCTCATTGTGGATTTTGGTTAAAACATGATTTTGGACAATGTTCATGGAACTCAGCTTAAAACGTACTTGCAGACTTGAAAACCCTTGCCTATTGTAGAGCGCGACTCCTACTTCCACTGCTGAACGAAAACCCATTATTTTGGACCCTGTTTTCATGCGAAAAGGCTAATAGAAATGTTTCACGTTTGTTACACTCAAACAGTGTCTCCTCTCATATGCTGAACTGGTCGCATTGTGGATTTTGGTTAAAACATGATTTTGGACAATGTTCATGGAACTCAGTTTAAAACGTACTTGCAGACTTGAAAACCCTTGCCTATTGTAGAGAGCGCCTCCTACTTCCACTGCTGAACGAAAACCCATGATTTTGGACCCTGTTTTCATGCGAAAAGGATAAAAGAAATGTTTCACGTTTGTTACACTCAAACAGTGTCTCCTCTCATATGCTGAACTGTTCGCATTGCGGATTTTGGTTAAAACATGATTTTGGACAATGTTCATGGAACTCAGTTTAAAACGTACTTGCAGACTTGAAAACCCTTGCCTATTGTAGAGCGCGCCTCCTACTTCCACTGCTGAACGAAAACCCATGATTTTGGACCCTGTTTTCATGCGAAAAGGCTAAAAGAAATGTTTCACGTTTGTTACACTCAAACAGTGTCTCCTTTCATATGCTGAACTGGTCGCATGGTGGATTTTGGTTAAAACATGATTTTGGACAATGTTCATGGAACTCAGTTTAAAACGTACTTGCAGACTTGAAAACCCTTGCCTATTGTAGAGCGCGCCTCCTACTTCCACTGCTGAACGAAAACCCATGGTTTTGGACCCTGTTTTCATGCGAAAAGGCTAAAAGAAATGTTTCACGTTTGTTACACTCAAACAGTGTCTCCTCTCATATGCTGAACTGGTCGCATTGTGGATTTTGGTTAAAACATGATTTTGGACAATGTTCATGGAACTCAGTTTAAAACGTACTTGCAGACTTGAAAACCCTTGCCTATTGTAGAGCGCGCCTCCTACTTCCACTGCTGAACGAAAACCCATGATTTTGGACCCTGTTTTCATGCGAAAAGGCTAAAAGAAATGTTTCACGTTTGTTACACTCAAACAGTGTCTCCTCTCATATGCTGAACTGGTCGCATTGTGGATTTTGGTTAAAACATGATTTTGGACAATGTTCATGGAACTCAGCTTAAAACGTACTTGCAGACTTGAAAACCCTTGCCTATTGTAGAGCGCGCCTCCTACTTCCACTGCTGAACGAAAACCCATGATTTTGGACCCTGTTTTCATGCGAAAAGGCTAAAAGAAATGTTTCACGTTTGTTACACTCAAACAGTGTCTCCTCTCATATGCTGAACTGGTCGCATTGTGGATTTTGGTTAAAACATGATTTTGGACAATGTTCATGGAACTCAGTTTAAAACGTACTTGCAGACTTGAAAACCCTTGCCTATTGTAGAGCGCGCCTCCTACTTCCACTGCTGAACGAAAACCCATGATTTTGGACCCTGTTTTCATGCGAAAAGGCTAAAAGAAATGTTTCACGTTTGTTACACTCAAACAGTGTCTCCTCTCATATGCTGAACTGGTCGCATTGTGGATTTTGGTTAAAACATGATTTTGGACAATGTTCATGGAACTCAGTTTAAAACGTACTTGCAGACTTGAAAACCCTTGCCTATTGTAGAGAGCGCCTCCTACTTCCACTGCTGAACGAAAACCCATGATTTTGGACCCTGTTTTCATGCGAAAAGGATAAAAGAAATGTTTCACGTTTGTTACACTCAAACAGTGTCTCCTCTCATATGCTGAACTGTTCGCATTGCGGATTTTGGTTAAAACATGATTTTGGACAATGTTCATGGAACTCAGTTTAAAACGTACTTGCAGACTTGAAAACCCTTGCCTATTGTAGAGCGCGCCTCCTACTTCCACTGCTGAACGAAAACCCATGATTTTGGACCCTGTTTTCATGCGAAAAGGCTAAAAGAAATGTTTCACGTTTGTTACACTCAAACAGTGTCTCCTCTCATATGCTGAACTGGTCGCATTGTGGATTTTGGTTAAAACATGATTTTGGACAATGTTCATGGAACTCAGTTTAAAACGTACTTGCAGACTTGAAAACCCTTGCCTATTGTAGAGAGCGCCTCCTACTTCCACTGCTGAACGAAAACCCATGATTTTGGACCCTGTTTTCATGCGAAAAGGATAAAAGAAATGTTTCACGTTTGTTACACTCAAACAGTGTCTCCTCTCATATGCTGAACTGTTCGCATTGCGGATTTTGGTTAAAACATGATTTTGGACAATGTTCATGGAACTCAGTTTAAAACGTACTTGCAGACTTGAAAACCCTTGCCTATTGTAGAGCGCGCCTCCTACTTCCACTGCTGAACGAAAACCCATGATTTTGGACCCTGTTTTCATGCGAAAAGGCTAAAAGAAATGTTTCACGTTTGTTACACTCAAACAGTGTCTCCTTTCATATGCTGAACTGGTCGCATTGTGGATTTTGGTTAAAACATGATTTTGGACAATGTTCATGGAACTCAGTTTTATAACGTACTTGCAGACTTGAAAACCCTTGCCTATTGTAGAGCGCGCCTCCTACTTCCACTGCTGAACGAAAACCCATGATTTTGGACCCTGTTTTCATGCGAAAAGGCTAAAAGAAATGTTTCACGTTTGTTACACTCAAACAGTGTCTCCTCTCATATGCTGAACTGGTCGCATTGTGGATTTTGGTTAAAACATGATTTTGGACAATGTTCATGGAACTCAGTTTAAAACGTACTTGCAGACTTGAAAACCCTTGCCTATTGTAGAGCGCGCCTCCTACTTCCACTGCTGAACGAAAACCCATGATTTTGGACCCTGTTTACATGCGAAAAGGCTAAAAGAAATGTTTCACGTTTGTTACACTCAAACAGTGTCTCCTCTCATATGCTGAACTGGTCGCATTGTGGATTTTGTTTAAAACATGATTTTGGACAATGTTCATGGAACTCAGTTTAAAACGTACTTGCAGACTTGAAAACCCTTGCCTATTGTAGAGCGCGCCTCCTACTTCCACTGCTGAACGAAAACCCATGATTTTGGACCCTGTTTTCATGCGAAAAGGCTAAAAGAAATGTTTCACGTTTGTTACACTCAAACAGTGTCTCCTCTCATATGCTGAACTGGTCGCATTGCGGATTTTGTTTAAAACATGATTTTGGACAATGTTCATGGAACTCAGTTTAAAACGTACTTGCAGACTTGAAAACCCTTGCCTATTGTAGAGCGCGCCTCCTACTTCCACTGCTGAACGAAAACCCATGATTTTGGACCCTGTTTTCATGCGAAAAGGCTAAAAGAAATGTTTCACGTTTGTTACACTCAAACAGTGTCTCCTCTCATATGCTGAACTGGTCGCATTGTGGATTTTGGTTAAAACATGATTTTGGACAATGTTCATGGAACTCAGTTTAAAACGTACTTGCAGACTTGAAAACCCTTGCCTATTGTAGAGCGCGCCTCCTACTTCCACTGCTGAACGAAAACCCATGATTTTGGACCCTGTTTTCATGCGAAAAGGCTAAAAGAAATGTTTCACGTTTGTTACACTCAAACAGTGTCTCCTCTCATATGCTGAACTGGTCGCATTGCGGATTTTGTTTAAAACATGATTTTGGACAATGTTCATGGAACTCAGTTTAAAACGTACTTGCAGACTTGAAAACCCTTGCCTATTGTAGAGCGCGCCTCCTACTTCCACTGCTGAACGAAAACCCATGATTTTGGACCCTGTTTTCATGCGAAAAGGCTAAAAGAAATGTTTCACGTTTGTTACACTCAAACAGTGTCTCCTCTCATATGCTGAACTGATCGCATTGTGGATTTTGGTTAAAACATGATTTTGGACAATGTTCATGGAACTCAGTTTAAAACGTACTTGCAGACTTGAAAACCCTTGCCTATTGTAGAGCGCGCCTCCTACTTCCACTGCTGAACGAAAACCCATGATTTTGGACTCTGTTTTCATGCGAAAAGGCTAAAAGAAATGTTTCACGTTTGTTACACTCAAACAGTGTCTCCTCTCATATGCTGAACTGGTCGCATTGTGGATTTTGGTTAAAACATGATTTTGGACAATGTTCATGGAACTCAGCTTAAAACGTACTTGCAGACTTGAAAACCCTTGCCTATTGTAGAGCGCGCCTCCTACTTCCACTGCTGAACGAAAACCCATGATTTTGGACCCTGTTTTCATGCGAAAAGGCTAATAGAAATGTTTCACGTTTGTTACACTCAAACAGTGTCTCCTCTCATATGCTGAACTGGTCGCATTGTGGATTTTGGTTAAAACATGATTTTGGACAATGTTCATGGAACTCAGTTTAAAACGTACTTGCAGACTTGAAAACCCTTGCCTATTGTAGAGCGCGCCTCCTACTTCCACTGCTGAACGAAAACCCATGATTTTGGACCCTGTTTTCATTCGAAAAGGCTAAAAGAAATGTTTCACGTTTGTTACACTCAAACAGTGTCTCCTCTCATATGCTGAACTGGTCGCATTGCGGATTTTGGTTAAAACATGATTTTGGACAATGTTCATGGAACTCAGTTTAAAACGTACTTGCAGACTTGAAAACCCTTGCCTATTGTAGAGCGCGCCTCCTACTTCCACTGCTGAACGAAAACCCATGATTTTGGACCCTGTTTTCATGCGAAAAGGCTAAAAGAAATGTTTCACGTTTGTTACACTCAAACAGTGTCTCCTCTCATATGCTGAACTGGTCGCATTGTGGATTTTGGTTAAAACATGATTTTGGACAATGTTCATGGAACTCAGTTTAAAACGTACTTGCAGACTTGAAAACCCTTGCCTATTGTAGAGCGCGCCTCCTACTTCCACTGCTGAACGAAAACCCATGATTTTGGACCCTGTTTTCATGCGAAAAGGCTAAAAGAAATGTTTCACGTTTGTTACACTCAAACAGTGTCTCCTCTCATTTGCTGAACTGGTCGCATTGCGGATTTTGTTTAAAACATGATTTTGGACAATGTTCATGGAACTCAGTTTAAAACGTACTTGCAGACTTGAAAACCCTTGCCTATTGTAGAGCGCGCCTCCTACTTCCACTGCTGAACGAAAACCCATGATTTTGGACCCTGTTTTCATGCGAAAAGGCTAAAAGAAATGTTTCACGTTTGTTACACTCAAACAGTGTCTCCTCTCATATGCTGAACTGGTCGCATTGTGGATTTTGGTTAAAACATGATTTTGGACAATGTTCATGGAACTCAGTTTAAAACGTACTTGCAGACTTGAAAACCCTTGCCTATTGTAGAGCGCGCCTCCTACTTCCACTGCTGAACGAAAACCCATGATTTTGGACTCTGTTTTCATGCGAAAAGGCTAAAAGAAATGTTTCACGTTTGTTACACTCAAACAGTGTCTCCTCTCATATGCTGAACTGGTCGCATTGTGGATTTTGGTTAAAACATGATTTTGGACAATGTTCATGGAACTCAGCTTAAAACGTACTTGCAGACTTGAAAACCCTTGCCTATTGTAGAGCGCGCCTCCTACTTCCACTGATGAACGAAAACCCATGATTTTGGACCCTGTTTTCATGCGAAAAGGCTAAAAGAAATGTTTCACGTTTGTTACACTCAAACAGTGTCTCCTCTCATATGCTGAACTGGTCGCATTGTGGATTTTGGTTAAAACATGATTTTGGACAATGTTCATGGAACTCAGCTTAAAACGTACTTGCAGACTTGAAAACCCTTGCCTATTGTAGAGCGCGCCTCCTACTTCCACTGCTGAACGAAAACCCATGATTTTGGACCCTGTTTTCATGCGAAAAGGCTAATAGAAATGTTTCACGTTTGTTACACTCAAACAGTGTCTCCTCTCATATGCTGAACTGGTCGCATTGTGGATTTTGGTTAAAACATGATTTTGGACAATGTTCATGGAACTCAGTTTAAAACGTACTTGCAGACTTGAAAACCCTTGCCTATTGTAGAGCGCGCCTCCTACTTCCACTGCTGAACGAAAACCCATGATTTTGGACCCTGTTTTCATGCGAAAAGGCTAAAAGAAATGTTTCACGTTTGTTACACTCAAACAGTGTCTCCTCTCATATGCTGAACTGGTCGCATTGTGGATTTTGGTTAAAACATGATTTTGGACAATGTTCATGGAACTCAGCTTAAACGTACTTGCAGACTTGAAAACCCTTGCCTATTGTAGAGCGCGCCTCCTACTTCCACTGCTGAACGAAAACCCATGATTTTGGACCCTGTTTTCATGCGAAAAGGCTAAAAGAAATGTTTCACGTTTGTTACACTCAAACAGTGTCTCCTCTCATATGCTGAACTGGTCGCATTGCGGATTTTGGTTAAAACATGATTTTGGACAATGTTCATGGAACTCAGTTTAAAACGTACTTGCAGACTTGAAAACCCTTGCCTATTGTAGAGCGCGCCTCCTACTTCCACTGCTGAACGAAAACCCATGATTTTGGACCCTGTTTTCATGCGAAAAGGCTAAAAGAAATGTTTCACGTTTGTTACACTCAAACAGTGTCTCCTCTCATATGCTGAACTGGTCGCATTGTGGATTTTGGTTAAAATATGATTTTGGACAATGTTCATGGAACTCAGTTTAAAACGTACTTGCAGACTTGAAAACCCTTGCCTATTGTAGAGCGCGCCTCCTACTTCCACTGCTGAACGAAAACCCATGATTTTGGACCCTGTTTTCATGCGAAAAGGCTAAAAGAAATGTTTCACGTTTGTTACACTCAAACAGTGTCTCCTCTCATATGCTGAACTGGTCGCATTGTGGATTTTGGTTAAAACATGATTTTGGACAATGTTCATGGAACTCAGCTTAAAACGTACTTGCAGACTTGAAAACCCTTGCCTATTGTAGAGCGCGCCTCCTACTTCCACTGCTGAACGAAAACCCATGATTTTGGACCCTGTTTTCATGCGAAAAGGCTAAAAGAAATGTTTCACGTTTGTTACACTCAAACAGTGTCTCCTCTCATATGCTGAACTGGTCTCATTGTGGATTTTGGTTAAAACATGATTTTGGACAATGTTCATGGAACTCAGCTTAAAACGTACTTGCAGACTTGAAAACCCTTGCCTATTGTAGAGCGCGACTCCTACTTCCACTGCTGAACGAAAACCCATGATTTTGGACCCTGTTTTCATGCGAAAAGGCTAATAGAAATGTTTCACGTTTGTTACACTCAAACAGTGTCTCCTCTCATATGCTGAACTGGTCGCATTGTGGATTTTGGTTAAAACATGATTTTGGACAATGTTCATGGAACTCAGTTTAAAACGTACTTGCAGACTTGAAAACCCTTGCCTATTGTAGAGAGCGCCTCCTACTTCCACTGCTGAACGAAAACCCATGATTTTGGACCCTGTTTTCATGCGAAAAGGATAAAAGAAATGTTTCACGTTTGTTACACTCAAACAGTGTCTCCTCTCATATGCTGAACTGTTCGCATTGCGGATTTTGGTTAAAACATGATTTTGGACAATGTTCATGGAACTCAGTTTAAAACGTACTTGCAGACTTGAAAACCCTTGCCTATTGTAGAGCGCGCCTCCTACTTCCACTGCTGAACGAAAACCCATGATTTTGGACCCTGTTTTCATGCGAAAAGGCTAAAAGAAATGTTTCACGTTTGTTACACTCAAACAGTGTCTCCTTTCATATGCTGAACTGGTCGCATTGTGGATTTTGGTTAAAACATGATTTTGGACAATGTTCATGGAACTCAGTTTAAAACGTACTTGCAGACTTGAAAACCCTTGCCTATTGTAGAGCGCGCCTCCTACTTCCACTGCTGAACGAAAACCCATGATTTTGGACCCTGTTTTCATGCGAAAAGGCTAAAAGAAATGTTTCACGTTTGTTACACTCAAACAGTGTCTCCTCTCATATGCTGAACTGGTCGCATTGTGGATTTTGGTTAAAACATGATTTTGGACAATGTTCATGGAACTCAGTTTAAAACGTACTTGCAGACTTGAAAACCCTTGCCTATTGTAGAGCGCGCCTCCTACTTCCACTGCTGAACGAAAACCCATGATTTTGGACCCTGTTTTCATGCGAAAAGGCTAAAAGAAATGTTTCACATTTGTTACACTCAAACAGTGTCTCCTCTCATATGCTGAACTGGTCGCATTGTGGATTTTGGTTAAAACATGATTTTGGACAATGTTCATGGAACTCAGCTTAAAACGTACTTGCAGACTTGAAAACCCTTGCCTATTGTAGAGCGCGCCTCCTACTTCCACTGCTGAACGAAAACCCATGATTTTGGACCCTGTTTTCATGCGAAAAGGCTAAAAGAAATGTTTCACGTTTGTTACACTCAAACAGTGTCTCCTCTCATATGCTGAACTGGTCGCATTGCGGATTTTGGTTAAAACATGATTTTGGACAATGTTCATGGAACTCAGTTTAAAACGTACTTGCAGACTTGAAAACCCTTGCCTATTGTAGAGCGCGCCTCCTACTTCCACTGCTGAACGAAAACCCATGATTTTGGACCCTGTTTTCATGCGAAAAGGCTAAAAGAAATGTTTTACGTTTGTTACACTCAACAGTGTCTCCTCTCATATGCTGAACTGGTCGCATTGTGGATTTTGGTTAAAATATGATTTTGGACAATGTTCATGGAACTCAGTTTAAAACGTACTTGCAGACTTGAAAACCCTTGCCTATTGTAGAGCGCGCCTCCTACTTCCACTGCTGAATGAAAACCCATGATTTTGGACCCTGTTTTCATGCGAAAAGGCTAAAAGAAATGTTTCACGTTTGTTACACTCAAACAGTGTCTCCTCTCATATGCTGAACTGGTCGCATTGTGGATTTTGGTTAAAACATGATTTTGGACAATGTTCATGGAACTCAGCTTAAAACGTACTTGCAGACTTGAAAACCCTTGCCTATTGTAGAGCGCGCCTCCTATTTCCACTGCTGAACGAAAACCCATGATTTTGGACCCTGTTTTCATGCGAAAAGGCTAAAAGAAATGTTTCACGTTTGTTACACTCAAACAGTGTCTCCTCTCATATGCTGAACTGGTCGCATTGTGGATTTTGGTTAAAACATGATTTTGGACAATGTTCATGGAACTCAGTTTAAAACGTACTTGCAGACTTGAAAACCCTTGCCTATTGTAGAGAGCGCCTCCTACTTCCACTGCTGAACGAAAACCCATGATTTTGGACCCTGTTTTCATGCGAAAAGGATAAAAGAAATGTTTCACGTTTGTTACACTCAAACAGTGTCTCCTCTCATATGCTGAACTGTTCGCATTGCGGATTTTGGTTAAAACATGATTTTGGACAATGTTCATGGAACTCAGTTTAAAACGTACTTGCAGACTTGAAAACCCTTGCCTATTGTAGAGCGCGCCTCCTACTTCCACTGCTGAACGAAAACCCATGATTTTGGACCCTGTTTTCATGCGAAAAGGCTAAAAGAAATGTTTCACGTTTGTTACACTCAAACAGTGTCTCCTCTCATATGCTGAACTGGTCGCATTGTGGATTTTGGTTAAAACATGATTTTGGACAATGTTCATGGAACTCAGTTTAAAACGTACTTGCAGACTTGAAAACCCTTGCCTATTGTAGAGAGCGCCTCCTACTTCCACTGCTGAACGAAAACCCATGATTTTGGACCCTGTTTTCATGCGAAAAGGATAAAAGAAATGTTTCACGTTTGTTACACTCAAACAGTGTCTCCTCTCATATGCTGAACTGTTCGCATTGCGGATTTTGGTTAAAACATGATTTTGGACAATGTTCATGGAACTCAGTTTAAAACGTACTTGCAGACTTGAAAACCCTTGCCTATTGTAGAGCGCGCCTCCTACTTCCACTGCTGAACGAAAACCCATGATTTTGGACCCTGTTTTCATGCGAAAAGGCTAAAAGAAATGTTTCACGTTTGTTACACTCAAACAGTGTCTCCTTTCATATGCTGAACTGGTCGCATTGTGGATTTTGGTTAAAACATGATTTTGGACAATGTTCATGGAACTCAGTTTTATAACGTACTTGCAGACTTGAAAACCCTTGCCTATTGTAGAGCGCGCCTCCTACTTCCACTGCTGAACGAAAACCCATGATTTTGGACCCTGTTTTCATGCGAAAAGGCTAAAAGAAATGTTTCACGTTTGTTACACTCAAACAGTGTCTCCTCTCATATGCTGAACTGGTCGCATTGTGGATTTTGGTTAAAACATGATTTTGGACAATGTTCATGGAACTCAGTTTAAAACGTACTTGCAGACTTGAAAACCCTTGCCTATTGTAGAGCGCGCCTCCTACTTCCACTGCTGAACGAAAACCCATGATTTTGGACCCTGTTTACATGCGAAAAGGCTAAAAGAAATGTTTCACGTTTGTTACACTCAAACAGTGTCTCCTCTCATATGCTGAACTGGTCGCATTGTGGATTTTGTTTAAAACATGATTTTGGACAATGTTCATGGAACTCAGTTTAAAACGTACTTGCAGACTTGAAAACCCTTGCCTATTGTAGAGCGCGCCTCCTACTTCCACTGCTGAACGAAAACCCATGATTTTGGACCCTGTTTTCATGCGAAAAGGCTAAAAGAAATGTTTCACGTTTGTTACACTCAAACAGTGTCTCCTCTCATATGCTGAACTGGTCGCATTGCGGATTTTGTTTAAAACATGATTTTGGACAATGTTCATGGAACTCAGTTTAAAACGTACTTGCAGACTTGAAAACCCTTGCCTATTGTAGAGCGCGCCTCCTACTTCCACTGCTGAACGAAAACCCATGATTTTGGACCCTGTTTTCATGCGAAAAGGCTAAAAGAAATGTTTCACGTTTGTTACACTCAAACAGTGTCTCCTCTCATATGCTGAACTGGTCGCATTGTGGATTTTGGTTAAAACATGATTTTGGACAATGTTCATGGAACTCAGTTTAAAACGTACTTGCAGACTTGAAAACCCTTGCCTATTGTAGAGCGCGCCTCCTACTTCCACTGCTGAACGAAAACCCATGATTTTGGACCCTGTTTTCATGCGAAAAGGCTAAAAGAAATGTTTCACGTTTGTTACACTCAAACAGTGTCTCCTCTCATATGCTGAACTGGTCGCATTGCGGATTTTGTTTAAAACATGATTTTGGACAATGTTCATGGAACTCAGTTTAAAACGTACTTGCAGACTTGAAAACCCTTGCCTATTGTAGAGCGCGCCTCCTACTTCCACTGCTGAACGAAAACCCATGATTTTGGACCCTGTTTTCATGCGAAAAGGCTAAAAGAAATGTTTCACGTTTGTTACACTCAAACAGTGTCTCCTCTCATATGCTGAACTGATCGCATTGTGGATTTTGGTTAAAACATGATTTTGGACAATGTTCATGGAACTCAGTTTAAAACGTACTTGCAGACTTGAAAACCCTTGCCTATTGTAGAGCGCGCCTCCTACTTCCACTGCTGAACGAAAACCCATGATTTTGGACTCTGTTTTCATGCGAAAAGGCTAAAAGAAATGTTTCACGTTTGTTACACTCAAACAGTGTCTCCTCTCATATGCTGAACTGGTCGCATTGTGGATTTTGGTTAAAACATGATTTTGGACAATGTTCATGGAACTCAGCTTAAAACGTACTTGCAGACTTGAAAACCCTTGCCTATTGTAGAGCGCGCCTCCTACTTCCACTGCTGAACGAAAACCCATGATTTTGGACCCTGTTTTCATGCGAAAAGGCTAATAGAAATGTTTCACGTTTGTTACACTCAAACAGTGTCTCCTCTCATATGCTGAACTGGTCGCATTGTGGATTTTGGTTAAAACATGATTTTGGACAATGTTCATGGAACTCAGTTTAAAACGTACTTGCAGACTTGAAAACCCTTGCCTATTGTAGAGCGCGCCTCCTACTTCCACTGCTGAACGAAAACCCATGATTTTGGACCCTGTTTTCATTCGAAAAGGCTAAAAGAAATGTTTCACGTTTGTTACACTCAAACAGTGTCTCCTCTCATATGCTGAACTGGTCGCATTGCGGATTTTGGTTAAAACATGATTTTGGACAATGTTCATGGAACTCAGTTTAAAACGTACTTGCAGACTTGAAAACCCTTGCCTATTGTAGAGCGCGCCTCCTACTTCCACTGCTGAACGAAAACCCATGATTTTGGACCCTGTTTTCATGCGAAAAGGCTAAAAGAAATGTTTCACGTTTGTTACACTCAAACAGTGTCTCCTCTCATATGCTGAACTGGTCGCATTGTGGATTTTGGTTAAAACATGATTTTGGACAATGTTCATGGAACTCAGTTTAAAACGTACTTGCAGACTTGAAAACCCTTGCCTATTGTAGAGCGCGCCTCCTACTTCCACTGCTGAACGAAAACCCATGATTTTGGACCCTGTTTTCATGCGAAAAGGCTAAAAGAAATGTTTCACGTTTGTTACACTCAAACAGTGTCTCCTCTCATTTGCTGAACTGGTCGCATTGCGGATTTTGTTTAAAACATGATTTTGGACAATGTTCATGGAACTCAGTTTAAAACGTACTTGCAGACTTGAAAACCCTTGCCTATTGTAGAGCGCGCCTCCTACTTCCACTGCTGAACGAAAACCCATGATTTTGGACCCTGTTTTCATGCGAAAAGGCTAAAAGAAATGTTTCACGTTTGTTACACTCAAACAGTGTCTCCTCTCATATGCTGAACTGGTCGCATTGTGGATTTTGGTTAAAACATGATTTTGGACAATGTTCATGGAACTCAGTTTAAAACGTACTTGCAGACTTGAAAACCCTTGCCTATTGTAGAGCGCGCCTCCTACTTCCACTGCTGAACGAAAACCCATGATTTTGGACTCTGTTTTCATGCGAAAAGGCTAAAAGAAATGTTTCACGTTTGTTACACTCAAACAGTGTCTCCTCTCATATGCTGAACTGGTCGCATTGTGGATTTTGGTTAAAACATGATTTTGGACAATGTTCATGGAACTCAGCTTAAAACGTACTTGCAGACTTGAAAACCCTTGCCTATTGTAGAGCGCGCCTCCTACTTCCACTGATGAACGAAAACCCATGATTTTGGACCCTGTTTTCATGCGAAAAGGCTAAAAGAAATGTTTCACGTTTGTTACACTCAAACAGTGTCTCCTCTCATATGCTGAACTGGTCGCATTGTGGATTTTGGTTAAAACATGATTTTGGACAATGTTCATGGAACTCAGCTTAAAACGTACTTGCAGACTTGAAAACCCTTGCCTATTGTAGAGCGCGCCTCCTACTTCCACTGCTGAACGAAAACCCATGATTTTGGACCCTGTTTTCATGCGAAAAGGCTAATAGAAATGTTTCACGTTTGTTACACTCAAACAGTGTCTCCTCTCATATGCTGAACTGGTCGCATTGTGGATTTTGGTTAAAACATGATTTTGGACAATGTTCATGGAACTCAGTTTAAAACGTACTTGCAGACTTGAAAACCCTTGCCTATTGTAGAGCGCGCCTCCTACTTCCACTGCTGAACGAAAACCCATGATTTTGGACCCTGTTTTCATGCGAAAAGGCTAAAAGAAATGTTTCACGTTTGTTACACTCAAACAGTGTCTCCTCTCATATGCTGAACTGGTCGCATTGTGGATTTTGGTTAAAACATGATTTTGGACAATGTTCATGGAACTCAGCTTAAACGTACTTGCAGACTTGAAAACCCTTGCCTATTGTAGAGCGCGCCTCCTACTTCCACTGCTGAACGAAAACCCATGATTTTGGACCCTGTTTTCATGCGAAAAGGCTAAAAGAAATGTTTCACGTTTGTTACACTCAAACAGTGTCTCCTCTCATATGCTGAACTGGTCGCATTGCGGATTTTGGTTAAAACATGATTTTGGACAATGTTCATGGAACTCAGTTTAAAACGTACTTGCAGACTTGAAAACCCTTGCCTATTGTAGAGCGCGCCTCCTACTTCCACTGCTGAACGAAAACCCATGATTTTGGACCCTGTTTTCATGCGAAAAGGCTAAAAGAAATGTTTCACGTTTGTTACACTCAAACAGTGTCTCCTCTCATATGCTGAACTGGTCGCATTGTGGATTTTGGTTAAAATATGATTTTGGACAATGTTCATGGAACTCAGTTTAAAACGTACTTGCAGACTTGAAAACCCTTGCCTATTGTAGAGCGCGCCTCCTACTTCCACTGCTGAACGAAAACCCATGATTTTGGACCCTGTTTTCATGCGAAAAGGCTAAAAGAAATGTTTCACGTTTGTTACACTCAAACAGTGTCTCCTCTCATATGCTGAACTGGTCGCATTGTGGATTTTGGTTAAAACATGATTTTGGACAATGTTCATGGAACTCAGCTTAAAACGTACTTGCAGACTTGAAAACCCTTGCCTATTGTAGAGCGCGCCTCCTACTTCCACTGCTGAACGAAAACCCATGATTTTGGACCCTGTTTTCATGCGAAAAGGCTAAAAGAAATGTTTCACGTTTGTTACACTCAAACAGTGTCTCCTCTCATATGCTGAACTGGTCTCATTGTGGATTTTGGTTAAAACATGATTTTGGACAATGTTCATGGAACTCAGCTTAAAACGTACTTGCAGACTTGAAAACCCTTGCCTATTGTAGAGCGCGACTCCTACTTCCACTGCTGAACGAAAACCCATGATTTTGGACCCTGTTTTCATGCGAAAAGGCTAATAGAAATGTTTCACGTTTGTTACACTCAAACAGTGTCTCCTCTCATATGCTGAACTGGTCGCATTGTGGATTTTGGTTAAAACATGATTTTGGACAATGTTCATGGAACTCAGTTTAAAACGTACTTGCAGACTTGAAAACCCTTGCCTATTGTAGAGAGCGCCTCCTACTTCCACTGCTGAACGAAAACCCATGATTTTGGACCCTGTTTTCATGCGAAAAGGATAAAAGAAATGTTTCACGTTTGTTACACTCAAACAGTGTCTCCTCTCATATGCTGAACTGTTCGCATTGCGGATTTTGGTTAAAACATGATTTTGGACAATGTTCATGGAACTCAGTTTAAAACGTACTTGCAGACTTGAAAACCCTTGCCTATTGTAGAGCGCGCCTCCTACTTCCACTGCTGAACGAAAACCCATGATTTTGGACCCTGTTTTCATGCGAAAAGGCTAAAAGAAATGTTTCACGTTTGTTACACTCAAACAGTGTCTCCTTTCATATGCTGAACTGGTCGCATTGTGGATTTTGGTTAAAACATGATTTTGGACAATGTTCATGGAACTCAGTTTAAAACGTACTTGCAGACTTGAAAACCCTTGCCTATTGTAGAGCGCGCCTCCTACTTCCACTGCTGAACGAAAACCCATGATTTTGGACCCTGTTTTCATGCGAAAAGGCTAAAAGAAATGTTTCACGTTTGTTACACTCAAACAGTGTCTCCTCTCATATGCTGAACTGGTCGCATTGTGGATTTTGGTTAAAACATGATTTTGGACAATGTTCATGGAACTCAGTTTAAAACGTACTTGCAGACTTGAAAACCCTTGCCTATTGTAGAGCGCGCCTCCTACTTCCACTGCTGAACGAAAACCCATGATTTTGGACCCTGTTTTCATGCGAAAAGGCTAAAAGAAATGTTTCACATTTGTTACACTCAAACAGTGTCTCCTCTCATATGCTGAACTGGTCGCATTGTGGATTTTGGTTAAAACATGATTTTGGACAATGTTCATGGAACTCAGCTTAAAACGTACTTGCAGACTTGAAAACCCTTGCCTATTGTAGAGCGCGCCTCCTACTTCCACTGCTGAACGAAAACCCATGATTTTGGACCCTGTTTTCATGCGAAAAGGCTAAAAGAAATGTTTCACGTTTGTTACACTCAAACAGTGTCTCCTCTCATATGCTGAACTGGTCGCATTGCGGATTTTGGTTAAAACATGATTTTGGACAATGTTCATGGAACTCAGTTTAAAACGTACTTGCAGACTTGAAAACCCTTGCCTATTGTAGAGCGCGCCTCCTACTTCCACTGCTGAACGAAAACCCATGATTTTGGACCCTGTTTTCATGCGAAAAGGCTAAAAGAAATGTTTTACGTTTGTTACACTCAACAGTGTCTCCTCTCATATGCTGAACTGGTCGCATTGTGGATTTTGGTTAAAATATGATTTTGGACAATGTTCATGGAACTCAGTTTAAAACGTACTTGCAGACTTGAAAACCCTTGCCTATTGTAGAGCGCGCCTCCTACTTCCACTGCTGAATGAAAACCCATGATTTTGGACCCTGTTTTCATGCGAAAAGGCTAAAAGAAATGTTTCACGTTTGTTACACTCAAACAGTGTCTCCTCTCATATGCTGAACTGGTCGCATTGTGGATTTTGGTTAAAACATGATTTTGGACAATGTTCATGGAACTCAGCTTAAAACGTACTTGCAGACTTGAAAACCCTTGCCTATTGTAGAGCGCGCCTCCTATTTCCACTGCTGAACGAAAACCCATGATTTTGGACCCTGTTTTCATGCGAAAAGGCTAAAAGAAATGTTTCACGTTTGTTACACTCAAACAGTGTCTCCTCTCATATGCTGAACTGGTCTCATTGTGGATTTTGGTTAAAACATGATTTTGGACAATGTTCATGGAACTCAGCTTAAAACGTACTTGCAGACTTGAAAACCCTTGCCTATTGTAGAGCGCGACTCCTACTTCCACTGCTGAACGAAAACCCATGATTTTGGACCCTGTTTTCATGCGAAAAGGCTAATAGAAATGTTTCACGTTTGTTACACTCAAACAGTGTCTCCTCTCATATGCTGAACTGGTCGCATTGTGGATTTTGGTTAAAACATGATTTTGGACAATGTTCATGGAACTCAGTTTAAAACGTACTTGCAGACTTGAAAACCCTTGCCTATTGTAGAGCGCGCCTCCTACTTCCACTGCTGAACGAAAACCCATGATTTTGGACCCTGTTTTCATGCGAAAAGGATAAAAGAAATGTTTCACGTTTGTTACACTCAAACAGTGTCTCCTCTCATATGCTGAACTGTTCGCATTGCGGATTTTGGTTAAAACATGATTTTGGACAATGTTCATGGAACTCAGTTTAAAACGTACTTGCAGACTTGAAAACCCTTGCCTATTGTAGAGCGCGCCTCCTACTTCCACTGCTGAACGAAAACCCATGATTTTGGACCCTGTTTTCATGCAAAAAGGCTAAAAGAAATGTTTCACGTTTGTTACACTCAAACAGTGTCTCCTCTCATATGCTGAACTGGTCGCATTGTGGATTTTGGTTAAAACATGATTTTGGACAATGTTCATGGAACTCAGCTTAAAACGTACTTGCAGACTTGAAAACCCTTGCCTATTGTAGAGCGCGCCTCCTACTTCCACTGCTGAACGAAAACCCATGATTTTGGACCCTGTTTTCATGCGAAAAGGCTAAAAGAAATGTTTCACGTTTGTTACACTCAAACAGTGTATCCTCTCATATGCTGAACTGGTCGCATTGCGGATTTTGGTTAAAACATGATTTTGGACAATGTTCATGGAACTCAGTTTAAAACGTACTTGCAGACTTGAAAACCCTTGCCTATTGTAGAGCGCGCCTCCTACTTCCACTGCTGAACGAAAACCCATGATTTTGGACCCTGTTTTCATGCGAAAAGGCTAAAAGAAATGTTTCACGTTTGTTACACTCAAACAGTGTCTCCTCTCATATGCTGAACTGGTCGCATTGTGGATTTTGGTTAAAATATGATTTTGGACAATGTTCATGGAACTCAGTTTAAAACGTACTTGCAGACTTGAAAACCCTTGCCTATTGTAGAGCGCGCCTCCTACTTCCACTGCTGAACGAAAACCCATGATTTTGGACCCTGTTTTCATGCGAAAAGGCTAAAAGAAATGTTTCACGTTTGTTACACTCAAACAGTGTCTCCTCTCATATGCTGAACTGGTCGCATTGTGGATTTTGGTTAAAACATGATTTTGGACAATGTTCATGGAACTCAGCTTAAAACGTACTTGCAGACTTGAAAACCCTTGCCTATTGTAGAGCGCGCCTCCTACTTCCACTGCTGAACGAAAACCCATGATTTTGGACCCTGTTTTCATGCGAAAAGGCTAAAAGAAATGTTTCACGTTTGTTACACTCAAACAGTGTCTCCTCTCATATGCTGAACTGGTCGCATTGTGGATTTTGGTTAAAACATGATTTTGGACAATGTTCATGGAACTCAGCTTAAAACGTACTTGCAGACTTGAAAACCCTTGCCTATTGTAGAGCGCGCCTCCTACTTCCACTGCTGAACGAAAACCCATGATTTTGGACCCTGTTTTCATGCGAAAAGGCTAAAAGAAATGTTTCACGTTTGTTACACTCAAACAGTGTCTCCTCTCATATGCTGAACTGGTCGCATTGTGGATTTTGGTTAAAACATGATTTTGGACAATGTTCATGGAACTCAGCTTAAAACGTACTTGCAGACTTGAAAACCCTTGCCTATTGTAGAGCGCGCCTCCTACTTCCACTGCTGAACGAAAACCCATGATTTTGGACCCTGTTTTCATGCGAAAAGGCTAAAAGAAATGTTTCACGTTTGTTACACTCAAACAGTGTCTCCTCTCATATGCTGAACTGGTCGCATTGTGGATTTTGGTTAAAACATGATTTTGGACAATGTTCATGGAACTCAGCTTAAAACGTACTTGCAGACTTGAAAACCCTTGCCTATTGTAGAGCGCGCCTCCTACTTCCACTGCTGAACGAAAACCCATGATTTTGGACCCTGTTTTCATGCCAAAAGGCTAAAAGAAATGTTTCACGTTTGTTACACTCAAACAGTGTATCCTCTCATATGCTGAACTGGTCGCATTGCGGATTTTGGTTAAAACATGATTTTGGACAATGTTCATGGAACTCAGTTTAAAACGTACTTGCAGACTTGAAAACCCTTGCCTATTGTAGAGCGCGCCTCCTACTTCCACTGCTGAACGAAAACCCATGATTTTGGACCCTGTTTTCATGCGAAAAGGCTAAAAGAAATGTTTCACGTTTGTTACACTCAAACAGTGTCTCCTCTCATATGCTGAACTGGTCGCATTGTGGATTTTGGTTAAAATATGATTTTGGACAATGTTCATGGAACTCAGTTTAAAACGTACTTGCAGACTTGAAAACCCTTGCCTATTGTAGAGCGCGCCTCCTACTTCCACTGCTGAACGAAAACCCATGATTTTGGACCCTGTTTTCATGCGAAAAGGCTAAAAGAAATGTTTCACGTTTGTTACACTCAAACAGTGTCTCCTCTCATATGCTGAACTGGTCGCATTGTGGATTTTGGTTAAAACATGATTTTGGACAATGTTCATGGAACTCAGCTTAAAACGTACTTGCAGACTTGAAAACCCTTGCCTATTGTAGAGCGCGCCTCCTACTTCCACTGCTGAACGAAAACCCATGATTTTGGACCCTGTTTTCATGCGAAAAGGCTAAAAGAAATGTTTCACGTTTGTTACACTCAAACAGTGTCTCCTTTCATATGCTGAACTGGTCGCATTGTGGATTTTGGTTAAAACATGATTTTGGACAATGTTCATGGAACTCAGTTTAAAACGTACTTGCAGACTTGAAAACCCTTGCCTATTGTAGAGCGCGCCTCCTACTTCCACTGCTGAACGAAAACCCATGATTTTGGACCCTGTTTTCATGCAAAAAGGCTAAAGAAATGTTTCACGTTT
This sequence comes from Coregonus lavaretus, assembly GCF_964263955.1. NCBI lineage: Eukaryota > Metazoa > Chordata > Actinopteri > Salmoniformes > Salmonidae > Coregonus > Coregonus lavaretus. The sequence goes on along the minus strand of NW_028162746.1, from coordinate 163,689 downwards.
GTTACACTCAAACAGTGTCTCCTCTCATATGCTGAACTGGTCGCATTGTGGATTTTGGTTAAAACATGATTTTGGACAATGTTCATGGAACTCAGCTTACAACGTACTTGCAGACTTGAAAACCCTTGCCTATTGTAGAGCGCGACTCCTACTTCCACTGCTGAACGAAAACCCATGATTTTGGACCCTGTTTTCATGCGAAAAGGCTAATAGAAATGTTTCACGTTTGTTACACTCAAACAGTGTCTCCTCTCATATGCTGAACTGGTCGCATTGTGGATTTTGGTTAAAACATGATTTTGGACAATGTTCATGGAACTCAGTTTAAAACGTACTTGCAGACTTGAAAACCCTTGCCTATTGTAGAGAGCGCCTCCTACTTCCACTGCTGAACGAAAACCCATGATTTTGGACCCTGTTTTCATGCGAAAAGGATAAAAGAAATGTTTCACGTTTGTTACACTCAAACAGTGTCTCCTCTCATATGCTGAACTGTTCGCATTGCGGATTTTGGTTAAAACATGATTTTGGACAATGTTCATGGAACTCAGTTTAAAACGTACTTGCAGACTTGAAAACCCTTGCCTATTGTAGAGCGCGCCTCCTACTTCCACTGCTGAACGAAAACCCATGATTTTGGACCCTGTTTTCATGCGAAAAGGCTAAAAGAAATGTTTCACGTTTGTTACACTCAAACAGTGTCTCCTTTCATATGCTGAACTGGTCGCATTGTGGATTTTGGTTAAAACATGATTTTGGACAATGTTCATGGAACTCAGTTTAAAACGTACTTGCAGACTTGAAAACCCTTGCCTATTGTAGAGCGCGCCTCCTACTTCCACTGCTGAACGAAAACCCATGATTTTGGACCCTGTTTTCATGCGAAAAGGCTAAAAGAAATGTTTCACGTTTGTTACACTCAAACAGTGTCTCCTTTCATATGCTGAACTGGTCGCATTGTGGATTTTGGTTAAAACATGATTTTGGACAATGTTCATGGAACTCAGTTTAAAACGTACTTGCAGACTTGAAAACCCTTGCCTATTGTAGAGCGCGCCTCCTACTTCCACTGCTGAACGAAAACCCATGATTTTGGACCCTGTTTTCATGCAAAAAGGCTAAAGAAATGTTTCACGTTTGTTACACTCAAACAGTGTCTCCTCTCATATGCTGAACTGGTCGCATTGTGGATTTTGGTTAAAACATGATTTTGGACAATGTTCATGGAACTCAGCTTACAACGTACTTGCAGACTTGAAAACCCTTGCCTATTGTAGAGCGCGCCTCCTACTTCCACTGCTGAACGAAAACCCATTATTTTGGACCCTGTTTTCATGCGAAAAGGCTAAAAGAAATGTTTCACGTTTGTTACACTCAAACAGTGTCTCCTCTCATATGCTGAACTGGTCGCATTGTGGATTTTGGTTAAAACATGATTTTGGACAATGTTCATGGAACTCAGTTTAAAACGTACTTGCAGACTTGAAAACCCTTGCCTATTGTAGAGCGCGCCTCCTACTTCCACTGCTGAACGAAAACCCATGATTTTGGACCCTGTTTTCATGCGAAAAGGCTAAAAGAAATGTTTCACGTTTGTTACACTCAAACAGTGTCTCCTTTCATATGCTGAACTGGTCGCATTGTGGATTTTGGTTAAAACATGATTTTGGACAATGTTCATGGAACTCAGTTTAAAACGTACTTGCAGACTTGAAAACCCTTGCCTATTGTAGAGCGCGCCTCCTACTTCCACTGCTGAACGAAAACCCATGATTTTGGACCCTGTTTTCATGCAAAAAGGCTAAAGAAATTTTTCACGTTTGTTACACTCAAACAGTGTCTCCTCTCATATGCTGAACTGGTCGCATTGTGGATTTTGGTTAAAACATGATTTTGGACAATGTTCATGGAACTCAGCTTACAACGTACTTGCAGACTTGAAAACCCTTGCCTATTGTAGAGCGCGCCTCCTACTTCCACTGCTGAACGAAAACCCATTATTTTGGACCCTGTTTTCATGCGAAAAGGCTAAAAGAAATGTTTCACGTTTGTTACACTCAAACAGTGTCTCCTCTCATATGCTGAACTGGTCGCATTGTGGATTTTGGTTAAAACATGATTTTGGACAATGTTCATGGAACTCAGTTTAAAACGTACTTGCAGACTTGAAAACCCTTGCCTATTGTAGAGCGCGCCTCCTACTTCCACTGCTGAACGAAAACCCATGATTTTGGACCCTGTTTTCATGCGAAAAGGCTAAAAGAAATGTTTCACGTTTGTTACACTCAAACAGTGTCTCCTCTCATATGCTGAACTGGTCGCATTGTGGATTTTGGTTAAAACATGATTTTGGACAATGTTCATGGAACTCAGTTTAAAACGTACTTGCAGACTTGAAAACCCTTGCCTATTGTAGAGCGCGCCTCCTACTTCCACTGCTGAACGAAAACCCATGATTTTGGACCCTGTTTTCATGCGAAAAGGCTAAAAGAAATGTTTCACGTTTGTTACACTCAAACAGTGTCTCCTCTCATATGCTGAACTGGTCGCATTGCGGATTTTGGTTAAAACATGATTTTCGACAATGTTCATGGAACTCAGTTTAAAACGTACTTGCAGACTTGAAAACCCTTGCCTATTGTAGAGCGCGCCTCCTACTTCCACTGCTGAACGAAAACCCATGATTTTGGACCCTGTTTTCATGCGAAAAGGCTAAAAGAAATGTTTCACGTTTGTTACACTCAAACAGTGTCTCCTCTCATATGCTGAACTGGTCGCATTGTGGATTTTGGTTAAAACATGATTTTGGACAATGTTCATGGAACTCAGTTTAAAACGTACTTGCAGACTTGAAAACCCTTGCCTATTGTAGAGCGCGCCTCCTACTTCCACTGCTGAACGAAAACCCATGATTTTGGACCCTGTTTTCATGCGAAAAGGCTAAAAGAAATGTTTCACGTTTGTTACACTCAAACAGTGTCTCCTCTCATATGCTGAACTGGTCGCATTGTGGATTTTGGTTAAAACATGATTTTGGACAATGTTCATGGAACTCAGTTTAAAACGTACTTGCAGACTTGAAAACCCTTGCCTATTGTAGAGCGCGCCTCCTACTTCCACTGCTGAACGAAAACCCATGATTTTGGACCCTGTTTTCATGCGAAAAGGCTAAAAGAAATGTTTCACGTTTGTTACACTCAAACAGTGTCTCCTCTCATATGCTGAACTGGTCGCATTGTGGATTTTGGTTAAAACATGATTTTGGACAATGTTCATGGAACTCAGTTTAAAACGTACTTGCAGACTTGAAAACCCTTGCCTATTGTAGAGCGCGCCTCCTACTTCCACTGCTGAACGAAAACCCATGATTTTGGACCCTGTTTTCATGCAAAAAGGCTAAAGAAATGTTTCACGTTTGTTACACTCAAACAGTGTCTCCTCTCATATGCTGAACTGGTCGCATTGTGGATTTTGGTTAAAACATGATTTTGGACAATGTTCATGGAACTCAGCTTAAAACGTACTTGCAGACTTGAAAACCCTTGCCTATTGTAGAGCGCGCCTCCTACTTCCACTGCTGAACGAAAACCCATGATTTTGGACCCTGTTTTCATGCGAAAAGGCTAAAAGAAATGTTTCACATTTGTTACACTCAAACAGTGTCTCCTCTCATATGCTGAACTGGTCGCATTGTGGATTTTGGTTAAAACATGATTTTGGACAATGTTCATGGAACTCAGCTTAAAACGTACTTGCAGACTTGAAAACCCTTGCCTATTGTAGAGCGCGCCTCCTACTTCCACTGCTGAACGAAAACCCATGATTTTGGACCCTGTTTTCATGCGAAAAGGCTAAAAGAAATGTTTCACGTTTGTTACACTCAAACAGTGTCTCCTCTCATATGCTGAACTGGTCGCATTGCGGATTTTGGTTAAAACATGATTTTGGACAATGTTCATGGAACTCAGTTTAAAACGTACTTGCAGACTTGAAAACCCTTGCCTATTGTAGAGCGCGCCTCCTACTTCCACTGCTGAACGAAAACCCATGATTTTGGACCCTGTTTTCATGCGAAAAGGCTAAAAGAAATGTTTTACGTTTGTTACACTCAACAGTGTCTCCTCTCATATGCTGAACTGGTCGCATTGTGGATTTTGGTTAAAATATGATTTTGGACAATGTTCATGGAACTCAGTTTAAAACGTACTTGCAGACTTGAAAACCCTTGCCTATTGTAGAGCGCGCCTCCTACTTCCACTGCTGAATGAAAACCCATGATTTTGGACCCTGTTTTCATGCGAAAAGGCTAAAAGAAATGTTTCACGTTTGTTACACTCAAACAGTGTCTCCTCTCATATGCTGAACTGGTCGCATTGTGGATTTTGGTTAAAACATGATTTTGGACAATGTTCATGGAACTCAGCTTAAAACGTACTTGCAGACTTGAAAACCCTTGCCTATTGTAGAGCGCGCCTCCTACTTCCACTGCTGAACGAAAACCCATGATTTTGGACCCTGTTTTCATGCGAAAAGGCTAAAAGAAATGTTTCACGTTTGTTACACTCAAACAGTGTCTCCTCTCATATGCTGAACTGGTCTCATTGTGGATTTTGGTTAAAACATGATTTTGGACAATGTTCATGGAACTCAGCTTAAAACGTACTTGCAGACTTGAAAACCCTTGCCTATTGTAGAGCGCGACTCCTACTTCCACTGCTGAACGAAAACCCATGATTTTGGACCCTGTTTTCATGCGAAAAGGCTAATAGAAATGTTTCACGTTTGTTACACTCAAACAGTGTCTCCTCTCATATGCTGAACTGGTCGCATTGTGGATTTTGGTTAAAACATGATTTTGGACAATGTTCATGGAACTCAGTTTAAAACGTACTTGCAGACTTGAAAACCCTTGCCTATTGTAGAGCGCGCCTCCTACTTCCACTGCTGAACGAAAACCCATGATTTTGGACCCTGTTTTCATGCGAAAAGGATAAAAGAAATGTTTCACGTTTGTTACACTCAAACAGTGTCTCCTCTCATATGCTGAACTGTTCGCATTGCGGATTTTGGTTAAAACATGATTTTGGACAATGTTCATGGAACTCAGTTTAAAACGTACTTGCAGACTTGAAAACCCTTGCCTATTGTAGAGCGCGCCTCCTACTTCCACTGCTGAACGAAAACCCATGATTTTGGACCCTGTTTTCATGCAAAAAGGCTAAAAGAAATGTTTCACGTTTGTTACACTCAAACAGTGTCTCCTCTCATATGCTGAACTGGTCGCATTGTGGATTTTGGTTAAAACATGATTTTGGACAATGTTCATGGAACTCAGCTTAAAACGTACTTGCAGACTTGAAAACCCTTGCCTATTGTAGAGCGCGCCTCCTACTTCCACTGCTGAACGAAAACCCATGATTTTGGACCCTGTTTTCATGCGAAAAGGCTAAAAGAAATGTTTCACGTTTGTTACACTCAAACAGTGTCTCCTCTCATATGCTGAACTGGTCGCATTGTGGATTTTGGTTAAAATATGATTTTGGACAATGTTCATGGAACTCAGTTTAAAACGTACTTGCAGACTTGAAAACCCTTGCCTATTGTAGAGCGCGCCTCCTACTTCCACTGCTGAACGAAAACCCATGATTTTGGACCCTGTTTTCATGCGAAAAGGCTAAAAGAAATGTTTCACGTTTGTTACACTCAAACAGTGTCTCCTCTCATATGCTGAACTGGTCGCATTGTGGATTTTGGTTAAAACATGATTTTGGACAATGTTCATGGAACTCAGCTTAAAACGTACTTGCAGACTTGAAAACCCTTGCCTATTGTAGAGCGCGCCTCCTACTTCCACTGCTGAACGAAAACCCATGATTTTGGACCCTGTTTTCATGCGAAAAGGCTAAAAGAAATGTTTCACGTTTGTTACACTCAAACAGTGTCTCCTCTCATATGCTGAACTGGTCGCATTGTGGATTTTGGTTAAAACATGATTTTGGACAATGTTCATGGAACTCAGCTTAAAACGTACTTGCAGACTTGAAAACCCTTGCCTATTGTAGAGCGCGCCTCCTACTTCCACTGCTGAACGAAAACCCATGATTTTGGACCCTGTTTTCATGCGAAAAGGATAAAAGAAATGTTTCACGTTTGTTACACTCAAACAGTGTCTCCTCTCATATGCTGAACTGTTCGCATTGCGGATTTTGGTTAAAACATGATTTTGGACAATGTTCATGGAACTCAGTTTAAAACGTACTTGCAGACTTGAAAACCCTTGCCTATTGTAGAGCGCGCCTCCTACTTCCACTGCTGAACGAAAACCCATGATTTTGGACCCTGTTTTCATGCAAAAAGGCTAAAAGAAATGTTTCACGTTTGTTACACTCAAACAGTGTCTCCTCTCATATGCTGAACTGGTCGCATTGTGGATTTTGGTTAAAACATGATTTTGGACAATGTTCATGGAACTCAGCTTAAAACGTACTTGCAGACTTGAAAACCCTTGCCTATTGTAGAGCGCGCCTCCTACTTCCACTGCTGAACGAAAACCCATGATTTTGGACCCTGTTTTCATGCGAAAAGGCTAAAAGAAATGTTTCACGTTTGTTACACTCAAACAGTGTATCCTCTCATATGCTGAACTGGTCGCATTGCGGATTTTGGTTAAAACATGATTTTGGACAATGTTCATGGAACTCAGTTTAAAACGTACTTGCAGACTTGAAAACCCTTGCCTATTGTAGAGCGCGCCTCCTACTTCCACTGCTGAACGAAAACCCATGATTTTGGACCCTGTTTTCATGCGAAAAGGCTAAAAGAAATGTTTCACGTTTGTTACACTCAAACAGTGTCTCCTCTCATATGCTGAACTGGTCGCATTGTGGATTTTGGTTAAAATATGATTTTGGACAATGTTCATGGAACTCAGTTTAAAACGTACTTGCAGACTTGAAAACCCTTGCCTATTGTAGAGCGCGCCTCCTACTTCCACTGCTGAACGAAAACCCATGATTTTGGACCCTGTTTTCATGCGAAAAGGCTAAAAGAAATGTTTCACGTTTGTTACACTCAAACAGTGTCTCCTCTCATATGCTGAACTGGTCGCATTGTGGATTTTGGTTAAAACATGATTTTGGACAATGTTCATGGAACTCAGCTTAAAACGTACTTGCAGACTTGAAAACCCTTGCCTATTGTAGAGCGCGCCTCCTACTTCCACTGCTGAACGAAAACCCATGATTTTGGACCCTGTTTTCATGCGAAAAGGCTAAAAGAAATGTTTCACGTTTCACTCCTGAGTGGCGCAGTGGTCTAAGGCAGTGCTAACTGTGCCACTAGAGATCCTGGTTCGAATCCAGGCTCTGTCGCAGCCGGCCGCGACCGGGAGACTCATGGGCGGCGCACAATTGGCCCAGCGTCGTCCAGGGTAGGGGAGGGAATGGCCGGCAGGGATGTAGCTCAGTTGATAGAGCATGGCGTTTGCAAAGCCAGGGTTGTGGGTTCGTTTCCCACGGGGGGCCAGTATAAAAAAATATGTATTCACTAACTGTAAGTCGCTCTGGATAAGAGCGTCTGCTAAATGACTAAAATGTAAAATGTAATGTAAATGTTACACTCAAACAGTGTCTCCTCTCATATGCTGAACTGGTCGCATTGTGGATTTTGGTTAAAACATGATTTTGGACAATGTTCATGGAACTCAGCTTAAAACGTACTTGCAGACTTGAAAACCCTTGCCTATTGTAGAGCGCGCCTCCTACTTCCACTGCTGAACGAAAACCCATGATTTTGGACCCTGTTTTCATGCCAAAAGGCTAAAAGAAATGTTTCACGTTTGTTACACTCAAACAGTGTATCCTCTCATATGCTGAACTGGTCGCATTGCGGATTTTGGTTAAAACATGATTTTGGACAATGTTCATGGAACTCAGTTTAAAACGTACTTGCAGACTTGAAAACCCTTGCCTATTGTAGAGCGCGCCTCCTACTTCCACTGCTGAACGAAAACCCATGATTTTGGACCCTGTTTTCATGCGAAAAGGCTAAAAGAAATGTTTCACGTTTGTTACACTCAAACAGTGTCTCCTCTCATATGCTGAACTGGTCGCATTGTGGATTTTGGTTAAAATATGATTTTGGACAATGTTCATGGAACTCAGTTTAAAACGTACTTGCAGACTTGAAAACCCTTGCCTATTGTAGAGCGCGCCTCCTACTTCCACTGCTGAACGAAAACCCATGATTTTGGACCCTGTTTTCATGCGAAAAGGCTAAAAGAAATGTTTCACGTTTGTTACACTCAAACAGTGTCTCCTCTCATATGCTGAACTGGTCGCATTGTGGATTTTGGTTAAAACATGATTTTGGACAATGTTCATGGAACTCAGCTTAAAACGTACTTGCAGACTTGAAAACCCTTGCCTATTGTAGAGCGCGCCTCCTACTTCCACTGCTGAACGAAAACCCATGATTTTGGACCCTGTTTTCATGCGAAAAGGCTAAAAGAAATGTTTCACGTTTGTTACACTCAAACAGTGTCTCCTCTCATATGCTGAACTGGTCTCATTGTGGATTTTGGTTAAAACATGATTTTGGACAATGTTCATGGAACTCAGCTTAAAACGTACTTGCAGACTTGAAAACCCTTGCCTATTGTAGAGCGCGACTCCTACTTCCACTGCTGAACGAAAACCCATGATTTTGGACCCTGTTTTCATGCGAAAAGGCTAATAGAAATGTTTCACGTTTGTTACACTCAAACAGTGTCTCCTCTCATATGCTGAACTGGTCGCATTGTGGATTTTGGTTAAAACATGATTTTGGACAATGTTCATGGAACTCAGTTTAAAACGTACTTGCAGACTTGAAAACCCTTGCCTATTGTAGAGAGCGCCTCCTACTTCCACTGCTGAACGAAAACCCATGATTTTGGACCCTGTTTTCATGCGAAAAGGATAAAAGAAATGTTTCACGTTTGTTACACTCAAACAGTGTCTCCTCTCATATGCTGAACTGTTCGCATTGCGGATTTTGGTTAAAACATGATTTTGGACAATGTTCATGGAACTCAGTTTAAAACGTACTTGCAGACTTGAAAACCCTTGCCTATTGTAGAGCGCGCCTCCTACTTCCACTGCTGAACGAAAACCCATGATTTTGGACCCTGTTTTCATGCGAAAAGGCTAAAAGAAATGTTTCACGTTTGTTACACTCAAACAGTGTCTCCTCTCATATGCTGAACTGGTCGCATTGTGGATTTTGGTTAAAACATGATTTTGGACAATGTTCATGGAACTCAGTTTAAAACGTACTTGCAGACTTGAAAACCCTTGCCTATTGTAGAGCGCGCCTCCTACTTCCACTGCTGAACGAAAACCCATGATTTTGGACCCTGTTTTCATGCGAAAAGGCTAAAAGAAATGTTTCACGTTTGTTACACTCAAACAGTGTCTCCTCTCATATGCTGAACTGGTCGCATTGTGGATTTTGGTTAAAACATGATTTTGGACAATGTTCATGGAACTCAGTTTAAAACGTACTTGCAGACTTGAAAACCCTTGCCTATTGTAGAGCGCGCCTCCTACTTCCACTGCTGAACGAAAACCCATGATTTTGGACCCTGTTTTCATGCGAAAAGGCTAAAAGAAATGTTTCACGTTTGTTACACTCAAACAGTGTCTCCTCTCATATGCTGAACTGGTCGCATTGTGGATTTTGGTTAAAACATGATTTTGGACAATGTTCATGGAACTCAGTTTAAAACGTACTTGCAGACTTGAAAACCCTTGCCTATTGTAGAGCGCGCCTCCTACTTCCACTGCTGAACGAAAACCCATGATTTTGGACCCTGTTTTCATGCAAAAAGGCTAAAGAAATGTTTCACGTTTGTTACACTCAAACAGTGTCTCCTCTCATATGCTGAACTGGTCGCATTGTGGATTTTGGTTAAAACATGATTTTGGACAATGTTCATGGAACTCAGCTTAAAACGTACTTGCAGACTTGAAAACCCTTGCCTATTGTAGAGCGCGCCTCCTACTTCCACTGCTGAACGAAAACCCATGATTTTGGACCCTGTTTTCATGCGAAAAGGCTAAAAGAAATGTTTCACATTTGTTACACTCAAACAGTGTCTCCTCTCATATGCTGAACTGGTCGCATTGTGGATTTTGGTTAAAACATGATTTTGGACAATGTTCATGGAACTCAGCTTAAAACGTACTTGCAGACTTGAAAACCCTTGCCTATTGTAGAGCGCGCCTCCTACTTCCACTGCTGAACGAAAACCCATGATTTTGGACCCTGTTTTCATGCGAAAAGGCTAAAAGAAATGTTTCACGTTTGTTACACTCAAACAGTGTCTCCTCTCATATGCTGAACTGGTCGCATTGCGGATTTTGGTTAAAACATGATTTTGGACAATGTTCATGGAACTCAGTTTAAAACGTACTTGCAGACTTGAAAACCCTTGCCTATTGTAGAGCGCGCCTCCTACTTCCACTGCTGAACGAAAACCCATGATTTTGGACCCTGTTTTCATGCGAAAAGGCTAAAAGAAATGTTTTACGTTTGTTACACTCAACAGTGTCTCCTCTCATATGCTGAACTGGTCGCATTGTGGATTTTGGTTAAAATATGATTTTGGACAATGTTCATGGAACTCAGTTTAAAACGTACTTGCAGACTTGAAAACCCTTGCCTATTGTAGAGCGCGCCTCCTACTTCCACTGCTGAATGAAAACCCATGATTTTGGACCCTGTTTTCATGCGAAAAGGCTAAAAGAAATGTTTCACGTTTGTTACACTCAAACAGTGTCTCCTCTCATATGCTGAACTGGTCGCATTGTGGATTTTGGTTAAAACATGATTTTGGACAATGTTCATGGAACTCAGCTTAAAACGTACTTGCAGACTTGAAAACCCTTGCCTATTGTAGAGCGCGCCTCCTACTTCCACTGCTGAACGAAAACCCATGATTTTGGACCCTGTTTTCATGCGAAAAGGCTAAAAGAAATGTTTCACGTTTGTTACACTCAAACAGTGTCTCCTCTCATATGCTGAACTGGTCTCATTGTGGATTTTGGTTAAAACATGATTTTGGACAATGTTCATGGAACTCAGCTTAAAACGTACTTGCAGACTTGAAAACCCTTGCCTATTGTAGAGCGCGACTCCTACTTCCACTGCTGAACGAAAACCCATGATTTTGGACCCTGTTTTCATGCGAAAAGGCTAATAGAAATGTTTCACGTTTGTTACACTCAAACAGTGTCTCCTCTCATATGCTGAACTGGTCGCATTGTGGATTTTGGTTAAAACATGATTTTGGACAATGTTCATGGAACTCAGTTTAAAACGTACTTGCAGACTTGAAAACCCTTGCCTATTGTAGAGCGCGCCTCCTACTTCCACTGCTGAACGAAAACCCATGATTTTGGACCCTGTTTTCATGCGAAAAGGATAAAAGAAATGTTTCACGTTTGTTACACTCAAACAGTGTCTCCTCTCATATGCTGAACTGTTCGCATTGCGGATTTTGGTTAAAACATGATTTTGGACAATGTTCATGGAACTCAGTTTAAAACGTACTTGCAGACTTGAAAACCCTTGCCTATTGTAGAGCGCGCCTCCTACTTCCACTGCTGAACGAAAACCCATGATTTTGGACCCTGTTTTCATGCAAAAAGGCTAAAAGAAATGTTTCACGTTTGTTACACTCAAACAGTGTCTCCTCTCATATGCTGAACTGGTCGCATTGTGGATTTTGGTTAAAACATGATTTTGGACAATGTTCATGGAACTCAGCTTAAAACGTACTTGCAGACTTGAAAACCCTTGCCTATTGTAGAGCGCGCCTCCTACTTCCACTGCTGAACGAAAACCCATGATTTTGGACCCTGTTTTCATGCGAAAAGGCTAAAAGAAATGTTTCACGTTTGTTACACTCAAACAGTGTATCCTCTCATATGCTGAACTGGTCGCATTGCGGATTTTGGTTAAAACATGATTTTGGACAATGTTCATGGAACTCAGTTTAAAACGTACTTGCAGACTTGAAAACCCTTGCCTATTGTAGAGCGCGCCTCCTACTTCCACTGCTGAACGAAAACCCATGATTTTGGACCCTGTTTTCATGCGAAAAGGCTAAAAGAAATGTTTCACGTTTGTTACACTCAAACAGTGTCTCCTCTCATATGCTGAACTGGTCGCATTGTGGATTTTGGTTAAAATATGATTTTGGACAATGTTCATGGAACTCAGTTTAAAACGTACTTGCAGACTTGAAAACCCTTGCCTATTGTAGAGCGCGCCTCCTACTTCCACTGCTGAACGAAAACCCATGATTTTGGACCCTGTTTTCATGCGAAAAGGCTAAAAGAAATGTTTCACGTTTGTTACACTCAAACAGTGTCTCCTCTCATATGCTGAACTGGTCGCATTGTGGATTTTGGTTAAAACATGATTTTGGACAATGTTCATGGAACTCAGCTTAAAACGTACTTGCAGACTTGAAAACCCTTGCCTATTGTAGAGCGCGCCTCCTACTTCCACTGCTGAACGAAAACCCATGATTTTGGACCCTGTTTTCATGCGAAAAGGCTAAAAGAAATGTTTCACGTTTGTTACACTCAAACAGTGTCTCCTCTCATATGCTGAACTGGTCGCATTGTGGATTTTGGTTAAAACATGATTTTGGACAATGTTCATGGAACTCAGCTTAAAACGTACTTGCAGACTTGAAAACCCTTGCCTATTGTAGAGCGCGCCTCCTACTTCCACTGCTGAACGAAAACCCATGATTTTGGACCCTGTTTTCATGCGAAAAGGCTAAAAGAAATGTTTCACGTTTGTTACACTCAAACAGTGTCTCCTCTCATATGCTGAACTGGTCGCATTGTGGATTTTGGTTAAAACATGATTTTGGACAATGTTCATGGAACTCAGCTTAAAACGTACTTGCAGACTTGAAAACCCTTGCCTATTGTAGAGCGCGCCTCCTACTTCCACTGCTGAACGAAAACCCATGATTTTGGACCCTGTTTTCATGCGAAAAGGCTAAAAGAAATGTTTCACGTTTGTTACACTCAAACAGTGTCTCCTCTCATATGCTGAACTGGTCTCATTGTGGATTTTGGTTAAAACATGATTTTGGACAATGTTCATGGAACTCAGCTTAAAACGTACTTGCAGACTTGAAAACCCTTGCCTATTGTAGAGCGCGACTCCTACTTCCACTGCTGAACGAAAACCCATGATTTTGGACCCTGTTTTCATGCGAAAAGGCTAATAGAAATGTTTCACGTTTGTTACACTCAAACAGTGTCTCCTCTCATATGCTGAACTGGTCGCATTGTGGATTTTGGTTAAAACATGATTTTGGACAATGTTCATGGAACTCAGTTTAAAACGTACTTGCAGACTTGAAAACCCTTGCCTATTGTAGAGCGCGCCTCCTACTTCCACTGCTGAACGAAAACCCATGATTTTGGACCCTGTTTTCATGCGAAAAGGATAAAAGAAATGTTTCACGTTTGTTACACTCAAACAGTGTCTCCTCTCATATGCTGAACTGTTCGCATTGCGGATTTTGGTTAAAACATGATTTTGGACAATGTTCATGGAACTCAGTTTAAAACGTACTTGCAGACTTGAAAACCCTTGCCTATTGTAGAGCGCGCCTCCTACTTCCACTGCTGAACGAAAACCCATGATTTTGGACCCTGTTTTCATGCAAAAAGGCTAAAAGAAATGTTTCACGTTTGTTACACTCAAACAGTGTCTCCTCTCATATGCTGAACTGGTCGCATTGTGGATTTTGGTTAAAACATGATTTTGGACAATGTTCATGGAACTCAGCTTAAAACGTACTTGCAGACTTGAAAACCCTTGCCTATTGTAGAGCGCGCCTCCTACTTCCACTGCTGAACGAAAACCCATGATTTTGGACCCTGTTTTCATGCGAAAAGGCTAAAAGAAATGTTTCACGTTTGTTACACTCAAACAGTGTATCCTCTCATATGCTGAACTGGTCGCATTGCGGATTTTGGTTAAAACATGATTTTGGACAATGTTCATGGAACTCAGTTTAAAACGTACTTGCAGACTTGAAAACCCTTGCCTATTGTAGAGCGCGCCTCCTACTTCCACTGCTGAACGAAAACCCATGATTTTGGACCCTGTTTTCATGCGAAAAGGCTAAAAGAAATGTTTCACGTTTGTTACACTCAAACAGTGTCTCCTCTCATATGCTGAACTGGTCGCATTGTGGATTTTGGTTAAAATATGATTTTGGACAATGTTCATGGAACTCAGTTTAAAACGTACTTGCAGACTTGAAAACCCTTGCCTATTGTAGAGCGCGCCTCCTACTTCCACTGCTGAACGAAAACCCATGATTTTGGACCCTGTTTTCATGCGAAAAGGCTAAAAGAAATGTTTCACGTTTGTTACACTCAAACAGTGTCTCCTCTCATATGCTGAACTGGTCGCATTGTGGATTTTGGTTAAAACATGATTTTGGACAATGTTCATGGAACTCAGCTTAAAACGTACTTGCAGACTTGAAAACCCTTGCCTATTGTAGAGCGCGCCTCCTACTTCCACTGCTGAACGAAAACCCATGATTTTGGACCCTGTTTTCATGCGAAAAGGCTAAAAGAAATGTTTCACGTTTGTTACACTCAAACAGTGTCTCCTCTCATATGCTGAACTGGTCGCATTGTGGATTTTGGTTAAAACATGATTTTGGACAATGTTCATGGAACTCAGCTTAAAACGTACTTGCAGACTTGAAAACCCTTGCCTATTGTAGAGCGCGCCTCCTACTTCCACTGCTGAACGAAAACCCATGATTTTGGACCCTGTTTTCATGCGAAAAGGATAAAAGAAATGTTTCACGTTTGTTACACTCAAACAGTGTCTCCTCTCATATGCTGAACTGTTCGCATTGCGGATTTTGGTTAAAACATGATTTTGGACAATGTTCATGGAACTCAGTTTAAAACGTACTTGCAGACTTGAAAACCCTTGCCTATTGTAGAGCGCGCCTCCTACTTCCACTGCTGAACGAAAACCCATGATTTTGGACCCTGTTTTCATGCAAAAAGGCTAAAAGAAATGTTTCACGTTTGTTACACTCAAACAGTGTCTCCTCTCATATGCTGAACTGGTCGCATTGTGGATTTTGGTTAAAACATGATTTTGGACAATGTTCATGGAACTCAGCTTAAAACGTACTTGCAGACTTGAAAACCCTTGCCTATTGTAGAGCGCGCCTCCTACTTCCACTGCTGAACGAAAACCCATGATTTTGGACCCTGTTTTCATGCGAAAAGGCTAAAAGAAATGTTTCACGTTTGTTACACTCAAACAGTGTATCCTCTCATATGCTGAACTGGTCGCATTGCGGATTTTGGTTAAAACATGATTTTGGACAATGTTCATGGAACTCAGTTTAAAACGTACTTGCAGACTTGAAAACCCTTGCCTATTGTAGAGCGCGCCTCCTACTTCCACTGCTGAACGAAAACCCATGATTTTGGACCCTGTTTTCATGCGAAAAGGCTAAAAGAAATGTTTCACGTTTGTTACACTCAAACAGTGTCTCCTCTCATATGCTGAACTGGTCGCATTGTGGATTTTGGTTAAAATATGATTTTGGACAATGTTCATGGAACTCAGTTTAAAACGTACTTGCAGACTTGAAAACCCTTGCCTATTGTAGAGCGCGCCTCCTACTTCCACTGCTGAACGAAAACCCATGATTTTGGACCCTGTTTTCATGCGAAAAGGCTAAAAGAAATGTTTCACGTTTGTTACACTCAAACAGTGTCTCCTCTCATATGCTGAACTGGTCGCATTGTGGATTTTGGTTAAAACATGATTTTGGACAATGTTCATGGAACTCAGCTTAAAACGTACTTGCAGACTTGAAAACCCTTGCCTATTGTAGAGCGCGCCTCCTACTTCCACTGCTGAACGAAAACCCATGATTTTGGACCCTGTTTTCATGCCAAAAGGCTAAAAGAAATGTTTCACGTTTGTTACACTCAAACAGTGTATCCTCTCATATGCTGAACTGGTCGCATTGCGGATTTTGGTTAAAACATGATTTTGGACAATGTTCATGGAACTCAGTTTAAAACGTACTTGCAGACTTGAAAACCCTTGCCTATTGTAGAGCGCGCCTCCTACTTCCACTGCTGAACGAAAACCCATGATTTTGGACCCTGTTTTCATGCGAAAAGGCTAAAAGAAATGTTTCACGTTTGTTACACTCAAACAGTGTCTCCTCTCATATGCTGAACTGGTCGCATTGTGGATTTTGGTTAAAATATGATTTTGGACAATGTTCATGGAACTCAGTTTAAAACGTACTTGCAGACTTGAAAACCCTTGCCTATTGTAGAGCGCGCCTCCTACTTCCACTGCTGAACGAAAACCCATGATTTTGGACCCTGTTTTCATGCGAAAAGGCTAAAAGAAATGTTTCACGTTTGTTACACTCAAACAGTGTCTCCTCTCATATGCTGAACTGGTCGCATTGTGGATTTTGGTTAAAACATGATTTTGGACAATGTTCATGGAACTCAGCTTAAAACGTACTTGCAGACTTGAAAACCCTTGCCTATTGTAGAGCGCGCCTCCTACTTCCACTGCTGAACGAAAACCCATGATTTTGGACCCTGTTTTCATGCGAAAAGGCTAAAAGAAATGTTTCACGTTTGTTACACTCAAACAGTGTCTCCTCTCATATGCTGAACTGGTCTCATTGTGGATTTTGGTTAAAACATGATTTTGGACAATGTTCATGGAACTCAGCTTAAAACGTACTTGCAGACTTGAAAACCCTTGCCTATTGTAGAGCGCGACTCCTACTTCCACTGCTGAACGAAAACCCATGATTTTGGACCCTGTTTTCATGCGAAAAGGCTAATAGAAATGTTTCACGTTTGTTACACTCAAACAGTGTCTCCTCTCATATGCTGAACTGGTCGCATTGTGGATTTTGGTTAAAACATGATTTTGGACAATGTTCATGGAACTCAGTTTAAAACGTACTTGCAGACTTGAAAACCCTTGCCTATTGTAGAGAGCGCCTCCTACTTCCACTGCTGAACGAAAACCCATGATTTTGGACCCTGTTTTCATGCGAAAAGGATAAAAGAAATGTTTCACGTTTGTTACACTCAAACAGTGTCTCCTCTCATATGCTGAACTGTTCGCATTGCGGATTTTGGTTAAAACATGATTTTGGACAATGTTCATGGAACTCAGTTTAAAACGTACTTGCAGACTTGAAAACCCTTGCCTATTGTAGAGCGCGCCTCCTACTTCCACTGCTGAACGAAAACCCATGATTTTGGACCCTGTTTTCATGCGAAAAGGCTAAAAGAAATGTTTCACGTTTGTTACACTCAAACAGTGTCTCCTTTCATATGCTGAACTGGTCGCATTGTGGATTTTGGTTAAAACATGATTTTGGACAATGTTCATGGAACTCAGTTTAAAACGTACTTGCAGACTTGAAAACCCTTGCCTATTGTAGAGCGCGCCTCCTACTTCCACTGCTGAACGAAAACCCATGATTTTGGACCCTGTTTTCATGCGAAAAGGCTAAAAGAAATGTTTCACGTTTGTTACACTCAAACAGTGTCTCCTTTCATATGCTGAACTGGTCGCATTGTGGATTTTGGTTAAAACATGATTTTGGACAATGTTCATGGAACTCAGTTTAAAACGTACTTGCAGACTTGAAAACCCTTGCCTATTGTAGAGCGCGCCTCCTACTTCCACTGCTGAACGAAAACCCATGATTTTGGACCCTGTTTTCATGCAAAAAGGCTAAAGAAATGTTTCACGTTTGTTACACTCAAACAGTGTCTCCTCTCATATGCTGAACTGGTCGCATTGTGGATTTTGGTTAAAACATGATTTTGGACAATGTTCATGGAACTCAGCTTACAACGTACTTGCAGACTTGAAAACCCTTGCCTATTGTAGAGCGCGACTCCTACTTCCACTGCTGAACGAAAACCCATGATTTTGGACCCTGTTTTCATGCGAAAAGGCTAATAGAAATGTTTCACGTTTGTTACACTCAAACAGTGTCTCCTCTCATATGCTGAACTGGTCGCATTGTGGATTTTGGTCAAAACATGATTTTGGACAATGTTCATGGAACTCAGTTTAAAACGTACTTGCAGACTTGAAAACCCTTGCCTATTGTAGAGAGCGCCTCCTACTTCCACTGCTGAACGAAAACCCATGATTTTGGACCCTGTTTTCATGCGAAAAGGATAAAAGAAATGTTTCACGTTTGTTACACTCAAACAGTGTGTCCTCTCATATGCTGAACTGGTCGCATTGTGGATTTTGGTTAAAACATGATTTTGGACAATGTTCATGGAACTCAGCTTAAAACGTACTTGCAGACTTGAAAACCCTTGCCTATTGTAGAGCGCGCCTCCTACTTCCACTGCTGAACGAAAACCCATGATTTTGGATCCTGTTTTCATGCGAAAAGGCTAAAAGAAATGTTTCACGTTTGTTACACTCAAACAGTGTATCCTCTCATATGCTGAACTGGTCGCATTGCGGATTTTGGTTAAAACATGATTTTGGACAATGTTCATGGAACTCAGTTTAAAACGTACTTGCAGACTTGAAAACCCTTGCCTATTGTAGAGCGCGCCTCCTACTTCCACTGCTGAACGAAAACCCATGATTTTGGACCCTGTTTTCATGCGAAAAGGCTAAAAGAAATGTTTCACGTTTGTTACACTCAAACAGTGTCTCCTCTCATATGCTGAACTGGTCGCATTGTGGATTTTGGTTAAAATATGATTTTGGACAATGTTCATGGAACTCAGTTTAAAACGTACTTGCAGACTTGAAAACCCTTGCCTATTGTAGAGCGCGCCTCCTACTTCCACTGCTGAACGAAAACCCATGATTTTGGACCCTGTTTTCATGCGAAAAGGCTAAAAGAAATGTTTCACGTTTGTTACACTCAAACAGTGTCTCCTCTCATATGCTGAACTGGTCGCATTGTGGATTTTGGTTAAAACATGATTTTGGACAATGTTCATGGAACTCAGCTTAAAACGTACTTGCAGACTTGAAAACCCTTGCCTATTGTAGAGCGCGCCTCCTACTTCCACTGCTGAACGAAAACCCATGATTTTGGACCCTGTTTTCATGCGAAAAGGCTAAAAGAAATGTTTCACGTTTGTTACACTCAAACAGTGTCTCCTCTCATATGCTGAACTGGTCGCATTGTGGATTTTGGTTAAAACATGATTTTGGACAATGTTCATGGAACTCAGCTTAAAACGTACTTGCAGACTTGAAAACCCTTGCCTATTGTAGAGCGCGCCTCCTACTTCCACTGCTGAACGAAAACCCATGATTTTGGACCCTGTTTTCATGCGAAAAGGATAAAAGAAATGTTTCACGTTTGTTACACTCAAACAGTGTCTCCTCTCATATGCTGAACTGGTCGCATTGTGGATTTTGGTTAAAACATGATTTTGGACAATGTTCATGGAACTCAGCTTAAAACGTACTTGCAGACTTGAAAACCCTTGCCTATTGTAGAGCGCGCCTCCTACTTCCACTGCTGAACGAAAACCCATGATTTTGGACCCTGTTTTCATGCAAAAAGGCTAAAAGAAATGTTTCACGTTTGTTACACTCAAACAGTGTCTCCTCTCATATGCTGAACTGGTCGCATTGTGGATTTTGGTTAAAACATGATTTTGGACAATGTTCATGGAACTCAGCTTAAAACGTACTTGCAGACTTGAAAACCCTTGCCTATTGTAGAGCGCGCCTCCTACTTCCACTGCTGAACGAAAACCCATGATTTTGGACCCTGTTTTCATGCGAAAAGGCTAAAAGAAATGTTTCACGTTTGTTACACTCAAACAGTGTATCCTCTCATATGCTGAACTGGTCGCATTGCGGATTTTGGTTAAAACATGATTTTGGACAATGTTCATGGAACTCAGTTTAAAACGTACTTGCAGACTTGAAAACCCTTGCCTATTGTAGAGCGCGCCTCCTACTTCCACTGCTGAACGAAAACCCATGATTTTGGACCCTGTTTTCATGCGAAAAGGCTAAAAGAAATGTTTCACGTTTGTTACACTCAAACAGTGTCTCCTCTCATATGCTGAACTGGTCGCATTGTGGATTTTGGTTAAAATATGATTTTGGACAATGTTCATGGAACTCAGTTTAAAACGTACTTGCAGACTTGAAAACCCTTGCCTATTGTAGAGCGCGCCTCCTACTTCCACTGCTGAACGAAAACCCATGATTTTGGACCCTGTTTTCATGCGAAAAGGCTAAAAGAAATGTTTCACGTTTGTTACACTCAAACAGTGTCTCCTCTCATATGCTGAACTGGTCGCATTGTGGATTTTGGTTAAAACATGATTTTGGACAATGTTCATGGAACTCAGCTTAAAACGTACTTGCAGACTTGAAAACCCTTGCCTATTGTAGAGCGCGCCTCCTACTTCCACTGCTGAACGAAAACCCATGATTTTGGACCCTGTTTTCATGCGAAAAGGCTAAAAGAAATGTTTCACGTTTGTTACACTCAAACAGTGTCTCCTCTCATATGCTGAACTGGTCTCATTGTGGATTTTGGTTAAAACATGATTTTGGACAATGTTCATGGAACTCAGCTTAAAACGTACTTGCAGACTTGAAAACCCTTGCCTATTGTAGAGCGCGACTCCTACTTCCACTGCTGAACGAAAACCCATGATTTTGGACCCTGTTTTCATGCGAAAAGGCTAATAGAAATGTTTCACGTTTGTTACACTCAAACAGTGTCTCCTCTCATATGCTGAACTGGTCGCATTGTGGATTTTGGTTAAAACATGATTTTGGACAATGTTCATGGAACTCAGTTTAAAACGTACTTGCAGACTTGAAAACCCTTGCCTATTGTAGAGCGCGCCTCCTACTTCCACTGCTGAACGAAAACCCATGATTTTGGACCCTGTTTTCATGCGAAAAGGATAAAAGAAATGTTTCACGTTTGTTACACTCAAACAGTGTCTCCTCTCATATGCTGAACTGTTCGCATTGCGGATTTTGGTTAAAACATGATTTTGGACAATGTTCATGGAACTCAGTTTAAAACGTACTTGCAGACTTGAAAACCCTTGCCTATTGTAGAGCGCGCCTCCTACTTCCACTGCTGAACGAAAACCCATGATTTTGGACCCTGTTTTCATGCAAAAAGGCTAAAAGAAATGTTTCACGTTTGTTACACTCAAACAGTGTCTCCTCTCATATGCTGAACTGGTCGCATTGTGGATTTTGGTTAAAACATGATTTTGGACAATGTTCATGGAACTCAGCTTAAAACGTACTTGCAGACTTGAAAACCCTTGCCTATTGTAGAGCGCGCCTCCTACTTCCACTGCTGAACGAAAACCCATGATTTTGGACCCTGTTTTCATGCGAAAAGGCTAAAAGAAATGTTTCACGTTTGTTACACTCAAACAGTGTATCCTCTCATATGCTGAACTGGTCGCATTGCGGATTTTGGTTAAAACATGATTTTGGACAATGTTCATGGAACTCAGTTTAAAACGTACTTGCAGACTTGAAAACCCTTGCCTATTGTAGAGCGCGCCTCCTACTTCCACTGCTGAACGAAAACCCATGATTTTGGACCCTGTTTTCATGCGAAAAGGCTAAAAGAAATGTTTCACGTTTGTTACACTCAAACAGTGTCTCCTCTCATATGCTGAACTGGTCGCATTGTGGATTTTGGTTAAAATATGATTTTGGACAATGTTCATGGAACTCAGTTTAAAACGTACTTGCAGACTTGAAAACCCTTGCCTATTGTAGAGCGCGCCTCCTACTTCCACTGCTGAACGAAAACCCATGATTTTGGACCCTGTTTTCATGCGAAAAGGCTAAAAGAAATGTTTCACGTTTGTTACACTCAAACAGTGTCTCCTCTCATATGCTGAACTGGTCGCATTGTGGATTTTGGTTAAAACATGATTTTGGACAATGTTCATGGAACTCAGCTTAAAACGTACTTGCAGACTTGAAAACCCTTGCCTATTGTAGAGCGCGCCTCCTACTTCCACTGCTGAACGAAAACCCATGATTTTGGACCCTGTTTTCATGCGAAAAGGCTAAAAGAAATGTTTCACGTTTGTTACACTCAAACAGTGTCTCCTCTCATATGCTGAACTGGTCGCATTGCGGATTTTGGTTAAAACATGATTTTGGACAATGTTCATGGAACTCAGTTTAAAACGTACTTGCAGACTTGAAAACCCTTGCCTATTGTAGAGCGCGCCTCCTACTTCCACTGCTGAACGAAAACCCATGATTTTGGACCCTGTTTTCATGCGAAAAGGCTAAAAGAAATGTTTCACGTTTGTTACACTCAAACAGTGTCTCCTCTCATATGCTGAACTGGTCGCATTGTGGATTTTGGTTAAAATATGATTTTGGACAATGTTCATGGAACTCAGTTTAAAACGTACTTGCAGACTTGAAAACCCTTGCCTATTGTAGAGCGCGCCTCCTACTTCCACTGCTGAACGAAAACCCATGATTTTGGACCCTGTTTTCATGCGAAAAGGCTAAAAGAAATGTTTCACGTTTGTTACACTCAAACAGTGTCTCCTCTCATATGCTGAACTGGTCGCATTGTGGATTTTGGTTAAAACATGATTTTGGACAATGTTCATGGAACTCAGCTTAAAACGTACTTGCAGACTTGAAAACCCTTGCCTATTGTAGAGCGCGCCTCCTACTTCCACTGCTGAACGAAAACCCATGATTTTGGACCCTGTTTTCATGCGAAAAGGCTAAAAGAAATGTTTCACGTTTGTTACACTCAAACAGTGTCTCCTCTCATATGCTGAACTGGTCTCATTGTGGATTTTGGTTAAAACATGATTTTGGACAATGTTCATGGAACTCAGCTTAAAACGTACTTGCAGACTTGAAAACCCTTGCCTATTGTAGAGCGCGACTCCTACTTCCACTGCTGAACGAAAACCCATGATTTTGGACCCTGTTTTCATGCGAAAAGGCTAATAGAAATGTTTCACGTTTGTTACACTCAAACAGTGTCTCCTCTCATATGCTGAACTGGTCGCATTGTGGATTTTGGTTAAAACATGATTTTGGACAATGTTCATGGAACTCAGTTTAAAACGTACTTGCAGACTTGAAAACCCTTGCCTATTGTAGAGAGCGCCTCCTACTTCCACTGCTGAACGAAAACCCATGATTTTGGACCCTGTTTTCATGCGAAAAGGATAAAAGAAATGTTTCACGTTTGTTACACTCAAACAGTGTCTCCTCTCATATGCTGAACTGTTCGCATTGCGGATTTTGGTTAAAACATGATTTTGGACAATGTTCATGGAACTCAGTTTAAAACGTACTTGCAGACTTGAAAACCCTTGCCTATTGTAGAGCGCGCCTCCTACTTCCACTGCTGAACGAAAACCCATGATTTTGGACCCTGTTTTCATGCGAAAAGGCTAAAAGAAATGTTTCACGTTTGTTACACTCAAACAGTGTCTCCTTTCATATGCTGAACTGGTCGCATTGTGGATTTTGGTTAAAACATGATTTTGGACAATGTTCATGGAACTCAGTTTAAAACGTACTTGCAGACTTGAAAACCCTTGCCTATTGTAGAGCGCGCCTCCTACTTCCACTGCTGAACGAAAACCCATGATTTTGGACCCTGTTTTCATGCGAAAAGGCTAAAAGAAATGTTTCACGTTTGTTACACTCAAACAGTGTCTCCTTTCATATGCTGAACTGGTCGCATTGTGGATTTTGGTTAAAACATGATTTTGGACAATGTTCATGGAACTCAGTTTAAAACGTACTTGCAGACTTGAAAACCCTTGCCTATTGTAGAGCGCGCCTCCTACTTCCACTGCTGAACGAAAACCCATGATTTTGGACCCTGTTTTCATGCAAAAAGGCTAAAGAAATGTTTCACGTTTGTTACACTCAAACAGTGTCTCCTCTCATATGCTGAACTGGTCGCATTGTGGATTTTGGTTAAAACATGATTTTGGACAATGTTCATGGAACTCAGCTTACAACGTACTTGCAGACTTGAAAACCCTTGCCTATTGTAGAGCGCGACTCCTACTTCCACTGCTGAACGAAAACCCATGATTTTGGACCCTGTTTTCATGCGAAAAGGCTAATAGAAATGTTTCACGTTTGTTACACTCAAACAGTGTCTCCTCTCATATGCTGAACTGGTCGCATTGTGGATTTTGGTCAAAACATGATTTTGGACAATGTTCATGGAACTCAGTTTAAAACGTACTTGCAGACTTGAAAACCCTTGCCTATTGTAGAGAGCGCCTCCTACTTCCACTGCTGAACGAAAACCCATGATTTTGGACCCTGTTTTCATGCGAAAAGGATAAAAGAAATGTTTCACGTTTGTTACACTCAAACAGTGTGTCCTCTCATATGCTGAACTGGTCGCATTGTGGATTTTGGTTAAAACATGATTTTGGACAATGTTCATGGAACTCAGCTTAAAACGTACTTGCAGACTTGAAAACCCTTGCCTATTGTAGAGCGCGCCTCCTACTTCCACTGCTGAACGAAAACCCATTATTTTGGACCCTGTTTTCATGCGAAAAGGCTAAAAGAAATGTTTCACGTTTGTTACACTCAAACAGTGTCTCCTCTCATATGCTGAACTGGTCGCATTGTGGATTTTGGTTAAAACATGATTTTGGACAATGTTCATGGAACTCAGTTTAAAACGTACTTGCAGACTTGAAAACCCTTGCCTATTGTAGAGCGCGCCTCCTACTTCCACTGCTGAACGAAAACCCATGATTTTGGACCCTGTTTTCATGCGAAAAGGCTAAAAGAAATGTTTCACGTTTGTTACACTCAAACAGTGTCTCCTCTCATATGCTGAACTGGTCGCATTGTGGATTTTGGTTAAAACATGATTTTGGACAATGTTCATGGAACTCAGTTTAAAACGTACTTGAAGACTTGAAAACCCTTGCCTATTGTAGAGCGCGCCTCCTACTTCCACTGCTGAACGAAAACCCATGATTTTGGACCCTGTTTTCATGCGAAAAGGCTAAAAGAAATGTTTCACGTTTGTTACACTCAAACAGTGTCTCCTCTCATATGCTGAACTGGTCGCATTGTGGATTTTGGTTAAAACATGATTTTGGACAATGTTCATGGAACTCAGTTTAAAACGTACTTGCAGACTTGAAAACCCTTGCCTATTGTAGAGCGCGCCTCCTACTTCCACTGCTGAACGAAAACCCATGATTTTGGACCCTGTTTTCATGCAAAAAGGCTAAAGAAATGTTTCACGTTTGTTACACTCAAACAGTGTCTCCTCTCATATGCTGAACTGGTCGCATTGTGGATTTTGGTTAAAACATGATTTTGGACAATGTTCATGGAACTCAGCTTAAAACGTACTTGCAGACTTGAAAACCCTTGCCTATTGTAGAGCGCGCCTCCTACTTCCACTGCTGAACGAAAACCCATGATTTTGGACCCTGTTTTCATGCGAAAAGGCTAAAAGAAATGTTTCACATTTGTTACACTCAAACAGTGTCTCCTCTCATATGCTGAACTGGTCGCATTGTGGATTTTGGTTAAAACATGATTTTGGACAATGTTCATGGAACTCAGTTTAAAACGTACTTGCAGACTTGAAAACCCTTGCCTATTGTAGAGCGCGCCTCCTACTTCCACTGCTGAACGAAAACCCATGATTTTGGACCCTGTTTTCATGCAAAAAGGCTAAAGAAATGTTTCACGTTTGTTACACTCAAACAGTGTCTCCTCTCATATGCTGAACTGGTCGCATTGTGGATTTTGGTTAAAACATGATTTTGGACAATGTTCATGGAACTCAGCTTACAACGTACTTGCAGACTTGAAAACCCTTGCCTATTGTAGAGCGCGCCTCCTACTTCCACTGCTGAACGAAAACCCATTATTTTGGACCCTGTTTTCATGCGAAAAGGCTAAAAGAAATGTTTCACGTTTGTTACACTCAAACAGTGTCTCCTCTCATATGCTGAACTGGTCGCATTGTGGATTTTGGTTAAAACATGATTTTGGACAATGTTCATGGAACTCAGTTTAAAACGTACTTGCAGACTTGAAAACCCTTGCCTATTGTAGAGCGCGCCTCCTACTTCCACTGCTGAACGAAAACCCATGATTTTGGACCCTGTTTTCATGCGAAAAGGCTAAAAGAAATGTTTCACGTTTGTTACACTCAAACAGTGTCTCCTCTCATATGCTGAACTGGTCGCATTGTGGATTTTGGTTAAAACATGATTTTGGACAATGTTCATGGAACTCAGCTTAAAACGTACTTGCAGACTTGAAAACCCTTGCCTATTGTAGAGCGCGCCTCCTACTTCCACTGCTGAACGAAAACCCATTATTTTGGACCCTGTTTTCATGCGAAAAGGCTAAAAGAAATGTTTCACGTTTGTTACACTCAAACAGTGTCTCCTCTCATATGCTGAACTGGTCGCATTGTGGATTTTGGTTAAAACATGATTTTGGACAATGTTCATGGAACTCAGTTTAAAACGTACTTGCAGACTTGAAAACCCTTGCCTATTGTAGAGCGCGCCTCCTACTTCCACTGCTGAACGAAAACCCATGATTTTGGACCCTGTTTTCATGCGAAAAGGCTAAAAGAAATGTTTCACGTTTGTTACACTCAAACAGTGTCTCCTCTCATATGCTGAACTGGTCGCATTGTGGATTTTGGTTAAAACATGATTTTGGACAATGTTCATGGAACTCAGTTTAAAACGTACTTGCAGACTTGAAAACCCTTGCCTATTGTAGAGCGCGCCTCCTACTTCCACTGCTGAACGAAAACCCATGATTTTGGACCCTGTTTTCATGCGAAAAGGCTAAAAGAAATGTTTCACGTTTGTTACACTCAAACAGTGTCTCCTCTCATATGCTGAACTGGTCGCATTGTGGATTTTGGTTAAAACATGATTTTGGACAATGTTCATGGAACTCAGTTTAAAACGTACTTGCAGACTTGAAAACCCTTGCCTATTGTAGAGCGCGCCTCCTACTTCCACTGCTGAACGAAAACCCATGATTTTGGACCCTGTTTTCATGCAAAAAGGCTAAAGAAATGTTTCACGTTTGTTACACTCAAACAGTGTCTCCTCTCATATGCTGAACTGGTCGCATTGTGGATTTTGGTTAAAACATGATTTTGGACAATGTTCATGGAACTCAGCTTAAAACGTACTTGCAGACTTGAAAACCCTTGCCTATTGTAGAGCGCGCCTCCTACTTCCACTGCTGAACGAAAACCCATTATTTTGGACCCTGTTTTCATGCGAAAAGGCTAAAAGAAATGTTTCACGTTTGTTACACTCAAACAGTGTCTCCTCTCATATGCTGAACTGGTCGCATTGTGGATTTTGGTTAAAACATGATTTTGGACAATGTTCATGGAACTCAGTTTAAAACGTACTTGCAGACTTGAAAACCCTTGCCTATTGTAGAGCGCGCCTCCTACTTCCACTGCTGAACGAAAACCCATGATTTTGGACCCTGTTTTCATGCGAAAAGGCTAAAAGAAATGTTTCACGTTTGTTACACTCAAACAGTGTCTCCTCTCATATGCTGAACTGGTCGCATTGTGGATTTTGGTTAAAACATGATTTTGGACAATGTTCATGGAACTCAGTTTAAAACGTACTTGCAGACTTGAAAACCCTTGCCTATTGTAGAGCGCGCCTCCTACTTCCACTGCTGAACGAAAACCCATGATTTTGGACCCTGTTTTCATGCGAAAAGGCTAAAAGAAATGTTTCACGTTTGTTACACTCAAACAGTGTCTCCTCTCATATGCTGAACTGGTCGCATTGTGGATTTTGGTTAAAACATGATTTTGGACAATGTTCATGGAACTCAGTTTAAAACGTACTTGCAGACTTGAAAACCCTTGCCTATTGTAGAGCGCGCCTCCTACTTCCACTGCTGAACGAAAACCCATGATTTTGGACCCTGTTTTCATGCAAAAAGGCTAAAGAAATGTTTCACGTTTGTTACACTCAAACAGTGTCTCCTCTCATATGCTGAACTGGTCGCATTGTGGATTTTGGTTAAAACATGATTTTGGACAATGTTCATGGAACTCAGCTTAAAACGTACTTGCAGACTTGAAAACCCTTGCCTATTGTAGAGCGCGCCTCCTACTTCCACTGCTGAACGAAAACCCATGATTTTGGACCCTGTTTTCATGCGAAAAGGCTAAAAGAAATGTTTCACATTTGTTACACTCAAACAGTGTCTCCTCTCATATGCTGAACTGGTCGCATTGTGGATTTTGGTTAAAACATGATTTTGGACAATGTTCATGGAACTCAGTTTAAAACGTACTTGCAGACTTGAAAACCCTTGCCTATTGTAGAGCGCGCCTCCTACTTCCACTGCTGAACGAAAACCCATGATTTTGGACCCTGTTTTCATGCGAAAAGGCTAAAGAAATGTTTCACGTTTGTTACACTCAAACAGTGTCTCCTCTCATATGCTGAACTGGTCGCATTGTGGATTTTGGTTAAAACATGATTTTGGACAATGTTCATGGAACTCAGCTTAAAACGTACTTGCAGACTTGAAAACCCTTGCCTATTGTAGAGCGCGCCTCCTACTTCCACTGCTGAACGAAAACCCATTATTTTGGACCCTGTTTTCATGCGAAAAGGCTAAAAGAAATGTTTCACGTTTGTTACACTCAAACAGTGTCTCCTCTCATATGCTGAACTGGTCGCATTGTGGATTTTGGTTAAAACATGATTTTGGACAATGTTCATGGAACTCAGTTTAAAACGTACTTGCAGACTTGAAAACCCTTGCCTATTGTAGAGCGCGCCTCCTACTTCCACTGCTGAACGAAAACCCATGATTTTGGACCCTGTTTTCATGCGAAAAGGCTAAAAGAAATGTTTCACGTTTGTTACACTCAAACAGTGTCTCCTCTCATATGCTGAACTGGTCGCATTGTGGATTTTGGTTAAAACATGATTTTGGACAATGTTCATGGAACTCAGTTTAAAACGTACTTGCAGACTTGAAAACCCTTGCCTATTGTAGAGCGCGCCTCCTACTTCCACTGCTGAACGAAAACCCATGATTTTGGACCCTGTTTTCATGCGAAAAGGCTAAAAGAAATGTTTCACGTTTGTTACACTCAAACAGTGTCTCCTCTCATATGCTGAACTGGTCGCATTGTGGATTTTGGTTAAAACATGATTTTGGACAATGTTCATGGAACTCAGTTTAAAACGTACTTGCAGACTTGAAAACCCTTGCCTATTGTAGAGCGCGCCTCCTACTTCCACTGCTGAACGAAAACCCATGATTTTGGACCCTGTTTTCATGCAAAAAGGCTAAAGAAATGTTTCACGTTTGTTACACTCAAACAGTGTCTCCTCTCATATGCTGAACTGGTCGCATTGTGGATTTTGGTTAAAACATGATTTTGGACAATGTTCATGGAACTCAGCTTAAAACGTACTTGCAGACTTGAAAACCCTTGCCTATTGTAGAGCGCGCCTCCTACTTCCACTGCTGAACGAAAACCCATGATTTTGGACCCTGTTTTCATGCGAAAAGGCTAAAAGAAATGTTTCACATTTGTTACACTCAAACAGTGTCTCCTCTCATATGCTGAACTGGTCGCATTGTGGATTTTGGTTAAAACATGATTTTGGACAATGTTCATGGAACTCAGTTTAAAACGTACTTGCAGACTTGAAAACCCTTGCCTATTGTAGAGCGCGCCTCCTACTTCCACTGCTGAACGAAAACCCATGATTTTGGACCCTGTTTTCATGCGAAAAGGCTAAAAGAAATGTTTCACGTTTGTTACACTCAAACAGTGTCTCCTCTCATATGCTGAACTGGTCGCATTGTGGATTTTGGTTAAAACATGATTTTGGACAATGTTCATGGAACTCAGTTTAAAACGTACTTGCAGACTTGAAAACCCTTGCCTATTGTAGAGCGCGCCTCCTACTTCCACTGCTGAACGAAAACCCATGATTTTGGACCCTGTTTTCATGCGAAAAGGCTAAAGAAATGTTTCACGTTTGTTACACTCAAACAGTGTCTCCTCTCATATGCTGAACTGGTCGCATTGTGGATTTTGGTTAAAACATGATTTTGGACAATGTTCATGGAACTCAGCTTAAAACGTACTTGCAGACTTGAAAACCCTTGCCTATTGTAGAGCGCGCCTCCTACTTCCACTGCTGAACGAAAACCCATGATTTTGGACCCTGTTTTCATGCGAAAAGGCTAAAAGAAATGTTTCACATTTGTTACACTCAAACAGTGTCTCCTCTCATATGCTGAACTGGTCGCATTGTGGATTTTGGTTAAAACATGATTTTGGACAATGTTCATGGAACTCAGTTTAAAACGTACTTGCAGACTTGAAAACCCTTGCCTATTGTAGAGCGCGCCTCCTACTTCCACTGCTGAACGAAAACCCATGATTTTGGACCCTGTTTTCATGCGAAAAGGCTAAAGAAATGTTTCACGTTTGTTACACTCAAACAGTGTCTCCTCTCATATGCTGAACTGGTCGCATTGTGGATTTTGGTTAAAACATGATTTTGGACAATGTTCATGGAACTCAGCTTAAAACGTACTTGCAGACTTGAAAACCCTTGCCTATTGTAGAGCGCGCCTCCTACTTCCACTGCTGAACGAAAACCCATTATTTTGGACCCTGTTTTCATGCGAAAAGGCTAAAAGAAATGTTTCACGTTTGTTACACTCAAACAGTGTCTCCTCTCATATGCTGAACTGGTCGCATTGTGGATTTTGGTTAAAACATGATTTTGGACAATGTTCATGGAACTCAGTTTAAAACGTACTTGCAGACTTGAAAACCCTTGCCTATTGTAGAGCGCGCCTCCTACTTCCACTGCTGAACGAAAACCCATGATTTTGGACCCTGTTTTCATGCGAAAAGGCTAAAAGAAATGTTTCACGTTTGTTACACTCAAACAGTGTCTCCTCTCATATGCTGAACTGGTCGCATTGCGGATTTTGGTTAAAACATGATTTTCGACAATGTTCATGGAACTCAGTTTAAAACGTACTTGCAGACTTGAAAACCCTTGCCTATTGTAGAGCGCGCCTCCTACTTCCACTGCTGAACGAAAACCCATGATTTTGGACCCTGTTTTCATGCGAAAAGGCTAAAAGAAATGTTTCACGTTTGTTACACTCAAACAGTGTCTCCTCTCATATGCTGAACTGGTCGCATTGTGGATTTTGGTTAAAACATGATTTTGGACAATGTTCATGGAACTCAGTTTAAAACGTACTTGCAGACTTGAAAACCCTTGCCTATTGTAGAGCGCGCCTCCTACTTCCACTGCTGAACGAAAACCCATGATTTTGGACCCTGTTTTCATGCGAAAAGGCTAAAAGAAATGTTTCACGTTTGTTACACTCAAACAGTGTCTCCTCTCATATGCTGAACTGGTCGCATTGTGGATTTTGGTTAAAACATGATTTTGGACAATGTTCATGGAACTCAGTTTAAAACGTACTTGCAGACTTGAAAACCCTTGCCTATTGTAGAGCGCGCCTCCTACTTCCACTGCTGAACGAAAACCCATGATTTTGGACCCTGTTTTCATGCGAAAAGGCTAAAAGAAATGTTTCACGTTTGTTACACTCAAACAGTGTCTCCTCTCATATGCTGAACTGGTCGCATTGTGGATTTTGGTTAAAACATGATTTTGGACAATGTTCATGGAACTCAGTTTAAAACGTACTTGCAGACTTGAAAACCCTTGCCTATTGTAGAGCGCGCCTCCTACTTCCACTGCTGAACGAAAACCCATGATTTTGGACCCTGTTTTCATGCAAAAAGGCTAAAGAAATGTTTCACGTTTGTTACACTCAAACAGTGTCTCCTCTCATATGCTGAACTGGTCGCATTGTGGATTTTGGTTAAAACATGATTTTGGACAATGTTCATGGAACTCAGTTTAAAACGTACTTGCAGACTTGAAAACCCTTGCCTATTGTAGAGCGCGCCTCCTACTTCCACTGCTGAACGAAAACCCATGATTTTGGACCCTGTTTTCATGCGAAAAGGCTAAAAGAAATGTTTCACATTTGTTACACTCAAACAGTGTCTCCTCTCATATGCTGAACTGGTCGCATTGTGGATTTTGGTTAAAACATGATTTTGGACAATGTTCATGGAACTCAGCTTAAAACGTACTTGCAGACTTGAAAACCCTTGCCTATTGTAGAGCGCGCCTCCTACTTCCACTGCTGAACGAAAACCCATTATTTTGGACCCTGTTTTCATGCGAAAAGGCTAAAAGAAATGTTTCACGTTTGTTACACTCAAACAGTGTCTCCTCTCATATGCTGAACTGGTCGCATTGTGGATTTTGGTTAAAACATGATTTTGGACAATGTTCATGGAACTCAGTTTAAAACGTACTTGCAGACTTGAAAACCCTTGCCTATTGTAGAGCGCGCCTCCTACTTCCACTGCTGAACGAAAACCCATGATTTTGGACCCTGTTTTCATGCGAAAAGGCTAAAAGAAATGTTTCACGTTTGTTACACTCAAACAGTGTCTCCTCTCATATGCTGAACTGGTCGCATTGTGGATTTTGGTTAAAACATGATTTTGGACAATGTTCATGGAACTCAGTTTAAAACGTACTTGCAGACTTGAAAACCCTTGCCTATTGTAGAGCGCGCCTCCTACTTCCACTGCTGAACGAAAACCCATGATTTTGGACCCTGTTTTCATGCGAAAAGGCTAAAAGAAATGTTTCACGTTTGTTACACTCAAACAGTGTCTCCTCTCATATGCTGAACTGGTCGCATTGTGGATTTTGGTTAAAACATGATTTTGGACAATGTTCATGGAACTCAGTTTAAAACGTACTTGCAGACTTGAAAACCCTTGCCTATTGTAGAGCGCGCCTCCTACTTCCACTGCTGAACGAAAACCCATGATTTTGGACCCTGTTTTCATGCAAAAAGGCTAAAGAAATGTTTCACGTTTGTTACACTCAAACAGTGTCTCCTCTCATATGCTGAACTGGTCGCATTGTGGATTTTGGTTAAAACATGATTTTGGACAATGTTCATGGAACTCAGCTTAAAACGTACTTGCAGACTTGAAAACCCTTGCCTATTGTAGAGCGCGCCTCCTACTTCCACTGCTGAACGAAAACCCATGATTTTGGACCCTGTTTTCATGCGAAAAGGCTAAAAGAAATGTTTCACATTTGTTACACTCAAACAGTGTCTCCTCTCATATGCTGAACTGGTCGCATTGTGGATTTTGGTTAAAACATGATTTTGGACAATGTTCATGGAACTCAGTTTAAAACGTACTTGCAGACTTGAAAACCCTTGCCTATTGTAGAGCGCGCCTCCTACTTCCACTGCTGAACGAAAACCCATGATTTTGGACCCTGTTTTCATGCGAAAAGGCTAAAAGAAATGTTTCACGTTTGTTACACTCAAACAGTGTCTCCTCTCATATGCTGAACTGGTCGCATTGTGGATTTTGGTTAAAACATGATTTTGGACAATGTTCATGGAACTCAGTTTAAAACGTACTTGCAGACTTGAAAACCCTTGCCTATTGTAGAGCGCGCCTCCTACTTCCACTGCTGAACGAAAACCCATGATTTTGGACCCTGTTTTCATGCAAAAAGGCTAAAGAAATGTTTCACGTTTGTTACACTCAAACAGTGTCTCCTCTCATATGCTGAACTGGTCGCATTGTGGATTTTGGTTAAAACATGATTTTGGACAATGTTCATGGAACTCAGCTTAAAACGTACTTGCAGACTTGAAAACCCTTGCCTATTGTAGAGCGCGCCTCCTACTTCCACTGCTGAACGAAAACCCATGATTTTGGACCCTGTTTTCATGCGAAAAGGCTAAAAGAAATGTTTCACATTTGTTACACTCAAACAGTGTCTCCTCTCATATGCTGAACTGGTCGCATTGTGGATTTTGGTTAAAACATGATTTTGGACAATGTTCATGGAACTCAGTTTAAAACGTACTTGCAGACTTGAAAACCCTTGCCTATTGTAGAGCGCGCCTCCTACTTCCACTGCTGAACGAAAACCCATGATTTTGGACCCTGTTTTCATGCGAAAAGGCTAAAGAAATGTTTCACGTTTGTTACACTCAAACAGTGTCTCCTCTCATATGCTGAACTGGTCGCATTGTGGATTTTGGTTAAAACATGATTTTGGACAATGTTCATGGAACTCAGCTTAAAACGTACTTGCAGACTTGAAAACCCTTGCCTATTGTAGAGCGCGCCTCCTACTTCCACTGCTGAACGAAAACCCATTATTTTGGACCCTGTTTTCATGCGAAAAGGCTAAAAGAAATGTTTCACGTTTGTTACACTCAAACAGTGTCTCCTCTCATATGCTGAACTGGTCGCATTGTGGATTTTGGTTAAAACATGATTTTGGACAATGTTCATGGAACTCAGTTTAAAACGTACTTGCAGACTTGAAAACCCTTGCCTATTGTAGAGCGCGCCTCCTACTTCCACTGCTGAACGAAAACCCATGATTTTGGACCCTGTTTTCATGCGAAAAGGCTAAAAGAAATGTTTCACGTTTGTTACACTCAAACAGTGTCTCCTCTCATATGCTGAACTGGTCGCATTGCGGATTTTGGTTAAAACATGATTTTCGACAATGTTCATGGAACTCAGTTTAAAACGTACTTGCAGACTTGAAAACCCTTGCCTATTGTAGAGCGCGCCTCCTACTTCCACTGCTGAACGAAAACCCATGATTTTGGACCCTGTTTTCATGCGAAAAGGCTAAAAGAAATGTTTCACGTTTGTTACACTCAAACAGTGTCTCCTCTCATATGCTGAACTGGTCGCATTGTGGATTTTGGTTAAAACATGATTTTGGACAATGTTCATGGAACTCAGTTTAAAACGTACTTGCAGACTTGAAAACCCTTGCCTATTGTAGAGCGCGCCTCCTACTTCCACTGCTGAACGAAAACCCATGATTTTGGACCCTGTTTTCATGCGAAAAGGCTAAAAGAAATGTTTCACGTTTGTTACACTCAAACAGTGTCTCCTCTCATATGCTGAACTGGTCGCATTGTGGATTTTGGTTAAAACATGATTTTGGACAATGTTCATGGAACTCAGTTTAAAACGTACTTGCAGACTTGAAAACCCTTGCCTATTGTAGAGCGCGCCTCCTACTTCCACTGCTG
This sequence comes from Coregonus lavaretus, assembly GCF_964263955.1. Lineage (NCBI taxonomy): Eukaryota > Metazoa > Chordata > Actinopteri > Salmoniformes > Salmonidae > Coregonus > Coregonus lavaretus. Next base: position 128,343 of record NW_028162746.1, on the reverse strand, counting down.
AACGAAAACCCATGATTTTGGACCCTGTTTTCATGCGAAAAGGCTAAAAGAAATGTTTCACGTTTGTTACACTCAAACAGTGTCTCCTCTCATATGCTGAACTGGTCGCATTGTGGATTTTGGTTAAAACATGATTTTGGACAATGTTCATGGAACTCAGTTTAAAACGTACTTGCAGACTTGAAAACCCTTGCCTATTGTAGAGCGCGCCTCCTACTTCCACTGCTGAACGAAAACCCATGATTTTGGACCCTGTTTTCATGCGAAAAGGCTAAAAGAAATGTTTCACGTTTGTTACACTCAAACAGTGTCTCCTCTCATATGCTGAACTGGTCGCATTGTGGATTTTGGTTAAAACATGATTTTGGACAATGTTCATGGAACTCAGTTTAAAACGTACTTGCAGACTTGAAAACCCTTGCCTATTGTAGAGCGCGCCTCCTACTTCCACTGCTGAACGAAAACCCATGATTTTGGACCCTGTTTTCATGCGAAAAGGCTAAAAGAAATGTTTCACGTTTGTTACACTCAAACAGTGTCTCCTCTCATATGCTGAACTGGTCGCATTGTGGATTTTGGTTAAAACATGATTTTGGACAATGTTCATGGAACTCAGTTTAAAACGTACTTGCAGACTTGAAAACCCTTGCCTATTGTAGAGCGCGCCTCCTACTTCCACTGCTGAACGAAAACCCATGATTTTGGACCCTGTTTTCATGCGAAAAGGCTAAAAGAAATGTTTCACGTTTGTTACACTCAAACAGTGTCTCCTCTCATATGCTGAACTGGTCGCATTGTGGATTTTGGTTAAAACATGATTTTGGACAATGTTCATGGAACTCAGCTTAAAACGTACTTGCAGACTTGAAAACCCTTGCCTATTGTAGAGCGCGCCTCCTACTTCCACTGCTGAACGAAAACCCATGATTTTGGACCCTGTTTTCATGCGAAAAGGCTAAAAGAAATGTTTCACATTTGTTACACTCAAACAGTGTCTCCTCTCATATGCTGAACTGGTCGCATTGTGGATTTTGGTTAAAACATGATTTTGGACAATGTTCATGGAACTCAGTTTAAAACGTACTTGCAGACTTGAAAACCCTTGCCTATTGTAGAGCGCGCCTCCTACTTCCACTGCTGAACGAAAACCCATGATTTTGGACCCTGTTTTCATGCGAAAAGGCTAAAGAAATGTTTCACGTTTGTTACACTCAAACAGTGTCTCCTCTCATATGCTGAACTGGTCGCATTGTGGATTTTGGTTAAAACATGATTTTGGACAATGTTCATGGAACTCAGCTTAAAACGTACTTGCAGACTTGAAAACCCTTGCCTATTGTAGAGCGCGCCTCCTACTTCCACTGCTGAACGAAAACCCATTATTTTGGACCCTGTTTTCATGCGAAAAGGCTAAAAGAAATGTTTCACGTTTGTTACACTCAAACAGTGTCTCCTCTCATATGCTGAACTGGTCGCATTGTGGATTTTGGTTAAAACATGATTTTGGACAATGTTCATGGAACTCAGTTTAAAACGTACTTGCAGACTTGAAAACCCTTGCCTATTGTAGAGCGCGCCTCCTACTTCCACTGCTGAACGAAAACCCATGATTTTGGACCCTGTTTTCATGCGAAAAGGCTAAAAGAAATGTTTCACGTTTGTTACACTCAAACAGTGTCTCCTCTCATATGCTGAACTGGTCGCATTGCGGATTTTGGTTAAAACATGATTTTCGACAATGTTCATGGAACTCAGTTTAAAACGTACTTGCAGACTTGAAAACCCTTGCCTATTGTAGAGCGCGCCTCCTACTTCCACTGCTGAACGAAAACCCATGATTTTGGACCCTGTTTTCATGCGAAAAGGCTAAAAGAAATGTTTCACGTTTGTTACACTCAAACAGTGTCTCCTCTCATATGCTGAACTGGTCGCATTGTGGATTTTGGTTAAAACATGATTTTGGACAATGTTCATGGAACTCAGCTTAAAACGTACTTGCAGACTTGAAAACCCTTGCCTATTGTAGAGCGCGCCTCCTACTTCCACTGCTGAACGAAAACCCATTATTTTGGACCCTGTTTTCATGCGAAAAGGCTAAAAGAAATGTTTCACGTTTGTTACACTCAAACAGTGTCTCCTCTCATATGCTGAACTGGTCGCATTGTGGATTTTGGTTAAAACATGATTTTGGACAATGTTCATGGAACTCAGTTTAAAACGTACTTGCAGACTTGAAAACCCTTGCCTATTGTAGAGCGCGCCTCCTACTTCCACTGCTGAACGAAAACCCATGATTTTGGACCCTGTTTTCATGCGAAAAGGCTAAAAGAAATGTTTCACGTTTGTTACACTCAAACAGTGTCTCCTCTCATATGCTGAACTGGTCGCATTGCGGATTTTGGTTAAAACATGATTTTCGACAATGTTCATGGAACTCAGTTTAAAACGTACTTGCAGACTTGAAAACCCTTGCCTATTGTAGAGCGCGCCTCCTACTTCCACTGCTGAACGAAAACCCATGATTTTGGACCCTGTTTTCATGCGAAAAGGCTAAAAGAAATGTTTCACGTTTGTTACACTCAAACAGTGTCTCCTCTCATATGCTGAACTGGTCGCATTGTGGATTTTGGTTAAAACATGATTTTGGACAATGTTCATGGAACTCAGTTTAAAACGTACTTGCAGACTTGAAAACCCTTGCCTATTGTAGAGCGCGCCTCCTACTTCCACTGCTGAACGAAAACCCATGATTTTGGACCCTGTTTTCATGCGAAAAGGCTAAAAGAAATGTTTCACGTTTGTTACACTCAAACAGTGTCTCCTCTCATATGCTGAACTGGTCGCATTGTGGATTTTGGTTAAAACATGATTTTGGACAATGTTCATGGAACTCAGTTTAAAACGTACTTGCAGACTTGAAAACCCTTGCCTATTGTAGAGCGCGCCTCCTACTTCCACTGCTGAACGAAAACCCATGATTTTGGACCCTGTTTTCATGCGAAAAGGCTAAAAGAAATGTTTCACGTTTGTTACACTCAAACAGTGTCTCCTCTCATATGCTGAACTGGTCGCATTGTGGATTTTGGTTAAAACATGATTTTGGACAATGTTCATGGAACTCAGTTTAAAACGTACTTGCAGACTTGAAAACCCTTGCCTATTGTAGAGCGCGCCTCCTACTTCCACTGCTGAACGAAAACCCATGATTTTGGACCCTGTTTTCATGCAAAAAGGCTAAAGAAATGTTTCACGTTTGTTACACTCAAACAGTGTCTCCTCTCATATGCTGAACTGGTCGCATTGTGGATTTTGGTTAAAACATGATTTTGGACAATGTTCATGGAACTCAGTTTAAAACGTACTTGCAGACTTGAAAACCCTTGCCTATTGTAGAGCGCGCCTCCTACTTCCACTGCTGAACGAAAACCCATGATTTTGGACCCTGTTTTCATGCGAAAAGGCTAAAAGAAATGTTTCACATTTGTTACACTCAAACAGTGTCTCCTCTCATATGCTGAACTGGTCGCATTGTGGATTTTGGTTAAAACATGATTTTGGACAATGTTCATGGAACTCAGTTTAAAACGTACTTGCAGACTTGAAAACCCTTGCCTATTGTAGAGCGCGCCTCCTACTTCCACTGCTGAACGAAAACCCATGATTTTGGACCCTGTTTTCATGCAAAAAGGCTAAAGAAATGTTTCACGTTTGTTACACTCAAACAGTGTCTCCTCTCATATGCTGAACTGGTCGCATTGTGGATTTTGGTTAAAACATGATTTTGGACAATGTTCATGGAACTCAGCTTAAAACGTACTTGCAGACTTGAAAACCCTTGCCTATTGTAGAGCGCGCCTCCTACTTCCACTGCTGAACGAAAACCCATTATTTTGGACCCTGTTTTCATGCGAAAAGGCTAAATGAAATGTTTCACGTTTGTTACACTCAAACAGTGTCTCCTCTCATATGCTGAACTGGTCGCATTGTGGATTTTGGTTAAAACATGATTTTGGACAATGTTCATGGAACTCAGTTTAAAACGTACTTGCAGACTTGAAAACCCTTGCCTATTGTAGAGCGCGCCTCCTACTTCCACTGCTGAACGAAAACCCATGATTTTGGACCCTGTTTTCATGCGAAAAGGCTAAAAGAAATGTTTCACGTTTGTTACACTCAAACAGTGTCTCCTCTCATATGCTGAACTGGTCGCATTGTGGATTTTGGTTAAAACATGATTTTGGACAATGTTCATGGAACTCAGTTTAAAACGTACTTGCAGACTTGAAAACCCTTGCCTATTGTAGAGCGCGCCTCCTACTTCCACTGCTGAACGAAAACCCATGATTTTGGACCCTGTTTTCATGCGAAAAGGCTAAAAGAAATGTTTCACGTTTGTTACACTCAAACAGTGTCTCCTCTCATATGCTGAACTGGTCGCATTGTGGATTTTGGTTAAAACATGATTTTGGACAATGTTCATGGAACTCAGTTTAAAACGTACTTGCAGACTTGAAAACCCTTGCCTATTGTAGAGCGCGCCTCCTACTTCCACTGCTGAACGAAAACCCATGATTTTGGACCCTGTTTTCATGCAAAAAGGCTAAAGAAATGTTTCACGTTTGTTACACTCAAACAGTGTCTCCTCTCATATGCTGAACTGGTCGCATTGTGGATTTTGGTTAAAACATGATTTTGGACAATGTTCATGGAACTCAGCTTAAAACGTACTTGCAGACTTGAAAACCCTTGCCTATTGTAGAGCGCGCCTCCTACTTCCACTGCTGAACGAAAACCCATGATTTTGGACCCTGTTTTCATGCGAAAAGGCTAAAAGAAATGTTTCACATTTGTTACACTCAAACAGTGTCTCCTCTCATATGCTGAACTGGTCGCATTGTGGATTTTGGTTAAAACATGATTTTGGACAATGTTCATGGAACTCAGTTTAAAACGTACTTGCAGACTTGAAAACCCTTGCCTATTGTAGAGCGCGCCTCCTACTTCCACTGCTGAACGAAAACCCATGATTTTGGACCCTGTTTTCATGCGAAAAGGCTAAAAGAAATGTTTCACGTTTGTTACACTCAAACAGTGTCTCCTCTCATATGCTGAACTGGTCGCATTGTGGATTTTGGTTAAAACATGATTTTGGACAATGTTCATGGAACTCAGTTTAAAACGTACTTGCAGACTTGAAAACCCTTGCCTATTGTAGAGCGCGCCTCCTACTTCCACTGCTGAACGAAAACCCATGATTTTGGACCCTGTTTTCATGCAAAAAGGCTAAAGAAATGTTTCACGTTTGTTACACTCAAACAGTGTCTCCTCTCATATGCTGAACTGGTCGCATTGTGGATTTTGGTTAAAACATGATTTTGGACAATGTTCATGGAACTCAGCTTAAAACGTACTTGCAGACTTGAAAACCCTTGCCTATTGTAGAGCGCGCCTCCTACTTCCACTGCTGAACGAAAACCCATGATTTTGGACCCTGTTTTCATGCGAAAAGGCTAAAAGAAATGTTTCACATTTGTTACACTCAAACAGTGTCTCCTCTCATATGCTGAACTGGTCGCATTGTGGATTTTGGTTAAAACATGATTTTGGACAATGTTCATGGAACTCAGTTTAAAACGTACTTGCAGACTTGAAAACCCTTGCCTATTGTAGAGCGCGCCTCCTACTTCCACTGCTGAACGAAAACCCATGATTTTGGACCCTGTTTTCATGCGAAAAGGCTAAAGAAATGTTTCTCGTTTGTTACACTCAAACAGTGTCTCCTCTCATATGCTGAACTGGTCGCATTGTGGATTTTGGTTAAAACATGATTTTGGACAATGTTCATGGAACTCAGCTTAAAACGTACTTGCAGACTTGAAAACCCTTGCCTATTGTAGAGCGCGCCTCCTACTTCCACTGCTGAACGAAAACCCATTATTTTGGACCCTGTTTTCATGCGAAAAGGCTAAAAGAAATGTTTCACGTTTGTTACACTCAAACAGTGTCTCCTCTCATATGCTGAACTGGTCGCATTGTGGATTTTGGTTAAAACATGATTTTGGACAATGTTCATGGAACTCAGTTTAAAACGTACTTGCAGACTTGAAAACCCTTGCCTATTGTAGAGCGCGCCTCCTACTTCCACTGCTGAACGAAAACCCATGATTTTGGACCCTGTTTTCATGCGAAAAGGCTAAAAGAAATGTTTCACGTTTGTTACACTCAAACAGTGTCTCCTCTCATATGCTGAACTGGTCGCATTGTGGATTTTGGTTAAAACATGATTTTGGACAATGTTCATGGAACTCAGTTTAAAACGTACTTGCAGACTTGAAAACCCTTGCCTATTGTAGAGCGCGCCTCCTACTTCCACTGCTGAACGAAAACCCATGATTTTGGACCCTGTTTTCATGCGAAAAGGCTAAAAGAAATGTTTCACGTTTGTTACACTCAAACAGTGTCTCCTCTCATATGCTGAACTGGTCGCATTGTGGATTTTGGTTAAAACATGATTTTGGACAATGTTCATGGAACTCAGTTTAAAACGTACTTGCAGACTTGAAAACCCTTGCCTATTGTAGAGCGCGCCTCCTACTTCCACTGCTGAACGAAAACCCATGATTTTGGACCCTGTTTTCATGCGAAAAGGCTAAAAGAAATGTTTCACGTTTGTTACACTCAAACAGTGTCTCCTCTCATATGCTGAACTGGTCGCATTGCGGATTTTGGTTAAAACATGATTTTCGACAATGTTCATGGAACTCAGTTTAAAACGTACTTGCAGACTTGAAAACCCTTGCCTATTGTAGAGCGCGCCTCCTACTTCCACTGCTGAACGAAAACCCATGATTTTGGACCCTGTTTTCATGCGAAAAGGCTAAAAGAAATGTTTCACGTTTGTTACACTCAAACAGTGTCTCCTCTCATATGCTGAACTGGTCGCATTGTGGATTTTGGTTAAAACATGATTTTGGACAATGTTCATGGAACTCAGTTTAAAACGTACTTGCAGACTTGAAAACCCTTGCCTATTGTAGAGCGCGCCTCCTACTTCCACTGCTGAACGAAAACCCATGATTTTGGACCCTGTTTTCATGCGAAAAGGCTAAAAGAAATGTTTCACGTTTGTTACACTCAAACAGTGTCTCCTCTCATATGCTGAACTGGTCGCATTGTGGATTTTGGTTAAAACATGATTTTGGACAATGTTCATGGAACTCAGTTTAAAACGTACTTGCAGACTTGAAAACCCTTGCCTATTGTAGAGCGCGCCTCCTACTTCCACTGCTGAACGAAAACCCATGATTTTGGACCCTGTTTTCATGCGAAAAGGCTAAAAGAAATGTTTCACGTTTGTTACACTCAAACAGTGTCTCCTCTCATATGCTGAACTGGTCGCATTGTGGATTTTGGTTAAAACATGATTTTGGACAATGTTCATGGAACTCAGTTTAAAACGTACTTGCAGACTTGAAAACCCTTGCCTATTGTAGAGCGCGCCTCCTACTTCCACTGCTGAACGAAAACCCATGATTTTGGACCCTGTTTTCATGCGAAAAGGCTAAAAGAAATGTTTCACGTTTGTTACACTCAAACAGTGTCTCCTCTCATATGCTGAACTGGTCGCATTGTGGATTTTGGTTAAAACATGATTTTGGACAATGTTCATGGAACTCAGTTTAAAACGTACTTGCAGACTTGAAAACCCTTGCCTATTGTAGAGCGCGCCTCCTACTTCCACTGCTGAACGAAAACCCATGATTTTGGACCCTGTTTTCATGCGAAAAGGCTAAAAGAAATGTTTCACGTTTGTTACACTCAAACAGTGTCTCCTCTCATATGCTGAACTGGTCGCATTGTGGATTTTGGTTAAAACATGATTTTGGACAATGTTCATGGAACTCAGTTTAAAACGTACTTGCAGACTTGAAAACCCTTGCCTATTGTAGAGCGCGCCTCCTACTTCCACTGCTGAACGAAAACCCATGATTTTGGACCCTGTTTTCATGCAAAAAGGCTAAAGAAATGTTTCACGTTTGTTACACTCAAACAGTGTCTCCTCTCATATGCTGAACTGGTCGCATTGTGGATTTTGGTTAAAACATGATTTTGGACAATGTTCATGGAACTCAGTTTAAAACGTACTTGCAGACTTGAAAACCCTTGCCTATTGTAGAGCGCGCCTCCTACTTCCACTGCTGAACGAAAACCCATGATTTTGGACCCTGTTTTCATGCGAAAAGGCTAAAAGAAATGTTTCACATTTGTTACACTCAAACAGTGTCTCCTCTCATATGCTGAACTGGTCGCATTGTGGATTTTGGTTAAAACATGATTTTGGACAATGTTCATGGAACTCAGTTTAAAACGTACTTGCAGACTTGAAAACCCTTGCCTATTGTAGAGCGCGCCTCCTACTTCCACTGCTGAATGAAAACCCATGATTTTGGACCCTGTTTTCATGCAAAAAGGCTAAAGAAATGTTTCACATTTGTTACACTCAAACAGTGTCTCCTCTCATATGCTGAACTGGTCGCATTGTGGATTTTGGTTAAAACATGATTTTGGACAATGTTCATGGAACTCAGCTTAAAACGTACTTGCAGACTTGAAAACCCTTGCCTATTGTAGAGCGCGCCTCCTACTTCCACTGCTGAACGAAAACCCATTATTTTGGACCCTGTTTTCATGCGAAAAGGCTAAAAGAAATGTTTCACGTTTGTTACACTCAAACAGTGTCTCCTCTCATATGCTGAACTGGTCGCATTGTGGATTTTGGTTAAAACATGATTTTGGACAATGTTCATGGAACTCAGTTTAAAACGTACTTGCAGACTTGAAAACCCTTGCCTATTGTAGAGCGCGCCTCCTACTTCCACTGCTGAACGAAAACCCATGATTTTGGACCCTGTTTTCATGCGAAAAGGCTAAAAGAAATGTTTCACGTTTGTTACACTCAAACAGTGTCTCCTCTCATATGCTGAACTGGTCGCATTGTGGATTTTGGTTAAAACATGATTTTGGACAATGTTCATGGAACTCAGTTTAAAACGTACTTGCAGACTTGAAAACCCTTGCCTATTGTAGAGCGCGCCTCCTACTTCCACTGCTGAACGAAAACCCATGATTTTGGACCCTGTTTTCATGCGAAAAGGCTAAAAGAAATGTTTCACGTTTGTTACACTCAAACAGTGTCTCCTCTCATATGCTGAACTGGTCGCATTGTGGATTTTGGTTAAAACATGATTTTGGACAATGTTCATGGAACTCAGTTTAAAACGTACTTGCAGACTTGAAAACCCTTGCCTATTGTAGAGCGCGCCTCCTACTTCCACTGCTGAACGAAAACCCATGATTTTGGACGCTGTTTTCATGCAAAAAGGCTAAAGAAATGTTTCACGTTTGTTACACTCAAACAGTGTCTCCTCTCATATGCTGAACTGGTCGCATTGTGGATTTTGGTTAAAACATGATTTTGGACAATGTTCATGGAACTCAGCTTAAAACGTACTTGCAGACTTGAAAACCCTTGCCTATTGTAGAGCGCGCCTCCTACTTCCACTGCTGAACGAAAACCCATGATTTTGGACCCTGTTTTCATGCGAAAAGGCTAAAAGAAATGTTTCACATTTGTTACACTCAAACAGTGTCTCCTCTCATATGCTGAACTGGTCGCATTGTGGATTTTGGTTAAAACATGATTTTGGACAATGTTCATGGAACTCAGTTTAAAACGTACTTGCAGACTTGAAAACCCTTGCCTATTGTAGAGCGCGCCTCCTACTTCCACTGCTGAACGAAAACCCATGATTTTGGACCCTGTTTTCATGCGAAAAGGCTAAAGAAATGTTTCACGTTTGTTACACTCAAACAGTGTCTCCTCTCATATGCTGAACTGGTCGCATTGTGGATTTTGGTTAAAACATGATTTTGGACAATGTTCATGGAACTCAGCTTAAAACGTACTTGCAGACTTGAAAACCCTTGCCTATTGTAGAGCGCGCCTCCTACTTCCACTGCTGAACGAAAACCCATTATTTTGGACCCTGTTTTCATGCGAAAAGGCTAAAAGAAATGTTTCACGTTTGTTACACTCAAACAGTGTCTCCTCTCATATGCTGAACTGGTCGCATTGTGGATTTTGGTTAAAACATGATTTTGGACAATGTTCATGGAACTCAGTTTAAAACGTACTTGCAGACTTGAAAACCCTTGCCTATTGTAGAGCGCGCCTCCTACTTCCACTGCTGAACGAAAACCCATGATTTTGGACCCTGTTTTCATGCGAAAAGGCTAAAAGAAATGTTTCACGTTTGTTACACTCAAACAGTGTCTCCTCTCATATGCTGAACTGGTCGCATTGCGGATTTTGGTTAAAACATGATTTTCGACAATGTTCATGGAACTCAGTTTAAAACGTACTTGCAGACTTGAAAACCCTTGCCTATTGTAGAGCGCGCCTCCTACTTCCACTGCTGAACGAAAACCCATGATTTTGGACCCTGTTTTCATGCGAAAAGGCTAAAAGAAATGTTTCACGTTTGTTACACTCAAACAGTGTCTCCTCTCATATGCTGAACTGGTCGCATTGTGGATTTTGGTTAAAACATGATTTTGGACAATGTTCATGGAACTCAGTTTAAAACGTACTTGCAGACTTGAAAACCCTTGCCTATTGTAGAGCGCGCCTCCTACTTCCACTGCTGAACGAAAACCCATGATTTTGGACCCTGTTTTCATGCGAAAAGGCTAAAAGAAATGTTTCACGTTTGTTACACTCAAACAGTGTCTCCTCTCATATGCTGAACTGGTCGCATTGTGGATTTTGGTTAAAACATGATTTTGGACAATGTTCATGGAACTCAGTTTAAAACGTACTTGCAGACTTGAAAACCCTTGCCTATTGTAGAGCGCGCCTCCTACTTCCACTGCTGAACGAAAACCCATGATTTTGGACCCTGTTTTCATGCGAAAAGGCTAAAAGAAATGTTTCACGTTTGTTACACTCAAACAGTGTCTCCTCTCATATGCTGAACTGGTCGCATTGCGGATTTTGGTTAAAACATGATTTTCGACAATGTTCATGGAACTCAGTTTAAAACGTACTTGCAGACTTGAAAACCCTTGCCTATTGTAGAGCGCGCCTCCTACTTCCACTGCTGAACGAAAACCCATGATTTTGGACCCTGTTTTCATGCGAAAAGGCTAAAAGAAATGTTTCACGTTTGTTGCACTCAAACAGTGTCTCCTCTCATATGCTGAACTGGTCGCATTGTGGATTTTGGTTAAAACATGATTTTGGACAATGTTCATGGAACTCAGTTTAAAACGTACTTGCAGACTTGAAAACCCTTGCCTATTGTAGAGCGCGCCTCCTACTTCCACTGCTGAACGAAAACCCATGATTTTGGACCCTGTTTTCATGCAAAAAGGCTAAAGAAATGTTTCACGTTTGTTACACTCAAACAGTGTCTCCTCTCATATGCTGAACTGGTCGCATTGTGGATTTTGGTTAAAACATGATTTTGGACAATGTTCATGGAACTCAGTTTAAAACGTACTTGCAGACTTGAAAACCCTTGCCTATTGTAGAGCGCGCCTCCTACTTCCACTGCTGAACGAAAACCCATGATTTTGGACCCTGTTTTCATGCGAAAAGGCTAAAAGAAATGTTTCACATTTGTTACACTCAAACAGTGTCTCCTCTCATATGCTGAACTGGTCGCATTGTGGATTTTGGTTAAAACATGATTTTGGACAATGTTCATGGAACTCAGTTTAAAACGTACTTGCAGACTTGAAAACCCTTGCCTATTGTAGAGCGTGCCTCCTACTTCCACTGCTGAACGAAAACCCATGATTTTGGACCCTGTTTTCATGCGAAAAGGCTAAAAGAAATGTTTCACGTTTGTTACACTCAAACAGTGTCTCCTCTCATATGCTGAACTGGTCGCATTGCGGATTTTGGTTAAAACATGATTTTGGACAATGTTCATGGAACTCAGTTTAAAACGTACTTGCAGACTTGAAAACCCTTGCCTATTGTAGAGCGCGCCTCCTACTTCCACTGCTGAACGAAAACCCATGATTTTGGACCCTGTTTTCATGCGAAAAGGCTAAAAGAAATGTTTCACGTTTGTTACACTCAAACAGTGTCTCCTCTCATATGCTGAACTGGTCGCATTGCGGATTTTGGTTAAAACATGATTTTCGACAATGTTCATGGAACTCAGTTTAAAACGTACTTGCAGACTTGAAAACCCTTGCCTATTGTAGAGCGCGCCTCCTACTTCCACTGCTGAACGAAAACCCATGATTTTGGACCCTGTTTTCATGCGAAAAGGCTAAAAGAAATGTTTCACGTTTGTTACACTCAAACAGTGTCTCCTCTCATATGCTGAACTGGTCGCATTGTGGATTTTGGTTAAAACATGATTTTGGACAATGTTCATGGAACTCAGTTTAAAACGTACTTGCAGACTTGAAAACCCTTGCCTATTGTAGAGCGCGCCTCCTACTTCCACTGCTGAACGAAAACCCATGATTTTGGACCCTGTTTTCATGCGAAAAGGCTAAAAGAAATGTTTCACGTTTGTTACACTCAAACAGTGTCTCCTCTCATATGCTGAACTGGTCGCATTGCGGATTTTGGTTAAAACATGATTTTCGACAATGTTCATGGAACTCAGTTTAAAACGTACTTGCAGACTTGAAAACCCTTGCCTATTGTAGAGCGCGCCTCCTACTTCCACTGCTGAACGAAAACCCATGATTTTGGACCCTGTTTTCATGCGAAAAGGCTAAAAGAAATGTTTCACGTTTGTTACACTCAAACAGTGTCTCCACTCATATGCTGAACTGGTCGCATTGTGGATTTTGGTTAAAACATGATTTTGGACAATGTTCATGGAACTCAGTTTAAAACGTACTTGCAGACTTGAAAACCCTTGCCTATTGTAGAGCGCGCCTCCTACTTCCACTGCTGAACGAAAACCCATGATTTTGGACCCTGTTTTCATGCAAAAAGGCTAAAGAAATGTTTCACGTTTGTTACACTCAAACAGTGTCTCCTCTCATATGCTGAACTGGTCGCATTGTGGATTTTGGTTAAAACATGATTTTGGACAATGTTCATGGAACTCAGTTTAAAACGTACTTGCAGACTTGAAAACCCTTGCCTATTGTAGAGCGCGCCTCCTACTTCCACTGCTGAACGAAAACCCATGATTTTGGACCCTGTTTTCATGCGAAAAGGCTAAAAGAAATGTTTCACATTTGTTACACTCAAACAGTGTCTCCTCTCATATGCTGAACTGGTCGCATTGTGGATTTTGGTTAAAACATGATTTTGGACAATGTTCATGGAACTCAGTTTAAAACGTACTTGCAGACTTGAAAACCCTTGCCTATTGTAGAGCGTGCCTCCTACTTCCACTGCTGAACGAAAACCCATGATTTTGGACCCTGTTTTCATGCGAAAAGGCTAAAAGAAATGTTTCACGTTTGTTACACTCAAACAGTGTCTCCTCTCATATGCTGAACTGGTCGCATTGCGGATTTTGGTTAAAACATGATTTTGGACAATGTTCATGGAACTCAGTTTAAAACGTACTTGCAGACTTGAAAACCCTTGCCTATTGTAGAGCGCGCCTCCTACTTCCACTGCTGAACGAAAACCCATGATTTTGGACCCTGTTTTCATGCGAAAAGGCTAAAGAAATGTTTCACGTTTGTTACACTCAAACAGTGTCTCCTCTCATATGCTGAACTGGTCGCATTGTGGATTTTGGTTAAAACATGATTTTGGACAATGTTCATGGAACTCAGCTTAAAACGTACTTGCAGACTTGAAAACCCTTGCCTATTGTAGAGCGCGCCTCCTACTTCCACTGCTGAACGAAAACCCATTATTTTGGACCCTGTTTTCATGCGAAAAGGCTAAAAGAAATGTTTCACGTTTGTTACACTCAAACAGTGTCTCCTCTCATATGCTGAACTGGTCGCATTGTGGATTTTGGTTAAAACATGATTTTGGACAATGTTCATGGAACTCAGTTTAAAACGTACTTGCAGACTTGAAAACCCTTGCCTATTGTAGAGCGCGCCTCCTACTTCCACTGCTGAACGAAAACCCATGATTTTGGACCCTGTTTTCATGCGAAAAGGCTAAAAGAAATGTTTCACGTTTGTTACACTCAAACAGTGTCTCCTCTCATATGCTGAACTGGTCGCATTGCGGATTTTGGTTAAAACATGATTTTCGACAATGTTCATGGAACTCAGTTTAAAACGTACTTGCAGACTTGAAAACCCTTGCCTATTGTAGAGCGCGCCTCCTACTTCCACTGCTGAACGAAAACCCATGATTTTGGACCCTGTTTTCATGCGAAAAGGCTAAAAGAAATGTTTCACGTTTGTTACACTCAAACAGTGTCTCCTCTCATATGCTGAACTGGTCGCATTGTGGATTTTGGTTAAAACATGATTTTGGACAATGTTCATGGAACTCAGTTTAAAACGTACTTGCAGACTTGAAAACCCTTGCCTATTGTAGAGCGCGCCTCCTACTTCCACTGCTGAACGAAAACCCATGATTTTGGACCCTGTTTTCATGCGAAAAGGCTAAAAGAAATGTTTCACGTTTGTTACACTCAAACAGTGTCTCCTCTCATATGCTGAACTGGTCGCATTGTGGATTTTGGTTAAAACATGATTTTGGACAATGTTCATGGAACTCAGTTTAAAACGTACTTGCAGACTTGAAAACCCTTGCCTATTGTAGAGCGCGCCTCCTACTTCCACTGCTGAACGAAAACCCATGATTTTGGACCCTGTTTTCATGCGAAAAGGCTAAAAGAAATGTTTCACGTTTGTTACACTCAAACAGTGTCTCCTCTCATATGCTGAACTGGTCGCATTGCGGATTTTGGTTAAAACATGATTTTCGACAATGTTCATGGAACTCAGTTTAAAACGTACTTGCAGACTTGAAAACCCTTGCCTATTGTAGAGCGCGCCTCCTACTTCCACTGCTGAACGAAAACCCATGATTTTGGACCCTGTTTTCATGCGAAAAGGCTAAAAGAAATGTTTCACGTTTGTTACACTCAAACAGTGTCTCCTCTCATATGCTGAACTGGTCGCATTGTGGATTTTGATTAAAACATGATTTTGGACAATGTTCATGGAACTCAGTTTAAAACGTACTTGCAGACTTGAAAACCCTTGCCAATTGTAGAGCGCGCCTCCTACTTCCACTGCTGAACGAAAACCCATGATTTTGGACCCTGTTTTCATGCAAAAAGGCTAAAGAAATGTTTCACGTTTGTTACACTCAAACAGTGTCTCCTCTCATATGCTGAACTGGTCGCATTGTGGATTTTGGTTAAAACATGATTTTGGACAATGTTCATGGAACTCAGTTTAAAACGTACTTGCAGACTTGAAAACCCTTGCCTATTGTAGAGCGCGCCTCCTACTTCCACTGCTGAACGAAAACCCATGATTTTGGACCCTGTTTTCATGCGAAAAGGCTAAAAGAAATGTTTCACATTTGTTACACTCAAACAGTGTCTCCTCTCATATGCTGAACTGGTCGCATTGTGGATTTTGGTTAAAACATGATTTTGGACAATGTTCATGGAACTCAGTTTAAAACGTACTTGCAGACTTGAAAACCCTTGCCTATTGTAGAGCGTGCCTCCTACTTCCACTGCTGAACGAAAACCCATGATTTTGGACCCTGTTTTCATGCGAAAAGGCTAAAAGAAATGTTTCACGTTTGTTACACTCAAACAGTGTCTCCTCTCATATGCTGAACTGGTCGCATTGCGGATTTTGGTTAAAACATGATTTTGGACAATGTTCATGGAACTCAGTTTAAAACGTACTTGCAGACTTGAAAACCCTTGCCTATTGTAGAGCGCGCCTCCTACTTCCACTGCTGAACGAAAACCCATGATTTTGGACCCTGTTTTCATGCGAAAAGGCTAAAAGAAATGTTTCACGTTTGTTACACTCAAACAGTGTCTCCTCTCATATGCTGAACTGGTCGCATTGCGGATTTTGGTTAAAACATGATTTTCGACAATGTTCATGGAACTCAGTTTAAAACGTACTTGCAGACTTGAAAACCCTTGCCTATTGTAGAGCGCGCCTCCTACTTCCACTGCTGAACGAAAACCCATGATTTTGGACCCTGTTTTCATGCGAAAAGGCTAAAAGAAATGTTTCACGTTTGTTACACTCAAACAGTGTCTCCTCTCATATGCTGAACTGGTCGCATTGTGGATTTTGGTTAAAACATGATTTTGGACAATGTTCATGGAACTCAGTTTAAAACGTACTTGCAGACTTGAAAACCCTTGCCTATTGTAGAGCGCGCCTCCTACTTCCACTGCTGAACGAAAACCCATGATTTTGGACCCTGTTTTCATGCGAAAAGGCTAAAAGAAATGTTTCACGTTTGTTACACTCAAACAGTGTCTCCTCTCATATGCTGAACTGGTCGCATTGCGGATTTTGGTTAAAACATGATTTTCGACAATGTTCATGGAACTCAGTTTAAAACGTACTTGCAGACTTGAAAACCCTTGCCTATTGTAGAGCGCGCCTCCTACTTCCACTGCTGAACGAAAACCCATGATTTTGGACCCTGTTTTCATGCGAAAAGGCTAAAAGAAATGTTTCACGTTTGTTACACTCAAACAGTGTCTCCTCTCATATGCTGAACTGGTCGCATTGTGGATTTTGGTTAAAACATGATTTTGGACAATGTTCATGGAACTCAGTTTAAAACGTACTTGCAGACTTGAAAACCCTTGCCTATTGTAGAGCGCGCCTCCTACTTCCACTGCTGAACGAAAACCCATGATTTTGGACCCTGTTTTCATGCAAAAAGGCTAAAGAAATGTTTCACGTTTGTTACACTCAAACAGTGTCTCCTCTCATATGCTGAACTGGTCGCATTGTGGATTTTGGTTAAAACATGATTTTGGACAATGTTCATGGAACTCAGTTTAAAACGTACTTGCAGACTTGAAAACCCTTGCCTATTGTAGAGCGCGCCTCCTACTTCCACTGCTGAACGAAAACCCATGATTTTGGACCCTGTTTTCATGCTAAAAGGCTAAAAGAAATGTTTCACATTTGTTACACTCAAACAGTGTCTCCTCTCATATGCTGAACTGGTCGCATTGTGGATTTTGGTTAAAACATGATTTTGGACAATGTTCATGGAACTCAGTTTAAAACGTACTTGCAGACTTGAAAACCCTTGCCTATTGTAGAGCGTGCCTCCTACTTCCACTGCTGAACGAAAACCCATGATTTTGGACCCTGTTTTCATGCGAAAAGGCTAAAAGAAATGTTTCACGTTTGTTACACTCAAACAGTGTCTCCTCTCATATGCTGAACTGGTCGCATTGCGGATTTTGGTTAAAACATGATTTTGGACAATGTTCATGGAACTCAGTTTAAAACGTACTTGCAGACTTGAAAACCCTTGCCTATTGTAGAGCGCGCCTCCTACTTCCACTGCTGAACGAAAACCCATGATTTTGGACCCTGTTTTCATGCGAAAAGGCTAAAAGAAATGTTTCACGTTTGTTACACTCAAACAGTGTCTCCTCTCATATGCTGAACTGGTCGCATTGCGGATTTTGGTTAAAACATGATTTTCGACAATGTTCATGGAACTCAGTTTAAAACGTACTTGCAGACTTGAAAACCCTTGCCTATTGTAGAGCGCGCCTCCTACTTCCACTGCTGAACGAAAACCCATGATTTTGGACCCTGTTTTCATGCGAAAAGGCTAAAAGAAATGTTTCACGTTTGTTACACTCAAACAGTGTCTCCTCTCATATGCTGAACTGGTCGCATTGTGGATTTTGGTTAAAACATGATTTTGGACAATGTTCATGGAACTCAGTTTAAAACGTACTTGCAGACTTGAAAACCCTTGCCTATTGTAGAGCGCGCCTCCTACTTCCACTGCTGAACGAAAACCCATGATTTTGGACCCTGTTTTCATGCGAAAAGGCTAAAAGAAATGTTTCACGTTTGTTACACTCAAACAGTGTCTCCTCTCATATGCTGAACTGGTCGCATTGTGGATTTTGGTTAAAACATGATTTTGGACAATGTTCATGGAACTCAGTTTAAAACGTACTTGCAGACTTGAAAACCCTTGCCTATTGTAGAGCGCGCCTCCTACTTCCACTGCTGAACGAAAACCCATGATTTTGGACCCTGTTTTCATGCGAAAAGGCTAAAAGAAATGTTTCACGTTTGTTACACTCAAACAGTGTCTCCTCTCATATGCTGAACTGGTCGCATTGTGGATTTTGGTTAAAACATGATTTTGGACAATGTTCATGGAACTCAGTTTAAAACGTACTTGCAGACTTGAAAACCCTTGCCTATTGTAGAGCGCGCCTCCTACTTCCACTGCTGAACGAAAACCCATGATTTTGGACCCTGTTTTCATGCAAAAAGGCTAAAGAAATGTTTCACGTTTGTTACACTCAAACAGTGTCTCCTCTCATATGCTGAACTGGTCGCATTGTGGATTTTGGTTAAAACATGATTTTGGACAATGTTCATGGAACTCAGTTTAAAACGTACTTGCAGACTTGAAAACCCTTGCCTATTGTAGAGCGCGCCTCCTACTTCCACTGCTGAACGAAAACCCATGATTTTGGACCCTGTTTTCATGCGAAAAGGCTAAAAGAAATGTTTCACATTTGTTACACTCAAACAGTGTCTCCTCTCATATGCTGAACTGGTCGCATTGTGGATTTTGGTTAAAACATGATTTTGGACAATGTTCATGGAACTCAGTTTAAAACGTACTTGCAGACTTGAAAACCCTTGCCTATTGTAGAGCGCGCCTCCTACTTCCACTGCTGAACGAAAACCCATGATTTTGGACCCTGTTTTCATGCGAAAAGGCTAAAAGAAATGTTTCACGTTTGTTACACTCAAACAGTGTCTCCTCTCATATGCTGAACTGGTCGCATTGCGGATTTTGGTTAAAACATGATTTTGCACAATGTTCATGGAACTCAGTTTAAAACGTACTTGCAGACTTGAAAACCCTTGCCTATTGTAGAGCGCGCCTCCTACTTCCACTGCTGAACGAAAACCCATGATTTTGGACCCTGTTTTCATGCGAAAAGGCTAAAAGAAATGTTTCACGTTTGTTACACTCAAACAGTGTCTCCTCTCATATGCTGAACTGGTCGCATTGTGGATTTTGGTTAAAACATGATTTTGGACAATGTTCATGGAACTCAGTTTAAAACGTACTTGCAGACTTGAAAACCCTTGCCTATTGTAGAGCGCGCCTCCTACTTCCACTGCTGAACGAAAACCCATGATTTTGGACCCTGTTTTCATGCGAAAAGGCTAAAAGAAATGTTTCACGTTTGTTACACTCAAACAGTGTCTCCTCTCATATGCTGAACTGGTCGCATTGTGGATTTTGGTTAAAACATGATTTTGGACAATGTTCATGGAACTCAGTTTAAAACGTACTTGCAGACTTGAAAACCCTTGCCTATTGTAGAGCGCGCCTCCTACTTCCACCGCTGAACGAAAACCCATGATTTTGGACCCTGTTTTCATGCGAAAAGGCTAAAAGAAATGTTTCACGTTTGTTACACTCAAACAGTGTCTCCTCTCATATGCTGAACTGGTCGCATTGTGGATTTTGGTTAAAACATGATTTTGGACAATGTTCATGGAACTCAGTTTAAAACGTACTTGCAGACTTGAAAACCATTGCCTATTGTAGAGCGCGCCTCCTACTTCCACTGCTGAACGAAAACCCATTATTTTGGACCCTGTTTTCATGCGAAAAGGCTAAAAGAAATGTTTCACGTTTGTTACACTCAAACAGTGTCTCCTCTCATATGCTGAACTGGTCGCATTGTGGATTTTGGTTAAAACATGATTTTGGACAATGTTCATGGAACTCAGTTTAAAACGTACTTGCAGACTTGAAAACCCTTGCCTATTGTAGAGCGCGCCTCCTACTTCCACTGCTGAACGAAAACCCATGATTTTGGACCCTGTTTTCATGCGAAAAGGCTAAAAGAAATGTTTCACGTTTGTTACACTCAAACAGTGTCTCCTCTCATATGCTGAACTGGTCGCATTGTGGATTTTGGTTAAAACATGATTTTGGACAATGTTCATGGAACTCAGTTTAAAACGTACTTGCAGACTTGAAAACCCTTGCCTATTGTAGAGCGCGCCTCCTACTTCCACTGCTGAACGAAAACCCATGATTTTGGACCCTGTTTTCATGCGAAAAGGCTAAAAGAAATGTTTCACGTTTGTTACACTCAAACAGTGTCTCCTCTCATATGCTGAACTGGTCGCATTGCGGATTTTGGTTAAAACATGATTTTGGACAATGTTCATGGAACTCAGTTTAAAACGTACTTGCAGACTTGAAAACCCTTGCCTATTGTAGAGCGCGCCTCCTACTTCCACTGCTGAACGAAAACCCATGATTTTGGACCCTGTTTTCATGCGAAAAGGCTAAAAGAAATGTTTCACGTTTGTTACACTCAAACAGTGTCTCCTCTCATATGCTGAACTGGTCGCATTGCGGATTTTGGTTAAAACATGATTTTGGACAATGTTCATGGAACTCAGTTTAAAACGTACTTGCAGACTTGAAAACCCTTGCCTATTGTAGAGCGCGCCTCCTACTTCCACTGCTGAACGAAAACCCATGATTTTGGACCCTGTTTTCATGCGAAAAGGCTAAAAGAAATGTTTCACGTTTGTTACACTCAAACAGTGTCTCCTCTCATATGCTGAACTGGTCGCATTGTTGATTTTAGTTAAAACATGATTTTGGACAATGTTCATGGAACTCAGTTTAAAACGTACTTGCAGACTTGAAAACCCTTGCCTATTGTAGAGCGCGCCTCCTACTTCCACTGCTGAACGAAAACCCATGATTTTGGACCCTGTTTTCATGCGAAAAGGCTAAAGAAATGTTTCACGTTTGTTACACTCAAATAGTGTCTCCTCTCATATGCTGAACTGGTCGCATTGTGGATTTTGGTTAAAACATGATTTTGGACAATGTTCATGGAACTCAGCTTAAAACGTACTTGCAGACTTGAAAACCCTTGCCTATTGTAGAGCGCGCCTCCTACTTCCACTGCTGAACGAAAACCCATTATTTTGGACCCTGTTTTCATGCGAAAAGGCTAAAAGAAATGTTTCACGTTTGTTACACTCAAACAGTGTCTCCTCTCATATGCTGAACTGGTCGCATTGTGGATTTTGGTTAAAACATGATTTTGGACAATGTTCATGGAACTCAGCTTAAAACGTACTTGCAGACTTGAAAACCCTTGCCTATTGTAGAGCGCGCCTCCTACTTCCACTGCTGAACGAAAACCCATGATTTTGGACCCTGTTTTCATGCGAAAAGGCTAAAAGAAATGTTTCACATTTGTTACACTCAAACAGTGTCTCCTCTCATATGCTGAACTGGTCGCATTGTGGATTTTGGTTAAAACATGATTTTGGACAATGTTCATGGAACTCAGTTTAAAACGTACTTGCAGACTTGAAAACCCTTGCCTATTGTAGAGCGCGCCTCCTACTTCCACTGCTGAACGAAAACCCATGATTTTGGACCCTGTTTTCATGCGAAAAGGCTAAAAGAAATGTTTCACGTTTGTTACACTCAAACAGTGTCTCCTCTCATATGCTGAACTGGTCGCATTGTGGATTTTGGTTAAAACATGATTTTGGACAATGTTCATGGAACTCAGTTTAAAACGTACTTGCAGACTTGAAAACCCTTGCCTATTGTAGAGCGCGCCTCCTACTTCCACTGCTGAACGAAAACCCATGATTTTGGACCCTGTTTTCATGCGAAAAGGCTAAAAGAAATGTTTCACGTTTGTTACACTCAAACAGTGTCTCCTCTCATATGCTGAACTGGTCGCATTGTGGATTTTGGTTAAAACATGATTTTGGACAATGTTCATGGAACTCAGTTTAAAACGTACTTGCAGACTAGAAAACCCTTGCCTATTGTAGAGCGAGCCTCCTACTTCCACTGCTGAACGAAAACCCATGATTTTGGACCCTGTTTTCATGCAAAAAGGCTAAAGAAATGTTTCACGTTTGTTACACTCAAACAGTGTCTCCTCTCATATGCTGAACTGGTCGCATTGTGGATTTTGGTTAAAACATGATTTTGGACAATGTTCATGGAACTCAGCTTAAAACGTACTTGCAGACTTGAAAACCCTTGCCTATTGTAGAGCGCGCCTCCTACTTCCACTGCATACGAAAACCCATTATTTTGGACCCTGTTTTCATGCGAAAAGGCTAAAAGAAATGTTTCACGTTTGTTACACTCAAACAGTGTCTCCTCTCATATGCTGAACTGGTCGCATTGTGGATTTTGGTTAAAACATGATTTTGGACAATGTTCATGGAACTCAGTTTAAAACGTACTTGCAGACTTGAAAACCCTTGCCTATTGTAGAGCGCGCCTCCTACTTCCACTGCTGAACGAAAACCCATGATTTTGGACCCTGTTTTCATGCGAAAAGGCTAAAAGAAATGTTTCACGTTTGTTACACTCAAACAGTGTCTCCTCTCATATGCTGAACTGGTCGCATTGTGGATTTTGGTTAAAACATGATTTTGGACAATGTTCATGGAACTCAGCTTAAAACGTACTTGCAGACTTGAAAACCCTTGCCTATTGTAGAGCGCGCCTCCTACTTCCACTGCTGAACGAAAACCCATTATTTTGGACCCTGTTTTCATGCGAAAAGGCTAAAAGAAATGTTTCACGTTTGTTACACTCAAACAGTGTCTCCTCTCATATGCTGAACTGGTCGCATTGTGGATTTTGGTTAAAACATGATTTTGGACAATGTTCATGGAACTCAGTTTAAAACGTACTTGCAGACTTGAAAACCCTTGCCTATTGTAGAGCGCGCCTCCTACTTCCACTGCTGAACGAAAACCCATTATTTTGGACCCTGTTTTCATGCGAAAAGGCTAAAAGAAATGTTTCACGTTTGTTACACTCAAACAGTGTCTCCTCTCATATGCTGAACTGGTCGCATTGTGGATTTTGGTTAAAACATGATTTTGGACAATGTTCATGGAACTCAGTTTAAAACGTACTTGCAGACTTGAAAACCCTTGCCTATTGTAGAGCGCGCCTCCTACTTCCACTGCTGAACGAAAACCCATGATTTTGGACCCTGTTTTCATGCGAAAAGGCTAAAAGAAATGTTTCACATTTGTTACACTCAAACAGTGTCTCCTCTCATATGCTGAACTGGTCGCATTGTGGATTTTGGTTAAAACATGATTTTGGACAATGTTCATGGAACTCAGTTTAAAACGTACTTGCAGACTTGAAAACCCTTGCCTATTGTAGAGCGCGCCTCCTACTTCCACTGCTGAACGAAAACCCATGATTTTGGACCCTGTTTTCATGCGAAAAGGCTAAAAGAAATGTTTCACGTTTGTTACACTCAAACAGTGTCTCCTCTCATATGCTGAACTGGTCGCATTGCGGATTTTGGTTAAAACATGATTTTGCACAATGTTCATGGAACTCAGTTTAAAACGTACTTGCAGACTTGAAAACCCTTGCCTATTGTAGAGCGCGCCTCCTACTTCCACTGCTGAACGAAAACCCATGATTTTGGACCCTGTTTTCATGCGAAAAGGCTAAAAGAAATGTTTCACGTTTGTTACACTCAAACAGTGTCTCCTCTCATATGCTGAACTGGTCGCATTGTGGATTTTGGTTAAAACATGATTTTGGACAATGTTCATGGAACTCAGTTTAAAACGTACTTGCAGACTTGAAAACCCTTGCCTATTGTAGAGCGCGCCTCCTACTTCCACTGCTGAACGAAAACCCATGATTTTGGACCCTGTTTTCATGCGAAAAGGCTAAAAGAAATGTTTCACGTTTGTTACACTCAAACAGTGTCTCCTCTCATATGCTGAACTGGTCGCATTGTGGATTTTGGTTAAAACATGATTTTGGACAATGTTCATGGAACTCAGTTTAAAACGTACTTGCAGACTTGAAAACCCTTGCCTATTGTAGAGCGCGCCTCCTACTTCCACCGCTGAACGAAAACCCATGATTTTGGACCCTGTTTTCATGCGAAAAGGCTAAAAGAAATGTTTCACGTTTGTTACACTCAAACAGTGTCTCCTCTCATATGCTGAACTGGTCGCATTGTGGATTTTGGTTAAAACATGATTTTGGACAATGTTCATGGAACTCAGTTTAAAACGTACTTGCAGACTTGAAAACCATTGCCTATTGTAGAGCGCGCCTCCTACTTCCACTGCTGAACGAAAACCCATTATTTTGGACCCTGTTTTCATGCGAAAAGGCTAAAAGAAATGTTTCACGTTTGTTACACTCAAACAGTGTCTCCTCTCATATGCTGAACTGGTCGCATTGTGGATTTTGGTTAAAACATGATTTTGGACAATGTTCATGGAACTCAGTTTAAAACGTACTTGCAGACTTGAAAACCCTTGCCTATTGTAGAGCGCGCCTCCTACTTCCACTGCTGAACGAAAACCCATGATTTTGGACCCTGTTTTCATGCGAAAAGGCTAAAAGAAATGTTTCACGTTTGTTACACTCAAACAGTGTCTCCTCTCATATGCTGAACTGGTCGCATTGTGGATTTTGGTTAAAACATGATTTTGGACAATGTTCATGGAACTCAGTTTAAAACGTACTTGCAGACTTGAAAACCCTTGCCTATTGTAGAGCGCGCCTCCTACTTCCACTGCTGAACGAAAACCCATGATTTTGGACCCTGTTTTCATGCGAAAAGGCTAAAAGAAATGTTTCACGTTTGTTACACTCAAACAGTGTCTCCTCTCATATGCTGAACTGGTCGCATTGCGGATTTTGGTTAAAACATGATTTTGGACAATGTTCATGGAACTCAGTTTAAAACGTACTTGCAGACTTGAAAACCCTTGCCTATTGTAGAGCGCGCCTCCTACTTCCACTGCTGAACGAAAACCCATGATTTTGGACCCTGTTTTCATGCGAAAAGGCTAAAAGAAATGTTTCACGTTTGTTACACTCAAACAGTGTCTCCTCTCATATGCTGAACTGGTCGCATTGCGGATTTTGGTTAAAACATGATTTTGGACAATGTTCATGGAACTCAGTTTAAAACGTACTTGCAGACTTGAAAACCCTTGCCTATTGTAGAGCGCGCCTCCTACTTCCACTGCTGAACGAAAACCCATGATTTTGGACCCTGTTTTCATGCGAAAAGGCTAAAAGAAATGTTTCACGTTTGTTACACTCAAACAGTGTCTCCTCTCATATGCTGAACTGGTCGCATTGTTGATTTTAGTTAAAACATGATTTTGGACAATGTTCATGGAACTCAGTTTAAAACGTACTTGCAGACTTGAAAACCCTTGCCTATTGTAGAGCGCGCCTCCTACTTCCACTGCTGAACGAAAACCCATGATTTTGGACCCTGTTTTCATGCGAAAAGGCTAAAGAAATGTTTCACGTTTGTTACACTCAAATAGTGTCTCCTCTCATATGCTGAACTGGTCGCATTGTGGATTTTGGTTAAAACATGATTTTGGACAATGTTCATGGAACTCAGCTTAAAACGTACTTGCAGACTTGAAAACCCTTGCCTATTGTAGAGCGCGCCTCCTACTTCCACTGCTGAACGAAAACCCATTATTTTGGACCCTGTTTTCATGCGAAAAGGCTAAAAGAAATGTTTCACGTTTGTTACACTCAAACAGTGTCTCCTCTCATATGCTGAACTGGTCGCATTGTGGATTTTGGTTAAAACATGATTTTGGACAATGTTCATGGAACTCAGCTTAAAACGTACTTGCAGACTTGAAAACCCTTGCCTATTGTAGAGCGCGCCTCCTACTTCCACTGCTGAACGAAAACCCATGATTTTGGACCCTGTTTTCATGCGAAAAGGCTAAAAGAAATGTTTCACATTTGTTACACTCAAACAGTGTCTCCTCTCATATGCTGAACTGGTCGCATTGTGGATTTTGGTTAAAACATGATTTTGGACAATGTTCATGGAACTCAGTTTAAAACGTACTTGCAGACTTGAAAACCCTTGCCTATTGTAGAGCGCGCCTCCTACTTCCACTGCTGAACGAAAACCCATGATTTTGGACCCTGTTTTCATGCGAAAAGGCTAAAAGAAATGTTTCACGTTTGTTACACTCAAACAGTGTCTCCTCTCATATGCTGAACTGGTCGCATTGTGGATTTTGGTTAAAACATGATTTTGGACAATGTTCATGGAACTCAGTTTAAAACGTACTTGCAGACTTGAAAACCCTTGCCTATTGTAGAGCGCGCCTCCTACTTCCACTGCTGAACGAAAACCCATGATTTTGGACCCTGTTTTCATGCGAAAAGGCTAAAAGAAATGTTTCACGTTTGTTACACTCAAACAGTGTCTCCTCTCATATGCTGAACTGGTCGCATTGTGGATTTTGGTTAAAACATGATTTTGGACAATGTTCATGGAACTCAGTTTAAAACGTACTTGCAGACTAGAAAACCCTTGCCTATTGTAGAGCGAGCCTCCTACTTCCACTGCTGAACGAAAACCCATGATTTTGGACCCTGTTTTCATGCAAAAAGGCTAAAGAAATGTTTCACGTTTGTTACACTCAAACAGTGTCTCCTCTCATATGCTGAACTGGTCGCATTGTGGATTTTGGTTAAAACATGATTTTGGACAATGTTCATGGAACTCAGCTTAAAACGTACTTGCAGACTTGAAAACCCTTGCCTATTGTAGAGCGCGCCTCCTACTTCCACTGCATACGAAAACCCATTATTTTGGACCCTGTTTTCATGCGAAAAGGCTAAAAGAAATGTTTCACGTTTGTTACACTCAAACAGTGTCTCCTCTCATATGCTGAACTGGTCGCATTGTGGATTTTGGTTAAAACATGATTTTGGACAATGTTCATGGAACTCAGTTTAAAACGTACTTGCAGACTTGAAAACCCTTGCCTATTGTAGAGCGCGCCTCCTACTTCCACTGCTGAACGAAAACCCATGATTTTGGACCCTGTTTTCATGCGAAAAGGCTAAAAGAAATGTTTCACGTTTGTTACACTCAAACAGTGTCTCCTCTCATATGCTGAACTGGTCGCATTGTGGATTTTGGTTAAAACATGATTTTGGACAATGTTCATGGAACTCAGCTTAAAACGTACTTGCAGACTTGAAAACCCTTGCCTATTGTAGAGCGCGCCTCCTACTTCCACTGCTGAACGAAAACCCATTATTTTGGACCCTGTTTTCATGCGAAAAGGCTAAAAGAAATGTTTCACGTTTGTTACACTCAAACAGTGTCTCCTCTCATATGCTGAACTGGTCGCATTGTGGATTTTGGTTAAAACATGATTTTGGACAATGTTCATGGAACTCAGTTTAAAACGTACTTGCAGACTTGAAAACCCTTGCCTATTGTAGAGCGCGCCTCCTACTTCCACTGCTGAACGAAAACCCATTATTTTGGACCCTGTTTTCATGCGAAAAGGCTAAAAGAAATGTTTCACGTTTGTTACACTCAAACAGTGTCTCCTCTCATATGCTGAACTGGTCGCATTGTGGATTTTGGTTAAAACATGATTTTGGACAATGTTCATGGAACTCAGTTTAAAACGTACTTGCAGACTTGAAAACCCTTGCCTATTGTAGAGCGCGCCTCCTACTTCCACTGCTGAACGAAAACCCATGATTTTGGACCCTGTTTTCATGCGAAAAGGCTAAAAGAAATGTTTCACGTTTGTTACACTCAAACAGTGTCTCCTCTCATATGCTGAACTGGTCGCATTGTGGATTTTGGTTAAAACATGATTTTGGACAATGTTCATGGAACTCAGTTTAAAACGTACTTGCAGACTTGAAAACCCTTGCCTATTGTAGAGCGCGCCTCCTACTTCCACTGCTGAACGAAAACCCATGATTTTGGACCCTGTTTTCATGCGAAAAGGCTAAAAGAAATGTTTCACGTTTGTTACACTCAAACAGTGTCTCCTCTCATATGCTGAACTGGTCGCATTGTGGATTTTGGTTAAAACATGATTTTGGACAATGTTCATGGAACTCAGTTTAAAACGTACTTGCAGACTTGAAAACCCTTGCCTATTGTAGAGCGCGCCTCCTACTTCCACTGCTGAACGAAAACCCATGATTTTGGACCCTGTTTTCATGCAAAAAGGCTAAAGAAATGTTTCACGTTTGTTACACTCAAACAGTGTCTCCTCTCATATGCTGAACTGGTCGCATTGTGGATTTTGGTTAAAACATGATTTTGGACAATGTTCATGGAACTCAGCTTAAAACGTACTTGCAGACTTGAAAACCCTTGCCTATTGTAGAGCGCGCCTCCTACTTCCACTGCATACGAAAACCCATTATTTTGGACCCTGTTTTCATGCGAAAAGGCTAAAAGAAATGTTTCACGTTTGTTACACTCAAACAGTGTCTCCTCTCATATGCTGAACTGGTCGCATTGTGGATTTTGGTTAAAACATGATTTTGGACAATGTTCATGGAACTCAGTTTAAAACGTACTTGCAGACTTGAAAACCCTTGCCTATTGTAGAGCGCGCCTCCTACTTCCACTGCTGAATGAAAACCCATGATTTTGGACCCTGTTTTCATGCGAAAAGGCTAAAAGAAATGTTTCACGTTTGTTACACTCAAACAGTGTCTCCTCTCATATGCTGAACTGGTCGCATTGTGGATTTTGGTTAAAACATGATTTTGGACAATGTTCATGGAACTCAGTTTAAAACGTACTTGCAGACTTGAAAACCCTTGCCTATTGTAGAGCGCGCCTCCTACTTCCACTGCTGAACGAAAACCCATGATTTTGGACCCTGTTTTCATGCGAAAAGGCTAAAGAAATGTTTCACGTTTGTTACACTCAAATAGTGTCTCCTCTCATATGCTGAACTGGTCGCATTGTGGATTTTGGTTAAAACATGATTTTGGACAATGTTCATGGAACTCAGCTTAAAACGTACTTGCAGACTTGAAAACCCTTGCCTATTGTAGAGCGCGCCTCCTACTTCCACTGCTGAACGAAAACCCATTATTTTGGACCCTGTTTTCATGCGAAAAGGCTAAAAGAAATGTTTCACGTTTGTTACACTCAAACAGTGTCTCCTCTCATATGCTGAACTGGTCGCATTGTGGATTTTGGTTAAAACATGATTTTGGACAATGTTCATGGAACTCAGCTTAAAACGTACTTGCAGACTTGAAAACCCTTGCCTATTGTAGAGCGCGCCTCCTACTTCCACTGCTGAACGAAAACCCATGATTTTGGACCCTGTTTTCATGCGAAAAGGCTAAAAGAAATGTTTCACATTTGTTACACTCAAACAGTGTCTCCTCTCATATGCTGAACTGGTCGCATTGTGGATTTTGGTTAAAACATGATTTTGGACAATGTTCATGGAACTCAGTTTAAAACGTACTTGCAGACTTGAAAACCCTTGCCTATTGTAGAGCGCGCCTCCTACTTCCACTGCTGAACGAAAACCCATGATTTTGGACCCTATTTTCATGCAAAAAGGCTAAAGAAATGTTTCACGTTTGTTACACTCAAACAGTGTCTCCTCTCATATGCTGAACTGGTCGCATTGTGGATTTTGGTTAAAACATGATTTTGGACAATGTTCATGGAACTCAGCTTAAAACGTACTTGCAGACTTGAAAACCCTTGCCTATTGTAGAGCGCGCCTCCTACATCCACTGCATACGAAAACCCATTATTTTGGACCCTGTTTTCATGCGAAAAGGCTAAAAGAAATGTTTCACGTTTGTTACACTCAAACAGTGTCTCCTCTCATATGCTGAACTGGTCGCATTGTGGATTTTGGTTAAAACATGATTTTGGACAATGTTCATGGAACTCAGTTTAAAACGTACTTGCAGACTTGAAAACCCTTGCCTATTGTAGAGCGCGCCTCCTACTTCCACTGCTGAACGAAAACCCATGATTTTGGACCCTGTTTTCATGCGAAAAGGCTAAAAGAAATGTTTCACGTTTGTTACACTCAAACAGTGTCTCCTCTCATATGCTGAACTGGTCGCATTGTGGATTTTGGTTAAAACATGATTTTGGACAATGTTCATGGAACTCAGTTTAAAACGTACTTGCAGACTTGAAAACCCTTGCCTATTGTAGAGCGCGCCTCCTACTTCCACTGCTGAACGAAAACCCATGATTTTGGACCCTGTTTTCATGCGAAAAGGCTAAAAGAAATGTTTCACGTTTGTTACACTCAAACAGTGTCTCCTCTCATATGCTGAACTGGTCGCATTGCGGATTTTGGTTAAAACATGATTTTGGACAATGTTCATGGAACTCAGTTTAAAACGTACTTGCAGACTTGAAAACCCTTGCCTATTGTAGAGCGCGCCTCCTACTTCCACTGCTGAACGAAAACCCATGATTTTGGACCCTGTTTTCATGCGAAAAGGCTAAAAGAAATGTTTCACGTTTGTTACACTCAAACAGTGTCTCTTCTCATATGCTGAACTGGTCGCATTGTGGATTTTGGTTAAAACATGATTTTGGACAATGTTCATGGAACTCAGTTTAAAACGTACTTGCAGACTTGAAAACCCTTGCCTATTGTAGAGCGCGCCTCCTACTTCCACTGCTGAACGAAAACCCATGATTTTGGACCCTGTTTTCATGCGAAAAG
The DNA here is from genome assembly GCF_964263955.1 of Coregonus lavaretus. Classification (NCBI taxonomy): domain Eukaryota; kingdom Metazoa; phylum Chordata; class Actinopteri; order Salmoniformes; family Salmonidae; genus Coregonus; species Coregonus lavaretus. Next base: position 97,548 of record NW_028162746.1, on the reverse strand, counting down.
GCTAAAAGAAATGTTTCACGTTTGTTACACTCAAACAGTGTCTCCTCTCATATGCTGAACTGGTCGCATTGTGGATTTTGGTTAAAACATGATTTTGGACAATGTTCATGGAACTCAGTTTAAAACGTACTTGCAGACTTGAAAACCCTTGCCTATTGTAGAGCGCGCCTCCTACTTCCACTGCTGAACGAAAACCCATGATTTTGGACCCTGTTTTCATGCGAAAAGGCTAAAAGAAATGTTTCACGTTTGTTACACTCAAACAGTGTCTCCTCTCATATGCTGAACTGGTCGCATTGTGGATTTTGGTTAAAACATGATTTTGGACAATGTTCATGGAACTCAGTTTAAAACGTACTTGCAGACTTGAAAACCCTTGCCTATTGTAGAGCGCGCCTCCTACTTCCACTGCTGAACGAAAACCCATGATTTTGGACCCTGTTTTCATGCGAAAAGGCTAAAAGAAATGTTTCACGTTTGTTACACTCAAACAGTGTCTCCTCTCATATGCTGAACTGGTGGCATTGCGGATTTTGGTTAAAACATGATTTTGGACAATGTTCATGGAACTCAGTTTAAAACGTACTTGCAGACTTGAAAACCCTTGCCTATTGTAGAGCGCGCCTCCTACTTCCACTGCTGAACGAAAACCCATGATTTTGGACCCTGTTTTCATGCGAAAAGGCTAAAAGAAATGTTTCACGTTTGTTACACTCAAACAGTGTCTCCTCTCATATGCTGAACTGGTCGCATTGTGGATTTTGGTTAAAACATGATTTTGGACAATGTTCATGGAACTCAGTTTAAAACGTACTTGCAGACTTGAAAACCCTTGCCTATTGTAGAGCGCGCCTCCTACTTCCACTGCTGAACGAAAACCCATGATTTTGGACCCTGTTTTCATGCGAAAAGGCTAAAAGAAATGTTTCACGTTTGTTACACTCAAACAGTGTCTCCTCTCATATGCTGAACTGGTCGCATTGTGGATTTTGGTTAAAACATGATTTTGGACAATGTTCATGGAACTCAGTTTAAAACGTACTTGCAGACTTGAAAACCCTTGCCTATTGTAGAGCGCGCCTCCTACTTCCACTGCTGAACGAAAACCCATGATTTTGGACCCTGTTTTCATGCGAAAAGGCTAAAAGAAATGTTTCACGTTTGTTACACTCAAACAGTGTCTCCTCTCATATGCTGAACTGGTCGCATTGTGGATTTTGGTTAAAACATGATTTTGGACAATGTTCATGGAACTCAGTTTAAAACGTACTTGCAGACTTGAAAACCCTTGCCTATTGTAGAGCGCGCCTCCTACTTCCACTGCTGAACGAAAACCCATGATTTTGGACCCTGTTTTCATGCGAAAAGGCTAAAAGAAATGTTTCACGTTTGTTACACTCAAACAGTGTCTCCTCTCATATGCTGAACTGGTCGCATTGCGGATTTTGGTTAAAACATGATTTTGGACAATGTTCATGGAACTCAGTTTAAAACGTACTTGCAGACTTGAAAACCCTTGCCTATTGTAGAGCGCGCCTCCTACTTCCACTGCTGAACGAAAACCCATGATTTTGGACCCTGTTTTCATGCGAAAAGGCTAAAAGAAATGTTTCACGTTTGTTACACTCAAACAGTGTCTCCTCCTCTCATATGCTGAACTGGTCGCATTGTGGATTTTGGTTAAAACATGATTTTGGACAATGTTCATGGAACTCAGTTTAAAACGTACTTGCAGACTTGAAAACCCTTGCCTATTGTAGAGCGCGCCTCCTACTTCCACTGCTGAACGAAAACCCATGATTTTGGACCCTGTTTTCATGCGAAAAGGCTAAAAGAAATGTTTCACGTTTGTTACACTCAAACAGTGTCTCCTCTCATATGCTGAACTGGTCGCATTGTGGATTTTGGTTAAAACATGATTTTGGACAATGTTCATGGAACTCAGTTTAAAACGTACTTGCAGACTTGAAAACCCTTGCCTATTGTAGAGCGCGCCTCCTACTTCCACTGCTGAACGAAAACCCATGATTTTGGACCCTGTTTTCATGCGAAAAGGCTAAAAGAAATGTTTCACGTTTGTTACACTCAAACAGTGTCTCCTCTCATATGCTGAACTGGTCGCATTGTGGATTTTGGTTAAAACATGATTTTGGACAATGTTCATGGAACTCAGTTTAAAACGTACTTGCAGACTTGAAAACCCTTGCCTATTGTAGAGCGCGCCTCCTACTTCCACTGCTGAACGAAAACCCATGATTTTGGACCCTGTTTTCATGCGAAAAGGCTAAAAGAAATGTTTCACGTTTGTTACACTCAAACAGTGTCTCCTCTCATATGCTGAACTGGTGGCATTGCGGATTTTGGTTAAAACATGATTTTGGACAATGTTCATGGAACTCAGTTTAAAACGTACTTGCAGACTTGAAAACCCTTGCCTATTGTAGAGCGCGCCTCCTACTTCCACTGCTGAACGAAAACCCATGATTTTGGACCCTGTTTTCATGCGAAAAGGCTAAAAGAAATGTTTCACGTTTGTTACACTCAAACAGTGTCTCCTCTCATATGCTGAACTGGTCGCATTGTGGATTTTGGTTAAAACATGATTTTGGACAATGTTCATGGAACTCAGTTTAAAACGTACTTGCAGACTTGAAAACCCTTGCCTATTGTAGAGCGCGCCTCCTACTTCCACTGCTGAACGAAAACCCATGATTTTGGACCCTGTTTTCATGCGAAAAGGCTAAAAGAAATGTTTCACGTTTGTTACACTCAAACAGTGTCTCCTCTCATATGCTGAACTGGTCGCATTGTGGATTTTGGTTAAAACATGATTTTGGACAATGTTCATGGAACTCAGTTTAAAACGTACTTGCAGACTTGAAAACCCTTGCCTATTGTAGAGCGTGCCTCCTACTTCCACTGCTGAACGAAAACCCATGATTTTGGACCCTGTTTTCATGCGAAAAGGCTAAAAGAAATGTTTCACGTTTGTTACACTCAAACAGTGTCTCCTCTCATATGCTGAACTGGTCGCATTGTGGATTTTGGTTAAAACATGATTTTGGACAATGTTCATGGAACTCAGTTTAAAACGTACTTGCAGACTTGAAAACCCTTGCCTATTGTAGAGCGCGCCTCCTACTTCCACTGCTGAACGAAAACCCATGATTTTGGACCCTGTTTTCATGCAAAAAGGCTAAAGAAATGTTTCACGTTTGTTACACTCAAACAGTGTCTCCTCTCATATGCTGAACTGGTCGCATTGTGGATTTTGGTTAAAACATGATTTTGGACAATGTTCATGGAACTCAGCTTACAACGTACTTGCAGACTTGAAAACCCTTGCCTATTGTAGAGCGCGCCTCCTACTTCCACTGCTGAACGAAGACCCATTATTTTGGACCCTGTTTTCATGCGAAAAGGCTAAAAGAAATGTTTCACGTTTGTTACACTCAAACAGTGTCTCCTCTCATATGCTGAACTGGTCGCATTGTGGATTTTGGTTAAAACATGATTTTGGACAATGTTCATGGAACTCAGTTTAAAACGTACTTGCAGACTTGAAAACCCTTGCCTATTGTAGAGCGCGCCTCCTACTTCCACTGCTGAACGAAAACCCATGATTTTGGACCCTGTTTTCATGCGAAAAGGCTAAAAGAAATGTTTCACGTTTGTTACACTCAAACAGTGTCTCCTCTCATATGCTGAACTGGTCGCATTGTGGATTTTGGTTAAAACATGATTTTGGACAATGTTCATGGAACTCAGTTTAAAACGTACTTGCAGACTTGAAAACCCTTGCCTATTGTAGAGCGCGCCTCCTACTTCCACTGCTGAACGAAAACCCATGATTTTGGACCCTGTTTTCATGCGAAAAGGCTAAAAGAAATGTTTCACGTTTGTTACACTCAAACAGTGTCTCCTCTCATATGCTGAACTGGTCGCATTGCGGATTTTGGTTAAAACATGATTTTGGACAATGTTCATGGAACTCAGTTTACAACGTACTTGCAGACTTGAAAACCCTTGCCTATTGTAGAGCGCGCCTCCTACTTCCACTGCTGAACGAAAACCCATTATTTTGGACCCTGTTTTCATGCGAAAAGGCTAAATGAAATGTTTCACGTTTGTTACACTCAAACAGTGTCTCCTCTCATATGCTGAACTGGTCGCATTGTGGATTTTGGTTAAAACATGATTTTGGACAATGTTCATGGAACTCAGTTTAAAACGTACTTGCAGACTTGAAAACCCTTGCCTATTGTAGAGCGCGCCTCCTACTTCCACTGCTGAACGAAAACCCATGATTTTGGACCCTGTTTTCATGCGAAAAGGCTAAAAGAAATGTTTCACGTTTGTTACACTCAAACAGTGTCTCCTCTCATATGCTGAACTGGTCGCATTGTGGATTTTGGTTAAAACATGATTTTGGACAATGTTCATGGAACTCAGTTTAAAACGTACTTGCAGACTTGAAAACCCTTGCCTATTGTAGAGCGCGCCTACTACTTCCACTGCTGAACGAAAACCCATGATTTTGGACCCTGTTTTCATGCGAAAAGGCTAAAAGAAATGTTTCACGTTTGTTACACTCAAACAGTGTCTCCTCTCATATGCTGAACTGGTCGCATTGTGGATTTTGGTTAAAACATGATTTTGGACAATGTTCATGGAACTCAGTTTAAAACGTACTTGCAGACTTGAAAACCCTTGCCTATTGTAGAGCGCGCCTCCTACTTCCACTGCTGAACGAAAACCCATGATTTTGGACCCTGTTTTCATGCGAAAAGGCTAAAAGAAATGTTTCACGTTTGTTACACTCAAACAGTGTCTCCTCTCATATGCTGAACTGGTCGCATTGTGGATTTTGGTTAAAACATGATTTTGGACAATGTTCATGGAACTCAGTTTAAAACGTACTTGCAGACTTGAAAACCCTTGCCTATTGTAGAGCGCGCCTCCTACTTCCACTGCTGAACGAAAACCCATGATTTTGGACCCTGTTTTCATGCGAAAAGGCTAAAAGAAATGTTTCACGTTTGTTACACTCAAACAGTGTCTCCTCTCATATGCTGAACTGGTCGCATTGTGGATTTTGGTTAAAACATGATTTTGGACAATGTTCATGGAACTCAGTTTAAAACGTACTTGCAGACTTGAAAACCCTTGCCTATTGTAGAGCGCGCCTCCTACTTCCACTGCTGAACGAAAACCCATGATTTTGGACCCTGTTTTCATGCGAAAAGGCTAAAAGAAATGTTTCACGTTTGTTACACTCAAACAGTGTCTCCTCTCATATGCTGAACTGGTCGCATTGTGGATTTTGGTTAAAACATGATTTTGGACAATGTTCATGGAACTCAGTTTAAAACGTACTTGCAGACTTGAAAACCCTTGCCTATTGTAGAGCGCGCCTCCTACTTCCACTGCTGAACGAAAACCCATGATTTTGGACCCTGTTTTCATGCGAAAAGGCTAAAAGAAATGTTTCACGTTTGTTACACTCAAACAGTGTCTCCTCCTCTCATATGCTGAACTGGTCGCATTGTGGATTTTGGTTAAAACATGATTTTGGACAATGTTCATGGAACTCAGTTTAAAACGTACTTGTAGACTTGAAAACCCTTGCCTATTGTAGAGCGCGCCTCCTACTTCCACTGCTGAACGAAAACCCATGATTTTGGACCCTGTTTTCATGCGAAAAGGCTAAAAGAAATGTTTCACGTTTGTTACACTCAAACAGTGTCTCCTCTCATATGCTGAACTGGTCGCATTGTGGATTTTGGTTAAAACATGATTTTGGACAATGTTCATGGAACTCAGTTTAAAACGTACTTGCAGACTTGAAAACCCTTGCCTATTGTAGAGCGCGCCTCCTACTTCCACTGCTGAACGAAAACCCATGATTTTGGACCCTGTTTTCATGCGAAAAGGCTAAAAGAAATGTTTCACGTTTGTTACACTCAAACAGTGTCTCCTCTCATATGCTGAACTGGTCGCATTGTGGATTTTGGTTAAAACATGATTTTGGACAATGTTCATGGAACTCAGTTTAAAACGTACTTGCAGACTTGAAAACCCTTGCCTATTGTAGAGCGCGCCTCCTACTTCCACTGCTGAACGAAAACCCATGATTTTGGACCCTGTTTTCATGCGAAAAGGCTAAAAGAAATGTTTCACGTTTGTTACACTCAAACAGTGTCTCCTCTCATATGCTGAACTGGTCGCATTGTGGATTTTGGTTAAAACATGATTTTGGACAATGTTCATGGAACTCAGTTTAAAACGTACTTGCAGACTTGAAAACCCTTGCCTATTGTAGAGCGCGCCTCCTACTTCCACTGCTGAACGAAAACCCATGATTTTGGACCCTGTTTTCATGCGAAAAGGCTAAAAGAAATGTTTCACGTTTGTTACACTCAAACAGTGTCTCCTCTCATATGCTGAACTGGTCGCATTGTGGATTTTGGTTAAAACATGATTTTGGACAATGTTCATGGAACTCAGTTTAAAACGTACTTGCAGACTTGAAAACCCTTGCCTATTGTAGAGCGCGCCTCCTACTTCCACTGCTGAACGAAAACCCATGATTTTGGACCCTGTTTTCATGCGAAAAGGCTAAAAGAAATGTTTCACGTTTGTTACACTCAAACAGTGTCTCCTCTCATATGCTGAACTGGTCGCATTGTGGATTTTGGTTAAAACATGATTTTGGACAATGTTCATGGAACTCAGTTTAAAACGTACTTGCAGACTTGAAAACCCTTGCCTATTGTAGAGCGCGCCTCCTACTTCCACTGCTGAACGAAAACCCATGATTTTGGACCCTGTTTTCATGCGAAAAGGCTAAAAGAAATGTTTCACGTTTGTTACACTCAAACAGTGTCTCCTCTCATATGCTGAACTGGTCGCATTGTGGATTTTGGTTAAAACATGATTTTGGACAATGTTCATGGAACTCAGTTTAAAACGTACTTGCAGACTTGAAAACCCTTGCCTATTGTAGAGCGCGCCTCCTACTTCCACTGCTGAACGAAAACCCATGATTTTGGACCCTGTTTTCATGCGAAAAGGCTAAAAGAAATGTTTCACGTTTGTTACACTCAAACAGTGTCTCCTCCTCTCATATGCTGAACTGGTCGCATTGTGGATTTTGGTTAAAACATGATTTTGGACAATGTTCATGGAACTCAGTTTAAAACGTACTTGTAGACTTGAAAACCCTTGCCTATTGTAGAGCGCGCCTCCTACTTCCACTGCTGAACGAAAACCCATGATTTTGGACCCTGTTTTCATGCGAAAAGGCTAAAAGAAATGTTTCACGTTTGTTACACTCAAACAGTGTCTCCTCTCATATGCTGAACTGGTCGCATTGTGGATTTTGGTTAAAACATGATTTTGGACAATGTTCATGGAACTCAGTTTAAAACGTACTTGCAGACTTGAAAACCCTTGCCTATTGTAGAGCGCGCCTCCTACTTCCACTGCTGAACGAAAACCCATGATTTTGGACCCTGTTTTCATGCGAAAAGGCTAAAAGAAATGTTTCACGTTTGTTACACTCAAACAGTGTCTCCTCTCATATGCTGAACTGGTCGCATTGTGGATTTTGGTTAAAACATGATTTTGGACAATGTTCATGGAACTCAGTTTAAAACGTACTTGCAGACTTGAAAACCCTTGCCTATTGTAGAGCGCGCCTCCTACTTCCACTGCTGAACGAAAACCCATGATTTTGGACCCTGTTTTCATGCGAAAAGGCTAAAAGAAATGTTTCACGTTTGTTACACTCAAACAGTGTCTCCTCCTCTCATATGCTGAACTGGTCGCATTGTGGATTTTGGTTAAAACATGATTTTGGACAATGTTCATGGAACTCAGTTTAAAACGTACTTGTAGACTTGAAAACCCTTGCCTATTGTAGAGCGCGCCTCCTACTTCCACTGCTGAACGAAAACCCATGATTTTGGACCCTGTTTTCATGCGAAAAGGCTAAAAGAAATGTTTCACGTTTGTTACACTCAAACAGTGTCTCCTCTCATATGCTGAACTGGTCGCATTGTGGATTTTGGTTAAAACATGATTTTGGACAATGTTCATGGAACTCAGTTTAAAACGTACTTGCAGACTTGAAAACCCTTGCCTATTGTAGAGCGCGCCTCCTACTTCCACTGCTGAACGAAAACCCATGATTTTGGACCCTGTTTTCATGCGAAAAGGCTAAAAGAAATGTTTCACGTTTGTTACACTCAAACAGTGTCTCCTCTCATATGCTGAACTGGTCGCATTGTGGATTTTGGTTAAAACATGATTTTGGACAATGTTCATGGAACTCAGTTTAAAACGTACTTGCAGACTTGAAAACCCTTGCCTATTGTAGAGCGCGCCTCCTACTTCCACTGCTGAACGAAAACCCATGATTTTGGACCCTGTTTTCATGCGAAAAGGCTAAAAGAAATGTTTCACGTTTGTTACACTCAAACAGTGTCTCCTCTCATATGCTGAACTGGTGGCATTGCGGATTTTGGTTAAAACATGATTTTGGACAATGTTCATGGAACTCAGTTTAAAACGTACTTGCAGACTTGAAAACCCTTGCCTATTGTAGAGCGCGCCTCCTACTTCCACTGCTGAACGAAAACCCATGATTTTGGACCCTGTTTTCATGCGAAAAGGCTAAAAGAAATGTTTCACGTTTGTTACACTCAAACAGTGTCTCCTCTCATATGCTGAACTGGTCGCATTGTGGATTTTGGTTAAAACATGATTTTGGACAATGTTCATGGAACTCAGTTTAAAACGTACTTGCAGACTTGAAAACCCTTGCCTATTGTAGAGCGCGCCTCCTACTTCCACTGCTGAACGAAAACCCATGATTTTGGACCCTGTTTTCATGCGAAAAGGCTAAAAGAAATGTTTCACGTTTGTTACACTCAAACAGTGTCTCCTCTCATATGCTGAACTGGTCGCATTGTGGATTTTGGTTAAAACATGATTTTGGACAATGTTCATGGAACTCAGTTTAAAACGTACTTGCAGACTTGAAAACCCTTGCCTATTGTAGAGCGTGCCTCCTACTTCCACTGCTGAACGAAAACCCATGATTTTGGACCCTGTTTTCATGCGAAAAGGCTAAAAGAAATGTTTCACGTTTGTTACACTCAAACAGTGTCTCCTCTCATATGCTGAACTGGTCGCATTGTGGATTTTGGTTAAAACATGATTTTGGACAATGTTCATGGAACTCAGTTTAAAACGTACTTGCAGACTTGAAAACCCTTGCCTATTGTAGAGCGCGCCTCCTACTTCCACTGCTGAACGAAAACCCATGATTTTGGACCCTGTTTTCATGCAAAAAGGCTAAAGAAATGTTTCACGTTTGTTACACTCAAACAGTGTCTCCTCTCATATGCTGAACTGGTCGCATTGTGGATTTTGGTTAAAACATGATTTTGGACAATGTTCATGGAACTCAGCTTACAACATACTTGCAGGCTTGAAAACCCTTGCCTATTGTAGAGCGCGCCTCCTACTTCCACTGCTGAACGAAGACCCATTATTTTGGACCCTGTTTTCATGCGAAAAGGCTAAAAGAAATGTTTCACGTTTGTTACACTCAAACAGTGTCTCCTCTCATATGCTGAACTGGTCGCATTGTGGATTTTGGTTAAAACATGATTTTGGACAATGTTCATGGAACTCAGTTTAAAACGTACTTGCAGACTTGAAAACCCTTGCCTATTGTAGAGCGCGCCTCCTACTTCCACTGCTGAACGAAAACCCATGATTTTGGACCCTGTTTTCATGCGAAAAGGCTAAAAGAAATGTTTCACGTTTGTTACACTCAAACAGTGTCTCCTCTCATATGCTGAACTGGTCGCATTGTGGATTTTGGTTAAAACATGATTTTGGACAATGTTCATGGAACTCAGTTTAAAACGTACTTGCAGACTTGAAAACCCTTGCCTATTGTAGAGCGCGCCTCCTACTTCCACTGCTGAACGAAAACCCATGATTTTGGACCCTGTTTTCATGCGAAAAGGCTAAAAGAAATGTTTCACGTTTGTTACACTCAAACAGTGTCTCCTCTCATATGCTGAACTGGTCGCATTGCGGATTTTGGTTAAAACATGATTTTGGACAATGTTCATGGAACTCAGTTTACAACGTACTTGCAGACTTGAAAACCCTTGCCTATTGTAGAGCGCGCCTCCTACTTCCACTGCTGAACGAAAACCCATTATTTTGGACCCTGTTTTCATGCGAAAAGGCTAAATGAAATGTTTCACGTTTGTTACACTCAAACAGTGTCTCCTCTCATATGCTGAACTGGTCGCACTGTGGATTTTGGTTAAAACATGATTTTGGACAATGTTCATGGAACTCAGTTTAAAACGTACTTGCAGACTTGAAAACCCTTGCCTATTGTAGAGCGCGCCTCCTACTTCCACTGCTGAACGAAAACCCATGATTTTGGACCCTGTTTTCATGCGAAAAGGCTAAAAGAAATGTTTCACGTTTGTTACACTCAAACAGTGTCTCCTCTCATATGCTGAACTGGTCGCATTGTGGATTTTGGTTAAAACATGATTTTGGACAATGTTCATGGAACTCAGTTTAAAACGTACTTGCAGACTTGAAAACCCTTGCCTATTGTAGAGCGCGCCTACTACTTCCACTGCTGAACGAAAACCCATGATTTTGGACCCTGTTTTCATGCGAAAAGGCTAAAAGAAATGTTTCACGTTTGTTACACTCAAACAGTGTCTCCTCTCATATGCTGAACTGGTCGCATTGTGGATTTTGGTTAAAACATGATTTTGGACAATGTTCATGGAACTCAGTTTAAAACGTACTTGCAGACTTGAAAACCCTTGCCTATTGTAGAGCGCGCCTCCTACTTCCACTGCTGAACGAAAACCCATGATTTTGGACCCTGTTTTCATGCGAAAAGGCTAAAAGAAATGTTTCACGTTTGTTACACTCAAACAGTGTCTCCTCTCATATGCTGAACTGGTCGCATTGTGGATTTTGGTTAAAACATGATTTTGGACAATGTTCATGGAACTCAGTTTAAAACGTACTTGCAGACTTGAAAACCCTTGCCTATTGTAGAGCGCGCCTCCTACTTCCACTGCTGAACGAAAACCCATGATTTTGGACCCTGTTTTCATGCGAAAAGGCTAAAAGAAATGTTTCACGTTTGTTACACTCAAACAGTGTCTCCTCTCATATGCTGAACTGGTCGCATTGTGGATTTTGGTTAAAACATGATTTTGGACAATGTTCATGGAACTCAGTTTAAAACGTACTTGCAGACTTGAAAACCCTTGCCTATTGTAGAGCGCGCCTCCTACTTCCACTGCTGAACGAAAACCCATGATTTTGGACCCTGTTTTCATGCGAAAAGGCTAAAAGAAATGTTTCACGTTTGTTACACTCAAACAGTGTCTCCTCTCATATGCTGAACTGGTCGCATTGTGGATTTTGGTTAAAACATGATTTTGGACAATGTTCATGGAACTCAGTTTAAAACGTACTTGCAGACTTGAAAACCCTTGCCTATTGTAGAGCGCGCCTCCTACTTCCACTGCTGAACGAAAACCCATGATTTTGGACCCTGTTTTCATGCAAAAAGGCTAAAGAAATGTTTCACGTTTGTTACACTCAAACAGTGTCTCCTCTCATATGCTGAACTGGTCGCATTGTGGATTTTGGTTAAAACATGATTTTGGACAATGTTCATGGAACTCAGCTTACAACGTACTTGCAGACTTGAAAACCCTTGCCTATTGTAGAGCGCGCCTCCTACTTCCACTGCTGAACGAAGACCCATTATGTTGGACCCTGTTTTCATGCGAAAAGGCTAAAAGAAATGTTTCACGTTTGTTACACTCAAACAGTGTCTCCTCTCATATGCTGAACTGGTCGCATTGTGGATTTTGGTTAAAACATGATTTTGGACAATGTTCATGGAACTCAGTTTAAAACGTACTTGCAGACTTGAAAACCCTTGCCTATTGTAGAGCGCGCCTCCTACTTCCACTGCTGAACGAAAACCCATGATTTTGGACCCTGTTTTCATGCGAAAAGGCTAAAAGAAATGTTTCACGTTTGTTACACTCAAACAGTGTCTCCTCTCATATGCTGAACTGGTCGCATTGTGGATTTTGGTTAAAACATGATTTTGGACAATGTTCATGGAACTCAGTTTAAAACGTACTTGCAGACTTGAAAACCCTTGCCTATTGTAGAGCGCGCCTCCTACTTCCACTGCTGAACGAAAACCTATGATTTTGGACCCTGTTTTCATGCGAAAAGGCTAAAAGAAATGTTTCACGTTTGTTACACTCAAACAGTGTCTCCTCTCATATGCTGAATTGGTCGCATTGCGGATTTTGGTTAAAACATGATTTTGGACAATGTTCATGGAACTCAGTTTACAACGTACTTGCAGACTTGAAAACCCTTGCCTATTGTAGAGCGCGCCTCCTACTTCCACTGCTGAACGAAAACCCATTATTTTGGACCCTGTTTTCATGCGAAAAGGCTAAATGAAATGTTTCACGTTTGTTACACTCAAACAGTGTCTCCTCTCATATGCTGAACTGGTCGCATTGTGGATTTTGGTTAAAACATGATTTTGGACAATGTTCATGGAACTCAGTTTAAAACGTACTTGCAGACTTGAAAACCCTTGCCTATTGTAGAGCGCGCCTCCTACTTCCACTGCTGAACGAAAACCCATGATTTTGGACCCTGTTTTCATGCGAAAAGGCTAAAAGAAATGTTTCACGTTTGTTACACTCAAACAGTGTCTCCTCTCATATGCTGAACTGGTCGCATTGTGGATTTTGGTTAAAACATGATTTTGGACAATGTTCATGGAACTCAGTTTAAAACGTACTTGCAGACTTGAAAACCCTTGCCTATTGTAGAGCGCGCCTCCTACTTCCACTGCTGAACGAAAACCCATGATTTTGGACCCTGTTTTCATGCGAAAAGGCTAAAAGAAATGTTTCACGTTTGTTACACTCAAACAGTGTCTCCTCTCATATGCTGAACTGGTAGCATTGTGGATTTTGGTTAAAACATGATTTTGGACAATGTTCATGGAACTCAGTTTAAAACGTACTTGCAGACTTGAAAACCCTTGCCTATTGTAGAGCGCGCCTCCTACTTCCACTGCTGAACGAAAACCCATGATTTTGGACCCTGTTTTCATGCGAAAAGGCTAAAAGAAATGTTTCACGTTTGTTACACTCAAACAGTGTCTCCTCTCATATGCTGAACTGGTCGCATTGTGGATTTTGGTTAAAACATGATTTTGGACAATGTTCATGGAACTCAGCTTAAAACGTACTTGCAGACTTGAAAACCCTTGCCTATTGTAGAGCGCGCCTCCTACTTCCACTGCTGAACGAAAACCCATGATTTTGGACCCTGTTTTCATGCGAAAAGGCTAAAAGAAATGTTTCACGTTTGTTACACTCAAACAGTGTCTCCTCTCATATGCTGAACTGGTCGCATTGTGGATTTTGGTTAAAACATGATTTTGGACAATGTTCATGGAACTCAGTTTAAAACGTACTTGCAGACTTGAAAACCCTTGCCTATTGTAGAGCGCGCCTCCTACTTCCACTGCTGAACGAAAACCCATGATTTTGGACCCTGTTTTCATGCAAAAAGGCTAAAGAAATGTTTCACGTTTGTTACACTCAAACAGTGTCTCCTCTCATATGCTGAACTGGTCGCATTGTGGATTTTGGTTAAAACATGATTTTGGACAATGTTCATGGAACTCAGCTTACAACGTACTTGCAGACTTGAAAACCCTTGCCTATTGTAGAGCGCGCCTCCTACTTCCACTGCTGAACGAAAACCCATTATTTTGGACCCTGTTTTCATGCGAAAAGGCTAAAAGAAATGTTTCACGTTTGTTACACTCAAACAGTGTCTCCTCTCATATGCTGAACTGGTCGCATTGTGGATTTTGGTTAAAACATGATTTTGGACAATGTTCATGGAACTCAGTTTAAAACGTACTTGCAGACTTGAAAACCCTTGCCTATTGTAGAGCGCGCCTCCTACTTCCACTGCTGAACGAAAACCCATGATTTTGGACCCTGTTTTCATGCGAAAAGGCTAAAAGAAATGTTTCACGTTTGTTACACTCAAACAGTGTCTCCTCTCATATGCTGAACTGGTCGCATTGTGGATTTTGGTTAAAACATGATTTTGGACAATGTTCATGGAACTCAGTTTAAAACGTACTTGCAGACTTGAAAACCCTTGCCTATTGTAGAGCGCGCCTCCTACTTCCACTGCTGAACGAAAACCCATGATTTTGGACCCTGTTTTCATGCGAAAAGGCTAAAAGAAATGTTTCACGTTTGTTACACTCAAACAGTGTCTCCTCTCATATGCTGAACTGGTCGCATTGTGGATTTTGGTTAAAACATGATTTTGGACAATGTTCATGGAACTCAGCTTAAAACGTACTTGCAGACTTGAAAACCCTTGCCTATTGTAGAGCGCGCCTCCTACTTCCACTGCCGAACGAAAACCCATGATTTTGGACCCTGTTTTCATGCGAAAAGGCTAAAAGAAATGTTTCACGTTTGTTACACTCAAACAGTGTCTCCTCTCATATGCTGAACTGGTCGCATTGCGGATTTTGGTTAAAACATGATTTTGGACAATGTTCATGGAACTCAGTTTAAAACGTACTTGCAGACTTGAAAACCCTTGCCTATTGTAGAGCGCGCCTCCTACTTCCACTGCTGAACGAAAACCCATGATTTTGGACCCTGTTTTCATGCGAAAAGGCTAAAAGAAATGTTTCACGTTTGTTACACTCAAACAGTGTCTCCTCTCATATGCTGAACTGGTCGCATTGTGGATTTTGGTTAAAACATGATTTTGGACAATGTTCATGGAACTCAGTTTAAAACGTACTTGCAGACTTGAAAACCCTTGCCTATTGTAGAGCGCGCCTCCTACTTCCACTGCTGAACGAAAACCCATGATTTTGGACCCTGTTTTCATGCGAAAAGGCTAAAAGAAATGTTTCACGTTTGTCACACTCAAACAGTGTCTCCTCTCATATGCTGAACTGGTCGCATTGTGGATTTTGGTTAAAACATGATTTTGGACAATGTTCATGGAACTCAGTTTAAAACGTACTTGCAGACTTGAAAACCCTTGCCTATTGTAGAGCGCGCCTCCTACTTCCACTGCTGAACGAAAACCCATGATTTTGGACCCTGTTTTCATGCGAAAAGGCTAAAAGAAATGTTTCACGTTTGTTACACTCAAACAGTGTCTCCTCTCATATGCTGAACTGGTCGCATTGTGGATTTTGGTTAAAACATGATTTTGGACAATGTTCATGGAACTCAGCTTAAAACGTACTTGCAGACTTGAAAACCCTTGCCTATTGTAGAGCGCGCCTCCTACTTCCACTGCTGAACGAAAACCCATGATTTTGGACCCTGTTTTCATGCGAAAAGGCTAAAAGAAATGTTTCACGTTTGTTACACTCAAACAGTGTCTCCTCTCATATGCTGAACTGGTCGCATTGTGGATTTTGGTTAAAACATGATTTTGGACAATGTTCATGGAACTCAGTTTAAAACGTACTTGCAGACTTCAAAACCCTTGCCTATTGTAGAGCGCGCCTCCTACTTCCACTGCTGAACGAAAACCCATGATTTTGGACCCTGTTTTCATGCAAAAAGGCTAAAGAAATGTTTCACGTTTGTTACACTCAAACAGTGTCTCCTCTCATATGCTGAACTGGTCGCATTGTGGATTTAGGTTAAAACATGATTTTGGACAATGTTCATGGAACTCAGCTTACAACGTACTTGCAGACTTGAAAACCCTTGCCTATTGTAGAGCGCGCCTCCTACTTCCACTGCTGAACGAAAACCCATTATTTTGGACCCTGTTTTCATGCGAAAAGGCTAAAAGAAATGTTTCACGTTTGTTACACTCAAACAGTGTCTCCTCTCATATGCTGAACTGGTCGCATTGTGGATTTTGGTTAAAACATGATTTTGGACAATGTTCATGGAACTCAGTTTAAAACGTACTTGCAGACTTGAAAACCCTTGCCTATTGTAGAGCGCGCCTCCTACTTCCACTGCTGAACGAAAACCCATGATTTTGGACCCTGTTTTCATGCAAAAAGGCTAAAGAAATGTTTCACGTTTGTTACACTCAAACAGTGTCTCCTCTCATATGCTGAACTGGTCGCATTGTGGATTTTGGTTAAAACATGATTTTGGACAATGTTCATGGAACTCAGCTTACAACGTACTTGCAGACTTGAAAACCCTTGCCTATTGTAGAGCGCGCCTCCTACTTCCACTGCTGAACGAAAACCCATGATTTTGGACCCTGTTTTCATGCGAAAAGGCTAAAAGAAATGTTTCACGTTTGTTACACTCAAACAGTGTCTCCTCTCATATGCTGAACTGGTCGCATTGTGGATTTTGGTTAAAACATGATTTTGGACAATGTTCATGGAACTCAGTTTAAAACGTACTTGCAGACTTGAAAACCCTTGCCTATTGTAGAGCGCGCCTCCTACTTCCACTGCTGAACGAAAACCCATGATTTTGGACCCTGTTTTCATGCGAAAAGGCTAAAAGAAATGTTTCACGTTTGTTACACTCAAACAGTGTCTCCTCTCATATGCTGAACTGGTCGCATTGTGGATTTTGGTTAAAACATGATTTTGGACAATGTTCATGGAACTCAGTTTAAAACGTACTTGCAGACTTGAAAACCCTTGCCTATTGTAGAGCGCGCCTCCTACTTCCACTGCTGAACGAAAACCCATGATTTTGGACCCTGTTTTCATGCGAAAAGGCTAAAAGAAATGTTTCACGTTTGTTACACTCAAACAGTGTCTCCTCTCATATGCTGAACTGGTCGCATTGTGGATTTTGGTTAAAACATGATTTTGGACAATGTTCATGGAACTCAGCTTAAAACGTACTTGCAGACTTGAAAACCCTTGCCTATTGTAGAGCGCGCCTCCTACTTCCACTGCCGAACGAAAACCCATGATTTTGGACCCTGTTTTCATGCGAAAAGGCTAAAAGAAATGTTTCACGTTTGTTACACTCAAACAGTGTCTCCTCTCATATGCTGAACTGGTCGCATTGCGGATTTTGGTTAAAACATGATTTTGGACAATGTTCATGGAACTCAGTTTAAAACGTACTTGCAGACTTGAAAACCCTTGCCTATTGTAGAGCGCGCCTCCTACTTCCACTGCTGAACGAAAACCCATGATTTTGGACCCTGTTTTCATGCGAAAAGGCTAAAAGAAATGTTTCACGTTTGTTACACTCAAACAGTGTCTCCTCTCATATGCTGAACTGGTCGCATTGTGGATTTTGGTTAAAACATGATTTTGGACAATGTTCATGGAACTCAGTTTAAAATGTACTTGCAGACTTGAAAACCCTTGCCTATTGTAGAGCGCGCCTCCTACTTCCACTGCTGAACGAAAACCCATGATTTTGGACCCTGTTTTCATGCGAAAAGGCTAAAAGAAATGTTTCACGTTTGTTACACTCAAACAGTGTCTCCTCTCATATGCTGAACTGGTCGCATTGTGGATTTTGGTTAAAACATGATTTTGGACAATGTTCATGGAACTCAGTTTAAAACGTACTTGCAGACTTGAAAACCCTTGCCTATTGTAGAGCGCGCCTCCTACTTCCACTGCTGAACGAAAACCCATGATTTTGGACCCTGTTTTCATGCGAAAAGGCTAAAAGAAATGTTTCACGTTTGTTACACTCAAACAGTGTCTCCTCTCATATGCTGAACTGGTCGCATTGTGGATTTTGGTTAAAACATGATTTTGGACAATGTTCATGGAACTCAGCTTAAAACGTACTTGCAGACTTGAAAACCCTTGCCTATTGTAGAGCGCGCCTCCTACTTCCACTGCTGAACGAAAACCCATGATTTTGGACCCTGTTTTCATGCGAAAAGTCTAAAAGAAATGTTTCACGTTTGTTACACTCAAACAGTGTCTCCTCTCATATGCTGAACTGGTCGCATTGTGGATTTTGGTTAAAACATGATTTTGGACAATGTTCATGGAACTCAGTTTAAAACGTACTTGCAGACTTGAAAACCCTTGCCTATTGTAGAGCGCGCCTCCTACTTCCACTGCTGAACGAAAACCCATGATTTTGGACCCTGTTTTCATGCAAAAAGGCTAAAGAAATGTTTCACGTTTGTTACACTCAAACAGTGTCTCCTCTCATATGCTGAACTGGTCGCATTGTGGATTTTGGTTAAAACATGATTTTGGACAATGTTCATGGAACTCAGCTTACAACGTACTTGCAGACTTGAAAACCCTTGCCTATTGTAGAGCGCGCCTCCTACTTCCACTGCTGAACGAAAACCCATGATTTTGGACCCTGTTTTCATGCGAAAAGGCTAAAAGAAATGTTTCACGTTTGTTACACTCAAACAGTGTCTCCTCTCATATGCTGAACTGGTCGCATTGTGGATTTTGGTTAAAACATGATTTTGGACAATGTTCATGGAACTCAGTTTAAAACGTACTTGCAGACTTGAAAACCCTTGCCTATTGTAGAGCGCGCCTCCTACTTCCACTGCTGAACGAAAACCCATGATTTTGGACCCTGTTTTCATGCGAAAAGGCTAAAAGAAATGTTTCACGTTTGTTACACTCAAACAGTGTCTCCTCTCATATGCTGAACTGGTCGCATTGTGGATTTTGGTTAAAACATGATTTTGGACAATGTTCATGGAACTCAGTTTAAAACGTACTTGCAGACTTGAAAACCCTTGCCTATTGTAGAGCGCGCCTCCTACTTCCACTGCTGAACGAAAACCCATGATTTTGGACCCTGTTTTCATGCAAAAAGGCTAAAGAAATGTTTCACGTTTGTTACACTCAAACAGTGTCTCCTCTCATATGCTGAACTGGTCGCATTGTGGATTTTGGTTAAAACATGATTTTGGACAATGTTCATGGAACTCAGCTTACAACGTACTTGCAGACTTGAAAACCCTTGCCTATTGTAGAGCGCGCCTCCTACTTCCACTGCTGAACGAAAACCCATGATTTTGGACCCTGTTTTCATGCGAAAAGGCTAAAAGAAATGTTTCACGTTTGTTACACTCAAACAGTGTCTCCTCTCATATGCTGAACTGGTCGCATTGTGGATTTTGGTTAAAACATGATTTTGGACAATGTTCATGGAACTCAGTTTAAAACGTACTTGCAGACTTGAAAACCCTTGCCTATTGTAGAGCGCGCCTCCTACTTCCACTGCTGAACGAAAACCCATGATTTTGGACCCTGTTTTCATGCGAAAAGGCTAAAAGAAATGTTTCACGTTTGTTACACTCAAACAGTGTCTCCTCTCATATGCTGAACTGGTCGCATTGTGGATTTTGGTTAAAACATGATTTTGGACAATGTTCATGGAACTCAGCTTAAAACGTACTTGCAGACTTGAAAACCCTTGCCTATTGTAGAGCGCGCCTCCTACTTCCACTGCTGAACGAAAACCCATGATTTTGGACCCTGTTTTCATGCGAAAAGGCTAAAAGAAATGTTTCACGTTTGTTACACTCAAACAGTGTCTCCTCTCATATGCTGAACTGGTCGCATTGTGGATTTTGGTTAAAACATGATTTTGGACAATGTTCATGGAACTCAGTTTAAAACGTACTTGCAGACTTGAAAACCCTTGCCTATTGTAGAGCGCGCCTCCTACTTCCACTGCTGAACGAAAACCCATGATTTTGGACCCTGTTTTCATGCGAAAAGGCTAAAAGAAATGTTTCACGTTTGTTACACTCAAACAGTGTCTCCTCTCATATGCTGAACTGGTCGCATTGTGGATTTTGGTTAAAACATGATTTTGGACAATGTTCATGGAACTCAGTTTAAAACGTACTTGCAGACTTGAAAACCCTTGCCTATTGTAGAGCGCGCCTCCTACTTCCACTGCTGAACGAAAACCCATGATTTTGGACCCTGTTTTCATGCGAAAAGGCTAAAAGAAATGTTTCACGTTTGTTACACTCAAACAGTGTCTCCTCTCATATGCTGAACTGGTCGCATTGTGGATTTTGGTTAAAACATGATTTTGGACAATGTTCATGGAACTCAGCTTAAAACGTACTTGCAGACTTGAAAACCCTTGCCTATTGTAGAGCGCGCCTCCTACTTCCACTGCTGAACGAAAACCCATGATTTTGGACCCTGTTTTCATGCGAAAAGGCTAAAAGAAATGTTTCACGTTTGTTACACTCAAACAGTGTCTCCTCTCATATGCTGAACTGGTCGCATTGTGGATTTTGGTTAAAACATGATTTTGGACAATGTTCATGGAACTCAGTTTAAAACGTACTTGCAGACTTGAAAACCCTTGCCTATTGTAGAGCGCGCCTCCTACTTCCACTGCTGAACGAAAACCCATGATTTTGGACCCTGTTTTCATGCAAAAAGGCTAAAGAAATGTTTCACGTTTGTTACACTCAAACAGTGTCTCCTCTCATATGCTGAACTGGTCGCATTGTGGATTTTGGTTAAAACATGATTTTGGACAATGTTCATGGAACTCAGCTTACAACGTACTTGCAGACTTGAAAACCCTTGCCTATTGTAGAGCGCGCCTCCTACTTCCACTGCTGAACGAAAACCCATGATTTTGGACCCTGTTTTCATGCGAAAAGGCTAAAAGAAATGTTTCACGTTTGTTACACTCAAACAGTGTCTCCTCTCATATGCTGAACTGGTCGCATTGTGGATTTTGGTTAAAACATGATTTTGGACAATGTTCATGGAACTCAGTTTAAAACGTACTTGCAGACTTGAAAACCCTTGCCTATTGTAGAGCGCGCCTCCTACTTCCACTGCTGAACGAAAACCCATGATTTTGGACCCTGTTTTCATGCGAAAAGGCTAAAAGAAATGTTTCACGTTTGTTACACTCAAACAGTGTCTCCTCTCATATGCTGAACTGGTCGCATTGTGGATTTTGGTTAAAACATGATTTTGGACAATGTTCATGGAACTCAGCTTAAAACGTACTTGCAGACTTGAAAACCCTTGCCTATTGTAGAGCGCGCCTCCTACTTCCACTGCTGAACGAAAACCCATGATTTTGGACCCTGTTTTCATGCGAAAAGGCTAAAAGAAATGTTTCACGTTTGTTACACTCAAACAGTGTCTCCTCTCATATGCTGAACTGGTCGCATTGTGGATTTTGGTTAAAACATGATTTTGGACAATGTTCATGGAACTCAGTTTAAAACGTACTTGCAGACTTCAAAACCCTTGCCTATTGTAGAGCGCGCCTCCTACTTCCACTGCTGAACGAAAACCCATGATTTTGGACCCTGTTTTCATGCAAAAAGGCTAAAGAAATGTTTCACGTTTGTTACACTCAAACAGTGTCTCCTCTCATATGCTGAACTGGTCGCATTGTGGATTTTGGTTAAAACATGATTTTGGACAATGTTCATGGAACTCAGTTTAAAACGTACTTGCAGACTTGAAAACCCTTGCCTATTGTAGAGCGCGCCTCCTACTTCCACTGCTGAACGAAAACCCATGATTTTGGACCCTGTTTTCATGCAAAAAGGCTAAAGAAATGTTTCACGTTTGTTACACTCAAACAGTGTCTCCTCTCATATGCTGAACTGGTCGCATTGTGGATTTTGGTTAAAACATGATTTTGGACAATGTTCATGGAACTCAGCTTACAACGTACTTGCAGACTTGAAAACCCTTGCCTATTGTAGAGCGCGCCTCCTACTTCCACTGCTGAACGAAAACCCATTATTTTGGACCCTGTTTTCATGCGAAAAGGCTAAAATAAATGTTTCACGTTTGTTACACTCAAACAGTGTCTCCTCTCATATGCTGAACTGGTCGCATTGTGGATTTTGGTTAAAACATGATTTTGGACAATGTTCATGGAACTCAGTTTAAAACGTACTTGCAGACTTGAAAACCCTTGCCTATTGTAGAGCGCGCCTCCTACTTCCACTGCTGAACGAAAACCCATGATTTTGGACCCTGTTTTCATGCGAAAAGGCTAAAAGAAATGTTTCACGTTTGTTACACTCAAACAGTGTCTCCTCTCATATGCTGAACTGGTCGCATTGTGGATTTTGGTTAAAACATGATTTTGGACAATGTTCATGGAACTCAGTTTAAAACGTACTTGCAGACTTGAAAACCCTTGCCTATTGTAGAGCGCGCCTCCTACTTCCACTGCTGAACGAAAACCCATGATTTTGGACCCTGTTTTCATGCGAAAAGGCTAAAAGAAATGTTTCACGTTTGTTACACTCAAACAGTGTCTCCTCTCATATGCTGAACTGGTCGCATTGTGGATTTAGGTTAAAACATGATTTTGGACAATGTTCATGGAACTCAGCTTAAAACGTACTTGCAGACTTGAAAACCCTTGCCTATTGTAGAGCGCGCCTCCTACTTCCACTGCTGAACGAAAACCCATGATTTTGGACCCTGTTTTCATGCGAAAAGGCTAAAAGAAATGTTTCACGTTTGTTACACTCAAACAGTGTCTCCTCTCATATGCTGAACTGGTCGCATTGTGGATTTTGGTTAAAACATGATTTTGGACAATGTTCATGGAACTCAGTTTAAAACGTACTTGCAGACTTGAAAACCCTTGCCTATTGTAGAGCGCGCCTCCTACTTCCACTGCTGAACGAAAACCCATGATTTTGGACCCTGTTTTCATGCGAAAAGGCTAAAAGAAATGTTTCACGTTTGTTACACTCAAACAGTGTCTCCTCTCATATGCTGAACTGGTCGCATTGTGGATTTTGGTTAAAACATGATTTTGGACAATGTTCATGGAACTCAGTTTAAAACGTACTTGCAGACTTGAAAACCCTTGCCTATTGTAGAGCGCGCCTCCTACTTCCACTGCTGAACGAAAACCCATGATTTTGGACCCTGTTTTCATGCGAAAAGGCTAAAAGAAATGTTTCACGTTTGTTACACTCAAACAGTGTCTCCTCTCATATGCTGAACTGGTCGCATTGCGGATTTTGGTTAAAACATGATTTTGGACAATGTTCATGGAACTCAGTTTAAAACGTACTTGCAGACTTGAAAACCCTTGCCTATTGTAGAGCGCGCCTCCTACTTCCACTGCTGAACGAAAACCCATGATTTTGGACCCTGTTTTCATGCGAAAAGGCTAAAAGAAATGTTTCACGTTTGTTACACTCAAACAGTGTCTCCTCTCATATGCTGAACTGGTCGCATTGTGGATTTTGGTTAAAACATGATTTTGGACAATGTTCATGGAACTCAGCTTAAAACGTACTTGCAGACTTGAAAACCCTTGCCTATTGTAGAGCGCGCCTCCTACTTCCACTGCCGAACGAAAACCCATGATTTTGGACCCTGTTTTCATGCGAAAAGGCTAAAAGAAATGTTTCACGTTTGTTACACTCAAACAGTGTCTCCTCTCATATGCTGAACTGGTCGCATTGTGGATTTTGGTTAAAACATGATTTTGGACAATGTTCATGGAACTCAGCTTAAAACGTACTTGCAGACTTGAAAACCCTTGCCTATTGTAGAGCGCGCCTCCTACTTCCACTGCCGAACGAAAACCCATGATTTTGGACCCTGTTTTCATGCGAAAAGGCTAAAAGAAATGTTTCACGTTTGTTACACTCAAACAGTGTCTCCTCTCATATGCTGAACTGGTCGCATTGTGGATTTAGGTTAAAACATGATTTTGGACAATGTTCATGGAACTCAGCTTACAACGTACTTGCAGACTTGAAAACCCTTGCCTATTGTAGAGCGCGCCTCCTACTTCCACTGCTGAACGAAAACCCATTATTTTGGACCCTGTTTTCATGCGAAAAGGCTAAAAGAAATGTTTCACGTTTGTTACACTCAAACAGTGTCTCCTCTCATATGCTGAACTGGTCGCATTGTGGATTTTGGTTAAAACATGATTTTGGACAATGTTCATGGAACTCAGTTTAAAACGTACTTGCAGACTTGAAAACCCTTGCCTATTGTAGAGCGCGCCTCCTACTTCCACTGCTGAACGAAAACCCATGATTTTGGACCCTGTTTTCATGCAAAAAGGCTAAAGAAATGTTTCACGTTTGTTACACTCAAACAGTGTCTCCTCTCATATGCTGAACTGGTCGCATTGTGGATTTTGGTTAAAACATGATTTTGGACAATGTTCATGGAACTCAGCTTACAACGTACTTGCAGACTTGAAAACCCTTGCCTATTGTAGAGCGCGCCTCCTACTTCCACTGCTGAACGAAAACCCATTATTTTGGACCCTGTTTTCATGCGAAAAGGCTAAAATAAATGTTTCACGTTTGTTACACTCAAACAGTGTCTCCTCTCATATGCTGAACTGGTCGCATTGTGGATTTTGGTTAAAACATGATTTTGGACAATGTTCATGGAACTCAGTTTAAAACGTACTTGCAGACTTGAAAACCCTTGCCTATTGTAGAGCGCGCCTCCTACTTCCACTGCTGAACGAAAACCCATGATTTTGGACCCTGTTTTCATGCGAAAAGGCTAAAAGAAATGTTTCACGTTTGTTACACTCAAACAGTGTCTCCTCTCATATGCTGAACTGGTCGCATTGTGGATTTTGGTTAAAACATGATTTTGGACAATGTTCATGGAACTCAGTTTAAAACGTACTTGCAGACTTGAAAACCCTTGCCTATTGTAGAGCGCGCCTCCTACTTCCACTGCTGAACGAAAACCCATGATTTTGGACCCTGTTTTCATGCGAAAAGGCTAAAAGAAATGTTTCACGTTTGTTACACTCAAACAGTGTCTCCTCTCATATGCTGAACTGGTCGCATTGTGGATTTTGGTTAAAACATGATTTTGGACAATGTTCATGGAACTCAGCTTAAAACGTACTTGCAGACTTGAAAACCCTTGCCTATTGTAGAGCGCGCCTCCTACTTCCACTGCTGAACGAAAACCCATGATTTTGGACCCTGTTTTCATGCGAAAAGGCTAAAAGAAATGTTTCACGTTTGTTACACTCAAACAGTGTCTCCTCTCATATGCTGAACTGGTCGCATTGTGGATTTTGGTTAAAACATGATTTTGGACAATGTTCATGGAACTCAGTTTAAAACGTACTTGCAGACTTGAAAACCCTTGCCTATTGTAGAGCGCGCCTCCTACTTCCACTGCTGAACGAAAACCCATGATTTTGGACCCTGTTTTCATGCGAAAAGGCTAAAAGAAATGTTTCACGTTTGTTACACTCAAACAGTGTCTCCTCTCATATGCTGAACTGGTCGCATTGTGGATTTTGGTTAAAACATGATTTTGGACAATGTTCATGGAACTCAGTTTAAAACGTACTTGCAGACTTGAAAACCCTTGCCTATTGTAGAGCGCGCCTCCTACTTCCACTGCTGAACGAAAACCCATGATTTTGGACCCTGTTTTCATGCGAAAAGGCTAAAAGAAATGTTTCACGTTTGTTACACTCAAACAGTGTCTCCTCTCATATGCTGAACTGGTCGCATTGCGGATTTTGGTTAAAACATGATTTTGGACAATGTTCATGGAACTCAGTTTAAAACGTACTTGCAGACTTGAAAACCCTTGCCTATTGTAGAGCGCGCCTCCTACTTCCACTGCTGAACGAAAACCCATGATTTTGGACCCTGTTTTCATGCGAAAAGGCTAAAAGAAATGTTTCACGTTTGTTACACTCAAACAGTGTCTCCTCTCATATGCTGAACTGGTCGCATTGTGGATTTTGGTTAAAACATGATTTTGGACAATGTTCATGGAACTCAGCTTAAAACGTACTTGCAGACTTGAAAACCCTTGCCTATTGTAGAGCGCGCCTCCTACTTCCACTGCCGAACGAAAACCCATGATTTTGGACCCTGTTTTCATGCGAAAAGGCTAAAAGAAATGTTTCACGTTTGTTACACTCAAACAGTGTCTCCTCTCATATGCTGAACTGGTCGCATTGTGGATTTTGGTTAAAACATGATTTTGGACAATGTTCATGGAACTCAGCTTAAAACGTACTTGCAGACTTGAAAACCCTTGCCTATTGTAGAGCGCGCCTCCTACTTCCACTGCCGAACGAAAACCCATGATTTTGGACCCTGTTTTCATGCGAAAAGGCTAAAAGAAATGTTTCACGTTTGTTACACTCAAACAGTGTCTCCTCTCATATGCTGAACTGGTCGCATTGCGGATTTTGGTTAAAACATGATTTTGGACAATGTTCATGGAACTCAGTTTAAAACGTACTTGCAGACTTGAAAACCCTTGCCTATTGTAGAGCGCGCCTCCTACTTCCACTGCTGAACGAAAACCCATGATTTTGGACCCTGTTTTCATGCGAAAAGGCTAAAAGAAATGTTTCACGTTTGTTACACTCAAACAGTGTCTCCTCTCATATGCTGAACTGGTCGCATTGTGGATTTTGGTTAAAACATGATTTTGGACAATGTTCATGGAACTCAGTTTAAAACGTACTTGCAGACTTGAAAACCCTTGCCTATTGTAGAGCGCGCCTCCTACTTCCACTGCTGAACGAAAACCCATGATTTTGGACCCTGTTTTCATGCGAAAAGGCTAAAAGAAATGTTTCACGTTTGTTACACTCAAACAGTGTCTCCTCTCATATGCTGAACTGGTCGCATTGTGGATTTTGGTTAAAACATGATTTTGGACAATGTTCATGGAACTCAGTTTAAAACGTACTTGCAGACTTGAAAACCCTTGCCTATTGTAGAGCGCGCCTCCTACTTCCACTGCTGAACGAAAACCCATGATTTTGGACCCTGTTTTCATGCGAAAAGGCTAAAAGAAATGTTTCACGTTTGTTACACTCAAACAGTGTCTCCTCTCATATGCTGAACTGGTCGCATTGTGGATTTTGGTTAAAACATGATTTTGGACAATGTTCATGGAACTCAGCTTAAAACGTACTTGCAGACTTGAAAACCCTTGCCTATTGTAGAGCGCGCCTCCTACTTCCACTGCTGAACGAAAACCCATGATTTTGGACCCTGTTTTCATGCGAAAAGGCTAAAAGAAATGTTTCACGTTTGTTACACTCAAACAGTGTCTCCTCTCATATGCTGAACTGGTCGCATTGTGGATTTTGGTTAAAACATGATTTTGGACAATGTTCATGGAACTCAGCTTACAACGTACTTGCAGACTTGAAAACCCTTGCCTATTGTAGAGCGCGCCTCCTACTTCCACTGCTGAACGAAAACCCATGATTTTGGACCCTGTTTTCATGCAAAAAGGCTAAAGAAATGTTTCACGTTTGTTACACTCAAACAGTGTCTCCTCTCATATGCTGAACTGGTCGCATTGTGGATTTTGGTTAAAACATGATTTTGGACAATGTTCATGGAACTCAGCTTACAACGTACTTGCAGACTTGAAAACCCTTGCCTATTGTAGAGCGCGCCTCCTACTTCCACTGCTGAACGAAAACCCATGATTTTGGACCCTGTTTTCATGCGAAAAGGCTAAAAGAAATGTTTCACGTTTGTTACACTCAAACAGTGTCTCCTCTCATATGCTGAACTGGTCGCATTGTGGATTTTGGTTAAAACATGATTTTGGACAATGTTCATGGAACTCAGCTTACAACGTACTTGCAGACTTGAAAACCCTTGCCTATTGTAGAGCGCGCCTCCTACTTCCACTGCTGAACGAAAACCCATGATTTTGGACCCTGTTTTCATGCGAAAAGGCTAAAAGAAATGTTTCACGTTTGTTACACTCAAACAGTGTCTCCTCTCATATGCTGAACTGGTCGCATTGTGGATTTTGGTTAAAACATGATTTTGGACAATGTTCATGGAACTCAGTTTAAAACGTACTTGCAGACTTGAAAACCCTTGCCTATTGTAGAGCGCGCCTCCTACTTCCACTGCTGAACGAAAACCCATGATTTTGGACCCTGTTTTCATGCGAAAAGGCTAAAAGAAATGTTTCACGTTTGTTACACTCAAACAGTGTCTCCTCTCATATGCTGAACTGGTCGCATTGCGGATTTTGGTTAAAACATGATTTTGGACAATGTTCATGGAACTCAGTTTAAAACGTACTTGCAGACTTGAAAACCCTTGCCTATTGTAGAGCGCGCCTCCTACTTCCACTGCTGAACGAAAACCCATGATTTTGGACCCTGTTTTCATGCGAAAAGGCTAAAAGAAATGTTTCACGTTTGTTACACTCAAACAGTGTCTCCTCTCATATGCTGAACTGGTCGCATTGTGGATTTTGGTTAAAACATGATTTTGGACAATGTTCATGGAACTCAGTTTAAAACGTACTTGCAGACTTGAAAACCCTTGCCTATTGTAGAGCGCGCCTCCTACTTCCACTGCTGAACGAAAACCCATGATTTTGGACCCTGTTTTCATGCGAAAAGGCTAAAAGAAATGTTTCACGTTTGTTACACTCAAACAGTGTCTCCTCTCATATGCTGAACTGGTCGCATTGTGGATTTTGGTTAAAACATGATTTTGGACAATGTTCATGGAACTCAGCTTAAAACGTACTTGCAGACTTGAAAACCCTTGCCTGTTGTAGAGCGCGCCTCCTACTTCCACTGCCGAACGAAAACCCATGATTTTGGACCCTGTTTTCATGCGAAAAGGCTAAAAGAAATGTTTCACGTTTGTTACACTCAAACAGTGTCTCCTCTCATATGCTGAACTGGTCGCATTGCGGATTTTGGTTAAAACATGATTTTGGACAATGTTCATGGAACTCAGTTTAAAACGTACTTGCAGACTTGAAAACCCTTGCCTATTGTAGAGCGCGCCTCCTACTTCCACTGCTGAACGAAAACCCATGATTTTGGACCCTGTTTTCATGCGAAAAGGCTAAAAGAAATGTTTCACGTTTGTTACACTCAAACAGTGTCTCCTCTCATATGCTGAACTGGTCGCATTGCGGATTTTGGTTAAAACATGATTTTGGACAATGTTCATGGAACTCAGTTTAAAACGTACTTGCAGACTTGAAAACCCTTGCCTATTGTAGAGCGCGCCTCCTACTTCCACTGCTGAACGAAAACCCATGATTTTGGACCCTGTTTTCATGCGAAAAGGCTAAAAGAAATGTTTCACGTTTGTTACACTCAAACAGTGTCTCCTCTCATATGCTGAACTGGTCGCATTGTGGATTTTGGTTAAAACATGATTTTGGACAATGTTCATGGAACTCAGCTTAAAACGTACTTGCAGACTTGAAAACCCTTGCCTGTTGTAGAGCGCGCCTCCTACTTCCACTGCCGAACGAAAACCCATGATTTTGGACCCTGTTTTCATGCGAAAAGGCTAAAAGAAATGTTTCACGTTTGTTACACTCAAACAGTGTCTCCTCTCATATGCTGAACTGGTCGCATTGCGGATTTTGGTTAAAACATGATTTTGGACAATGTTCATGGAACTCAGTTTAAAACGTACTTGCAGACTTGAAAACCCTTGCCTATTGTAGAGCGCGCCTCCTACTTCCACTGCTGAACGAAAACCCATGATTTTGGACCCTGTTTTCATGCGAAAAGGCTAAAAGAAATGTTTCACGTTTGTTACACTCAAACAGTGTCTCCTCTCATATGCTGAACTGGTCGCATTGCGGATTTTGGTTAAAACATGATTTTGGACAATGTTCATGGAACTCAGTTTAAAACGTACTTGCAGACTTGAAAACCCTTGCCTATTGTAGAGCGCGCCTCCTACTTCCACTGCTGAACGAAAACCCATGATTTTGGACCCTGTTTTCATGCGAAAAGGCTAAAAGAAATGTTTCACGTTTGTTACACTCAAACAGTGTCTCCTCTCATATGCTGAACTGGTCGCATTGTGGATTTTGGTTAAAACATGATTTTGGACAATGTTCATGGAACTCAGTTTAAAACGTACTTGCAGACTTGAAAACCCTTGCCTATTGTAGAGCGCGCCTCCTACTTCCACTGCTGAACGAAAACCCATGATTTTGGACCCTGTTTTCATGCGAAAAGGCTAAAAGAAATGTTTCACGTTTGTTACACTCAAACAGTGTCTCCTCTCATATGCTGAACTGGTCGCATTGCGGATTTTGGTTAAAACATGATTTTGGACAATGTTCATGGAACTCAGTTTAAAACGTACTTGCAGACTTGAAAACCCTTGCCTATTGTAGAGCGCGCCTCCTACTTCCACTGCTGAACGAAAACCCATGATTTTGGACCCTGTTTTCATGCGAAAAGGCTAAAAGAAATGTTTCACGTTTGTTACACTCAAACAGTGTCTCCTCTCATATGCTGAACTGGTCGCATTGTGGATTTTGGTTAAAACATGATTTTGGACAATGTTCATGGAACTCAGTTTAAAACGTACTTGCAGACTTGAAAACCCTTGCCTATTGTAGAGCGCGCCTCCTACTTCCACTGCTGAACGAAAACCCATGATTTTGGACCCTGTTTTCATGCGAAAAGGCTAAAAGAAATGTTTCACGTTTGTTACACTCAAACAGTGTCTCCTCTCATATGCTGAACTGGTCGCATTGTGGATTTTGGTTAAAACATGATTTTGGACAATGTTCATGGAACTCAGCTTAAAACGTACTTGCAGACTTGAAAACCCTTGCCTATTGTAGAGCGCGCCTCCTACTTCCACTGCCGAACGAAAACCCATGATTTTGGACCCTGTTTTCATGCGAAAAGGCTAAAAGAAATGTTTCACGTTTGTTACACTCAAACAGTGTCTCCTCTCATATGCTGAACTGGTCGCATTGTGGATTTTGGTTAAAACATGATTTTGGACAATGTTCATGGAACTCAGCTTAAAACGTACTTGCAGACTTGAAAACCCTTGCCTATTGTAGAGCGCGCCTCCTACTTCCACTGCCGAACGAAAACCCATGATTTTGGACCCTGTTTTCATGCGAAAAGGCTAAAAGAAATGTTTCACGTTTGTTACACTCAAACAGTGTCTCCTCTCATATGCTGAACTGGTCGCATTGCGGATTTTGGTTAAAACATGATTTTGGACAATGTTCATGGAACTCAGTTTAAAACGTACTTGCAGACTTGAAAACCCTTGCCTATTGTAGAGCGCGCCTCCTACTTCCACTGCTGAACGAAAACCCATGATTTTGGACCCTGTTTTCATGCGAAAAGGCTAAAAGAAATGTTTCACGTTTGTTACACTCAAACAGTGTCTCCTCTCATATGCTGAACTGGTCGCATTGTGGATTTTGGTTAAAACATGATTTTGGACAATGTTCATGGAACTCAGTTTAAAACGTACTTGCAGACTTGAAAACCCTTGCCTATTGTAGAGCGCGCCTCCTACTTCCACTGCTGAACGAAAACCCATGATTTTGGACCCTGTTTTCATGCGAAAAGGCTAAAAGAAATGTTTCACGTTTGTTACACTCAAACAGTGTCTCCTCTCATATGCTGAACTGGTCGCATTATGGATTTTGGTTAAAACATGATTTTGGACAATGTTCATGGAACTCAGTTTAAAACGTACTTGCAGACTTGAAAACCCTTGCCTATTGTAGAGCGCGCCTCCTACTTCCACTGCTGAATGAAAACCCATGATTTTGGACCCTGTTTTCATGCGAAAAGGCTAAAAGAAATGTTTCACGTTTGTTACACTCAAACAGTGTCTCCTCTCATATGCTGAACTGGTCGCATTGTGGATTTTGGTTAAAACATGATTTTGGACAATGTTCATGGAACTCAGCTTAAAACGTACTTGCAGACTTGAAAACCCTTGCCTATTGTAGAGCGCGCCTCCTACTTCCACTGCTGAACGAAAACCCATGATTTTGGACCCTGTTTTCATGCGAAAAGGCTAAAAGAAATGTTTCACGTTTGTTACACTCAAACAGTGTCTCCTCTCATATGCTGAACTGGTCGCATTGTGGATTTTGGTTAAAACATGATTTTGGACAATGTTCATGGAACTCAGCTTACAACGTACTTGCAGACTTGAAAACCCTTGCCTATTGTAGAGCGCGCCTCCTACTTCCACTGCTGAACGAAAACCCATGATTTTGGACCCTGTTTTCATGCAAAAAGGCTAAAGAAATGTTTCACGTTTGTTACACTCAAACAGTGTCTCCTCTCATATGCTGAACTGGTCGCATTGTGGATTTTGGTTAAAACATGATTTTGGACAATGTTCATGGAACTCAGCTTACAACGTACTTGCAGACTTGAAAACCCTTGCCTATTGTAGAGCGCGCCTCCTACTTCCACTGCTGAACGAAAACCCATGATTTTGGACCCTGTTTTCATGCGAAAAGGCTAAAAGAAATGTTTCACGTTTGTTACACTCAAACAGTGTCTCCTCTCATATGCTGAACTGGTCGCATTGTGGATTTTGGTTAAAACATGATTTTGGACAATGTTCATGGAACTCAGCTTACAACGTACTTGCAGACTTGAAAACCCTTGCCTATTGTAGAGCGCGCCTCCTACTTCCACTGCTGAACGAAAACCCATGATTTTGGACCCTGTTTTCATGCGAAAAGGCTAAAAGAAATGTTTCACGTTTGTTACACTCAAACAGTGTCTCCTCTCATATGCTGAACTGGTCGCATTGTGGATTTTGGTTAAAACATGATTTTGGACAATGTTCATGGAACTCAGTTTAAAACGTACTTGCAGACTTGAAAACCCTTGCCTATTGTAGAGCGCGCCTCCTACTTCCACTGCTGAACGAAAACCCATGATTTTGGACCCTGTTTTCATGCGAAAAGGCTAAAAGAAATGTTTCACGTTTGTTACACTCAAACAGTGTCTCCTCTCATATGCTGAACTGGTCGCATTGCGGATTTTGGTTAAAACATGATTTTGGACAATGTTCATGGAACTCAGTTTAAAACGTACTTGCAGACTTGAAAACCCTTGCCTATTGTAGAGCGCGCCTCCTACTTCCACTGCTGAACGAAAACCCATGATTTTGGACCCTGTTTTCATGCGAAAAGGCTAAAAGAAATGTTTCACGTTTGTTACACTCAAACAGTGTCTCCTCTCATATGCTGAACTGGTCGCATTGTGGATTTTGGTTAAAACATGATTTTGGACAATGTTCATGGAACTCAGTTTAAAACGTACTTGCAGACTTGAAAACCCTTGCCTATTGTAGAGCGCGCCTCCTACTTCCACTGCTGAACGAAAACCCATGATTTTGGACCCTGTTTTCATGCGAAAAGGCTAAAAGAAATGTTTCACGTTTGTTACACTCAAACAGTGTCTCCTCTCATATGCTGAACTGGTCGCATTGTGGATTTTGGTTAAAACATGATTTTGGACAATGTTCATGGAACTCAGTTTAAAACGTACTTGCAGACTTGAAAACCCTTGCCTATTGTAGAGCGCGCCTCCTACTTCCACTGCTGAACGAAAACCCATGATTTTGGACCCTGTTTTCATGCGAAAAGGCTAAAAGAAATGTTTCACGTTTGTTACACTCAAACAGTGTCTCCTCTCATATGCTGAACTGGTCGCATTGTGGATTTTGGTTAAAACATGATTTTGGACAATGTTCATGGAACTCAGCTTAAAACGTACTTGCAGACTTGAAAACCCTTGCCTGTTGTAGAGCGCGCCTCCTACTTCCACTAACGAACGAAAACCCATGATTTTGGACCCTGTTTTCATGCGAAAAGGCTAAAAGAAATGTTTCACGTTTGTTACACTCAAACAGTGTCTCCTCTCATATGCTGAACTGGTCGCATTGCGGATTTTGGTTAAAACATGATTTTGGACAATGTTCATGGAACTCAGTTTAAAACGTACTTGCAGACTTGAAAACCCTTGCCTATTGTAGAGCGCGCCTCCTACTTCCACTGCTGAACGAAAACCCATGATTTTGGACCCTGTTTTCATGCGAAAAGGCTAAAAGAAATGTTTCACGTTTGTTACACTCAAACAGTGTCTCCTCTCATATGCTGAACTGGTCGCATTGTGGATTTTGGTTAAAACATGATTTTGGACAATGTTCATGGAACTCAGTTTAAAACGTACTTGCAGACTTGAAAACCCTTGCCTATTGTAGAGCGTGCCTCCTACTTCCACTGCTGAACGAAAACCCATGATTTTGGACCCTGTTTTCATGCGAAAAGGCTAAAAGAAATGTTTCACGTTTGTTACACTCAAACAGTGTCTCCTCTCATATGCTGAACTGGTCGCATTGTGGATTTTGGTTAAAACATGATTTTGGACAATGTTCATGGAACTCAGTTTAAAACGGACTTGCAGACTTGAAAACCCTTGCCTATTGTAGAGCGCGCCTCCTACTTCCACTGCTGAACGAAAACCCATGATTTTGGACCCTGTTTTCATGCGAAAAGGCTAAAAGAAATGTTTCACGTTTGTTACACTCAAACAGTGTCTCCTCTCATATGCTGAACTGGTCGCATTGTGGATTTTGGTTAAAACATGATTTTGGACAATGTTCATGGAACTCAGCTTAAAACGTACTTGCAGACTTGAAAACCCTTGCCTATTGTAGAGCGCGCCTCCTACTTCCACTGCTGAACGAAAACCCATGATTTTGGACCCTGTTTTCATGCGAAAAGGCTAAAAGAAATGTTTCACGTTTGTTACACTCAAACAGTGTCTCCTCTCATATGCTGAACTGGTCGCATTGTGGATTTTGGTTAAAACATGATTTTGGACAATGTTCATGGAACTCAGTTTAAAACGTACTTGCAGACTTGAAAACCCTTGCCTATTGTAGAGCGCGCCTCCTACTTCCACTGCTGAACGAAAACCCATGATTTTGGACCCTGTTTTCATGCGAAAAGGCTAAAAGAAATGTTTCACGTTTGTTACACTCAAACAGTGTCTCCTCTCATATGCTGAACTGGTCGCATTGTGGATTTTGGTTAAAACATGATTTTGGACAATGTTCATGGAACTCAGTTTAAAACGTACTTGCAGACTTGAAAACCCTTGCCTATTGTAGAGCGCGCCTCCTACTTCCACTGCTGAACGAAAACCCATGATTTTGGACCCTGTTTTCATGCGAAAAGGCTAAAAGAAATGTTTCACGTTTGTTACACTCAAACAGTGTCTCCTCTCATATGCTGAACTGGTCGCATTGTGGATTTTGGTTAAAACGTGATTTTGGACAATGTTCATGGAACTCAGTTTAAAACGTACTTGCAGACTTGAAAACCCTTGCCTATTGTAGAGCGCGCCTCCTACTTCCACTGCTGAACGAAAACCCATGATTTTGGACCCTGTTTTCATGCGAAAAGGCTAAAAGAAATGTTTCACGTTTGTTACACTCAAACAGTGTCTCCTCTCATATGCTGAACTGGTCGCATTGTGGATTTTGGTTAAAACATGATTTTGGACAATGTTCATGGAACTCAGTTTAAAACGTACTTGCAGACTTGAAAACCCTTGCCTATTGTAGAGCGCGCCTCCTACTTCCACTGCTGAACGAAAACCCATGATTTTGGACCCTGTTTTCATGCGAAAAGGCTAAAAGAAATGTTTCACGTTTGTTACACTCAAACAGTGTCTCCTCTCATATGCTGAACTGGTCGCATTGTGGATTTTGGTTAAAACATGATTTTGGACAATGTTCATGGAACTCAGTTTAAAACGTACTTGCAGACTTGAAAACCCTTGCCTATTGTAGAGCGCGCCTCCTACTTCCACTGCTGAACGAAAACCCATGATTTTGGACCCTGTTTTCATGCAAAAAGGCTAAAGAAATGTTTCACGTTTGTTACACTCAAACAGTGTCTCCTCTCATATGCTGAACTGGTCGCATTGTGGATTTTGGTTAAAACATGATTTTGGACAATGTTCATGGAACTCAGTTTAAAACGTACTTGCAGACTTGAAAACCCTTGCCTATTGTAGAGCGCGCCTCCTACTTCCACTGCTGAACGAAAACCCATGATTTTGGACCCTGTTTTCATGCGAAAAGGCTAAAAGAAATGTTTCACATTTGTTACACTCAAACAGTGTCTCCTCTCATATGCTGAACTGGTCGCATTGTGGATTTTGGTTAAAACATGATTTTGGACAATGTTCATGGAACTCAGTTTAAAACGTACTTGCAGACTTGAAAACCCTTGCCTATTGTAGAGCGCGCCTCCTACTTCCACTGCTGAACGAAAACCCATGATTTTGGACCCTGTTTTCATGCAAAAAGGCTAAAGAAATGTTTCACGTTTGTTACACTCAAACAGTGTCTCCTCTCATATGCTGAACTGGTCGCATTGTGGATTTTGGTTAAAACATGATTTTGGACAATGTTCATGGAACTCAGTTTAAAACGTACTTGCAGACTTGAAAACCCTTGCCTATTGTAGAGCGCGCCTCCTACTTCCACTGCTGAACGAAAACCCATGATTTTGGACCCTGTTTTCATGCGAAAAGGCTAAAAGAAATGTTTCACGTTTGTTACACTCAAACAGTGTCTCCTCTCATATGCTGAACTGGTCGCATTGTGGATTTTGGTTAAAACATGATTTTGGACAATGTTCATGGAACTCAGTTTAAAACGTACTTGCAGACTTGAAAACCCTTGCCTATTGTAGAGCGCGCCTCCTACTTCCACTGCTGAACGAAAACCCATGATTTTGGACCCTGTTTTCATGCGAAAAGGCTAAAAGAAATGTTTCACGTTTGTTACACTCAAACAGTGTCTCCTCTCATATGCTGAACTGGTCGCATTGTGGATTTTGGTTAAAACATGATTTTGGACAATGTTCATGGAACTCAGCTTAAAACGTACTTGCAGACTTGAAAACCCTTGCCTATTGTAGAGCGCGCCTCCTACTTCCACTGCTGAACGAAAACCCATGATTTTGGACCCTGTTTTCATGCGAAAAGGCTAAAAGAAATGTTTCACATTTGTTACACTCAAACAGTGTCTCCTCTCATATGCTGAACTGGTCGCATTGTGGATTTTGGTTAAAACATGATTTTGGACAATGTTCATGGAACTCAGTTTAAAACGTACTTGCAGACTTGAAAACCCTTGCCTATTGTAGAGCGCGCCTCCTACTTCCACTGCTGAACGAAAACCCATGATTTTGGACCCTGTTTTCATGCGAAAAGGCTAAAAGAAATGTTTCACGTTTGTTACACTCAAACAGTGTCTCCTCTCATATGCTGAACTGGTCGCATTGTGGATTTTGGTTAAAACATGATTTTGGACAATGTTCATGGAACTCAGTTTAAAACGTACTTGCAGACTTGAAAACCCTTGCCTATTGTAGAGCGCGCCTCCTACTTCCACTGCTGAACGAAAACCCATGATTTTGGACCCTGTTTTCATGCGAAAAGGCTAAAAGAAATGTTTCACGTTTGTTACACTCAAACAGTGTCTCCTCTCATATGCTGAACTGGTCGCATTGTGGATTTTGGTTAAAACATGATTTTGGACAATGTTCATGGAACTCAGTTTAAAACGTACTTGCAGACTTGAAAACCCTTGCCTATTGTAGAGCGCGCCTCCTACTTCCACTGCTGAACGAAAACCCATGATTTTGGACCCTGTTTTCATGCGAAAAGGCTAAAAGAAATGTTTCACGTTTGTTACACTCAAACAGTGTCTCCTCTCATATGCTGAACTGGTCGCATTGTGGATTTTGGTTAAAACATGATTTTGGACAATGTTCATGGAACTCAGTTTAAAACGTACTTGCAGACTTGAAAACCCTTGCCTATTGTAGAGCGCGCCTCCTACTTCCACTGCTGAACGAAAACCCATGATTTTGGACCCTGTTTTCATGCAAAAAGGCTAAAGAAATGTTTCACGTTTGTTACACTCAAACAGTGTCTCCTCTCATATGCTGAACTGGTCGCATTGTGGATTTTGGTTAAAACATGATTTTGGACAATGTTCATGGAACTCAGTTTAAAACGTACTTGCAGACTTGAAAACCCTTGCCTATTGTAGAGCGCGCCTCCTACTTCCACTGCTGAACGAAAACCCATGATTTTGGACCCTGTTTTCATGCGAAAAGGCTAAAAGAAATGTTTCACATTTGTTACACTCAAACAGTGTCTCCTCTCATATGCTGAACTGGTCGCATTGTGGATTTTGGTTAAAACATGATTTTGGACAATGTTCATGGAACTCAGTTTAAAACGTACTTGCAGACATTAAAACCCTTGCCTATTGTAGAGCGCGCCTCCTACTTCCACTGCTGAACGAAAACCCATGATTTTGGACCCTGTTTTCATGCGAAAAGGCTAAAAGAAATGTTTCACGTTTGTTACACTCAAACAGTGTCTCCTCTCATATGCTGAACTGGTCGCATTGCGGATTTTGGTTAAAACATGATTTTGGACAATGTTCATGGAACTCAGTTTAAAACGTACTTGCAGACTTGAAAACCCTTGCCTATTGTAGAGCGCGCCTCCTACTTCCACTGCTGAACGAAAACCCATGATTTTGGACCCTGTTTTCATGCGAAAAGGCTAAAAGAAATGTTTCACGTTTGTTACACTCAAACAGTGTCTCCTCTCATATGCTGAACTGGTCGCATTGTGGATTTTGGTTAAAACATGATTTTGGACAATGTTCATGGAACTCAGTTTAAAACGTACTTGCAGACTTGAAAACCCTTGCCTATTGTAGAGCGTGCCTCCTACTTCCACTGCTGAACGAAAACCCATGATTTTGGACCCTGTTTTCATGCGAAAAGGCTAAAAGAAATGTTTCACGTTTGTTACACTCAAACAGTGTCTCCTCTCATATGCTGAACTGGTCGCATTGTGGATTTTGGTTAAAACATGATTTTGGACAATGTTCATGGAACTCAGTTTAAAACGGACTTGCAGACTTGAAAACCCTTGCCTATTGTAGAGCGCGCCTCCTACTTCCACTGCTGAACGAAAACCCATGATTTTGGACCCTGTTTTCATGCGAAAAGGCTAAAAGAAATGTTTCACGTTTGTTACACTCAAACAGTGTCTCCTCTCATATGCTGAACTGGTCGCATTGTGGATTTTGGTTAAAACATGATTTTGGACAATGTTCATGGAACTCAGCTTAAAACGTACTTGCAGACTTGAAAACCCTTGCCTATTGTAGAGCGCGCCTCCTACTTCCACTGCTGAACGAAAACCCATGATTTTGGACCCTGTTTTCATGCGAAAAGGCTAAAAGAAATGTTTCACGTTTGTTACACTCAAACAGTGTCTCCTCTCATATGCTGAACTGGTCGCATTGTGGATTTTGGTTAAAACATGATTTTGGACAATGTTCATGGAACTCAGTTTAAAACGTACTTGCAGACTTGAAAACCCTTGCCTATTGTAGAGCGCGCCTCCTACTTCCACTGCTGAACGAAAACCCATGATTTTGGACCCTGTTTTCATGCGAAAAGGCTAAAAGAAATGTTTCACGTTTGTTACACTCAAACAGTGTCTCCTCTCATATGCTGAACTGGTCGCATTGTGGATTTTGGTTAAAACATGATTTTGGACAATGTTCATGGAACTCAGTTTAAAACGGACTTGCAGACTTGAAAACCCTTGCCTATTGTAGAGCGCGCCTCCTACTTCCACTGCTGAACGAAAACCCATGATTTTGGACCCTGTTTTCATGCGAAAAGGCTAAAAGAAATGTTTCACGTTTGTTACACTCAAACAGTGTCTCCTCTCATATGCTGAACTGGTCGCATTGTGGATTTTGGTTAAAACATGATTTTGGACAATGTTCATGGAACTCAGTTTAAAACGTACTTGCAGACTTGAAAACCCTTGCCTATTGTAGAGCGCGCCTCCTACTTCCACTGCTGAACGAAAACCCATGATTTTGGACCCTGTTTTCATGCGAAAAGGCTAAAAGAAATGTTTCACGTTTGTTACACTCAAACAGTGTCTCCTCTCATATGCTGAACTGGTCGCATTGTGGATTTTGGTTAAAACATGATTTTGGACAATGTTCATGGAACTCAGTTTAAAACGTACTTGCAGACTTGAAAACCCTTGCCTATTGTAGAGCGCGCCTCCTACTTCCACTGCTGAACGAAAACCCATGATTTTGGACCCTGTTTTCATGCGAAAAGGCTAAAAGAAATGTTTCACGTTTGTTACACTCAAACAGTGTCTCCTCTCATATGCTGAACTGGTCGCATTGTGGATTTTGGTTAAAACATGATTTTGGACAATGTTCATGGAACTCAGTTTAAAACGTACTTGCAGACTTGAAAACCCTTGCCTATTGTAGAGCG
This sequence comes from Coregonus lavaretus, assembly GCF_964263955.1. NCBI lineage: Eukaryota > Metazoa > Chordata > Actinopteri > Salmoniformes > Salmonidae > Coregonus > Coregonus lavaretus. The sequence goes on along the minus strand of NW_028162746.1, from coordinate 57,260 downwards.
CGCCTCCTACTTCCACTGCTGAACGAAAACCCATGATTTTGGACCCTGTTTTCATGCAAAAAGGCTAAAGAAATGTTTCACGTTTGTTACACTCAAACAGTGTCTCCTCTCATATGCTGAACTGGTCGCATTGTGGATTTTGGTTAAAACATGATTTTGGACAATGTTCATGGAACTCAGTTTAAAACGTACTTGCAGACTTGAAAACCCTTGCCTATTGTAGAGCGCGCCTCCTACTTCCACTGCTGAACGAAAACCCATGATTTTGGACCCTGTTTTCATGCGAAAAGGCTAAAAGAAATGTTTCACATTTGTTACACTCAAACAGTGTCTCCTCTCATATGCTGAACTGGTCGCATTGTGGATTTTGGTTAAAACATGATTTTGGACAATGTTCATGGAACTCAGTTTAAAACGTACTTGCAGACTTGAAAACCCTTGCCTATTGTAGAGCGCGCCTCCTACTTCCACTGCTGAACGAAAACCCATGATTTTGGACCCTGTTTTCATGCAAAAAGGCTAAAGAAATGTTTCACGTTTGTTACACTCAAACAGTGTCTCCTCTCATATGCTGAACTGGTCGCATTGTGGATTTTGGTTAAAACATGATTTTGGACAATGTTCATGGAACTCAGCTTAAAACGTACTTGCAGACTTGAAAACCCTTGCCTATTGTAGAGCGCGCCTCCTACTTCCACTGCTGAACGAAAACCCATTATTTTGGACCCTGTTTTCATGCGAAAAGGCTAAAAGAAATGTTTCACGTTTGTTACACTCAAACAGTGTCTCCTCTCATATGCTGAACTGGTCGCATTGTGGATTTTGGTTAAAACATGATTTTGGACAATGTTCATGGAACTCAGTTTAAAACGTACTTGCAGACTTGAAAACCCTTGCCTATTGTAGAGCGCGCCTCCTACTTCCACTGCTGAACGAAAACCCATGATTTTGGACCCTGTTTTCATGCGAAAAGGCTAAAAGAAATGTTTCACGTTTGTTACACTCAAACAGTGTCTCCTCTCATATGCTGAACTGGTCGCATTGTGGATTTTGGTTAAAACATGATTTTGGACAATGTTCATGGAACTCAGTTTAAAACGTACTTGCAGACTTGAAAACCCTTGCCTATTGTAGAGCGCGCCTCCTACTTCCACTGCTGAACGAAAACCCATGATTTTGGACCCTGTTTTCATGCGAAAAGGCTAAAAGAAATGTTTCACGTTTGTTACACTCAAACAGTGTCTCCTCTCATATGCTGAACTGGTCGCATTGTGGATTTTGGTTAAAACATGATTTTGGACAATGTTCATGGAACTCAGCTTAAAACGTACTTGCAGACTTGAAAACCCTTGCCTATTGTAGAGCGCGCCTCCTACTTCCACTGCTGAACGAAAACCCATGATTTTGGACCCTGTTTTCATGCGAAAAGGCTAAAAGAAATGTTTCACATTTGTTACACTCAAACAGTGTCTCCTCTCATATGCTGAACTGGTCGCATTGTGGATTTTGGTTAAAACATGATTTTGGACAATGTTCATGGAACTCAGTTTAAAACGTACTTGCAGACTTGAAAACCCTTGCCTATTGTAGAGCGCGCCTCCTACTTCCACTGCTGAACGAAAACCCATGATTTTGGACCCTGTTTTCATGCGAAAAGGCTAAAAGAAATGTTTCACGTTTGTTACACTCAAACAGTGTCTCCTCTCATATGCTGAACTGGTCGCATTGTGGATTTTGGTTAAAACATGATTTTGAACAATGTTCATGGAACTCAGTTTAAAACGTACTTGCAGACTTGAAAACCCTTGCCTATTGTAGAGCGCGCCTCCTACTTCCACTGCTGAACGAAAACCCATGATTTTGGACCCTGTTTTCATGCGAAAAGGCTAAAAGAAATGTTTCACGTTTGTTACACTCAAACAGTGTCTCCTCTCATATGCTGAACTGGTCGCATTGTGGATTTTGGTTAAAACATGATTTTGGACAATGTTCATGGAACTCAGTTTAAAACGTACTTGCAGACTTGAAAACCCTTGCCTATTGTAGAGCGCGCCTCCTACTTCCACTGCTGAACGAAAACCCATGATTTTGGACCCTGTTTTCATGCGAAAAGGCTAAAAGAAATGTTTCACGTTTGTTACACTCAAACAGTGTCTCCTCTCATATGCTGAACTGGTCGCATTGTGGATTTTGGTTAAAACATGATTTTGGACAATGTTCATGGAACTCAGTTTAAAACGTACTTGCAGACTTGAAAACCCTTGCCTATTGTAGAGCGCGCCTCCTACTTCCACTGCTGAACGAAAACCCATGATTTTGGACCCTGTTTTCATGCAAAAAGGCTAAAGAAATGTTTCACGTTTGTTACACTCAAACAGTGTCTCCTCTCATATGCTGAACTGGTCGCATTGTGGATTTTGGTTAAAACATGATTTTGGACAATGTTCATGGAACTCAGTTTAAAACGTACTTGCAGACTTGAAAACCCTTGCCTATTGTAGAGCGCGCCTCCTACTTCCACTGCTGAACGAAAACCCATGATTTTGGACCCTGTTTTCATGCGAAAAGGCTAAAAGAAATGTTTCACATTTGTTACACTCAAACAGTGTCTCCTCTCATATGCTGAACTGGTCGCATTGTGGATTTTGGTTAAAACATGATTTTGGACAATGTTCATGGAACTCAGTTTAAAACGTACTTGCAGACTTGAAAACCCTTGCCTATTGTAGAGCGCGCCTCCTACTTCCACTGCTGAACGAAAACCCATGATTTTGGACCCTGTTTTCATGCGAAAAGGCTAAAAGAAATGTTTCACGTTTGTTACACTCAAACAGTGTCTCCTCTCATATGCTGAACTGGTCGCATTGCGGATTTTGGTTAAAACATGATTTTGGACAATGTTCATGGAACTCAGTTTAAAACGTACTTGCAGACTTGAAAACCCTTGCCTATTGTAGAGCGCGCCTCCTACTTCCACTGCTGAACGAAAACCCATGATTTTGGACCCTGTTTTCATGCGAAAAGGCTAAAAGAAATGTTTCACGTTTGTTACACTCAAACAGTGTCTCCTCTCATATGCTGAACTGGTCGCATTGCGGATTTTGGTTAAAACATGATTTTCGACAATGTTCATGGAACTCAGTTTAAAACGTACTTGCAGACTTGAAAACCCTTGCCTATTGTAGAGCGCGCCTCCTACTTCCACTGCTGAACGAAAACCCATGATTTTGGACCCTGTTTTCATGCGAAAAGGCTAAAAGAAATGTTTCACGTTTGTTACACTCAAACAGTGTCTCCTCTCATATGCTGAACTGGTCGCATTGTGGATTTTGGTTAAAACATGATTTTGGACAATGTTCATGGAACTCAGTTTAAAACGTACTTGCAGACTTGAAAACCCTTGCCTATTGTAGAGCGCGCCTCCTACTTCCACTGCTGAACGAAAACCCATGATTTTGGACCCTGTTTTCATGCGAAAAGGCTAAAAGAAATGTTTCACGTTTGTTACACTCAAACAGTGTCTCCTCTCATATGCTGAACTGGTCGCATTGTGGATTTTGGTTAAAACATGATTTTGGACAATGTTCATGGAACTCAGTTTAAAACGTACTTGCAGACTTGAAAACCCTTGCCTATTGTAGAGCGCGCCTCCTACTTCCACTGCTGAACGAAAACCCATGATTTTGGACCCTGTTTTCATGCGAAAAGGCTAAAAGAAATGTTTCACGTTTGTTACACTCAAACAGTGTCTCCTCTCATATGCTGAACTGGTCGCATTGTGGATTTTGGTTAAAACATGATTTTGGACAATGTTCATGGAACTCAGCTTAAAACGTACTTGCAGACTTGAAAACCCTTGCCTATTGTAGAGCGCGCCTCCTACTTCCACTGCCGAACGAAAACCCATGATTTTGGACCCTGTTTTCATGCGAAAAGGCTAAAAGAAATGTTTCACGTTTGTTACACTCAAACAGTGTCTCCTCTCATATGCTGAACTGGTCGCATTGCGGATTTTGGTTAAAACATGATTTTGGACAATGTTCATGGAACTCAGTTTAAAACGTACTTGCAGACTTGAAAACCCTTGCCTATTGTAGAGCGCGCCTCCTACTTCCACTGCTGAACGAAAACCCATGATTTTGGACCCTGTTTTCATGCGAAAAGGCTAAAAGAAATGTTTCACGTTTGTTACACTCAAACAGTGTCTCCTCTCATATGCTGAACTGGTCGCATTGTGGATTTTGGTTAAAACATGATTTTGGACAATGTTCATGGAACTCAGTTTAAAACGTACTTGCAGACTTGAAAACCCTTGCCTATTGTAGAGCGCGCCTCCTACTTCCACTGCTGAACGAAAACCCATGATTTTGGACCCTGTTTTCATGCGAAAAGGCTAAAAGAAATGTTTCACGTTTGTTACACTCAAACAGTGTCTCCTCTCATATGCTGAACTGGTCGCATTGTGGATTTTGGTTAAAACATGATTTTGGACAATGTTCATGGAACTCAGTTTAAAACGGACTTGCAGACTTGAAAACCCTTGCCTATTGTAGAGCGCGCCTCCTACTTCCACTGCTGAACGAAAACCCATGATTTTGGACCCTGTTTTCATGCGAAAAGGCTAAAAGAAATGTTTCACGTTTGTTACACTCAAACAGTGTCTCCTCTCATATGCTGAACTGGTCGCATTGTGGATTTTGGTTAAAACATGATTTTGGACAATGTTCATGGAACTCAGCTTAAAACGTACTTGCAGACTTGAAAACCCTTGCCTATTGTAGAGCGCGCCTCCTACTTCCACTGCTGAACGAAAACCCATGATTTTGGACCCTGTTTTCATGCGAAAAGGCTAAAAGAAATGTTTCACGTTTGTTACACTCAAACAGTGTCTCCTCTCATATGCTGAACTGGTCGCATTGTGGATTTTGGTTAAAACATGATTTTGGACAATGTTCATGGAACTCAGTTTAAAACGTACTTGCAGACTTGAAAACCCTTGCCTATTGTAGAGCGCGCCTCCTACTTCCACTGCTGAACGAAAACCCATGATTTTGGACCCTGTTTTCATGCGAAAAGGCTAAAAGAAATGTTTCACGTTTGTTACACTCAAACAGTGTCTCCTCTCATATGCTGAACTGGTCGCATTGTGGATTTTGGTTAAAACATGATTTTGGACAATGTTCATGGAACTCAGTTTAAAACGTACTTGCAGACTTGAAAACCCTTGCCTATTGTAGAGCGCGCCTCCTACTTCCACTGCTGAACGAAAACCCATGATTTTGGACCCTGTTTTCATGCGAAAAGGCTAAAAGAAATGTTTCACGTTTGTTACACTCAAACAGTGTCTCCTCTCATATGCTGAACTGGTCGCATTGTGGATTTTGGTTAAAACATGATTTTGGACAATGTTCATGGAACTCAGTTTAAAACGTACTTGCAGACTTGAAAACCCTTGCCTATTGTAGAGCGCGCCTCCTACTTCCACTGCTGAACGAAAACCCATGATTTTGGACCCTGTTTTCATGCGAAAAGGCTAAAAGAAATGTTTCACGTTTGTTACACTCAAACAGTGTCTCCTCTCATATGCTGAACTGGTCGCATTGTGGATTTTGGTTAAAACATGATTTTGGACAATGTTCATGGAACTCAGTTTAAAACGTACTTGCAGACTTGAAAACCCTTGCCTATTGTAGAGCGCGCCTCCTACTTCCACTGCTGAACGAAAACCCATGATTTTGGACCCTGTTTTCATGCGAAAAGGCTAAAAGAAATGTTTCACGTTTGTTACACTCAAACAGTGTCTCCTCTCATATGCTGAACTGGTCGCATTGTGGATTTTGGTTAAAACATGATTTTGGACAATGTTCATGGAACTCAGTTTAAAACGTACTTGCAGACTTGAAAACCCTTGCCTATTGTAGAGCGCGCCTCCTACTTCCACTGCTGAACGAAAACCCATGATTTTGGACCCTGTTTTCATGCAAAAAGGCTAAAGAAATGTTTCACGTTTGTTACACTCAAACAGTGTCTCCTCTCATATGCTGAACTGGTCGCATTGTGGATTTTGGTTAAAACATGATTTTGGACAATGTTCATGGAACTCAGTTTAAAACGTACTTGCAGACTTGAAAACCCTTGCCTATTGTAGAGCGCGCCTCCTACTTCCACTGCTGAACGAAAACCCATGATTTTGGACCCTGTTTTCATGCGAAAAGGCTAAAAGAAATGTTTCACATTTGTTACACTCAAACAGTGTCTCCTCTCATATGCTGAACTGGTCGCATTGTGGATTTTGGTTAAAACATGATTTTGGACAATGTTCATGGAACTCAGTTTAAAACGTACTTGCATACTTGAAAACCCTTGCCTATTGTAGAGCGCGCCTCCTACTTCCACTGCTGAACGAAAACCCATGATTTTGGACCCTGTTTTCATGCAAAAAGGCTAAAGAAATGTTTCACGTTTGTTACACTCAAACAGTGTCTCCTCTCATATGCTGAACTGGTCGCATTGTGGATTTTGGTTAAAACATGATTTTGGACAATGTTCATGGAACTCAGCTTAAAACGTACTTGCAGACTTGAAAACCCTTGCCTATTGTAGAGCGCGCCTCCTACTTCCACTGCTGAACGAAAACCCATTATTTTGGACCCTGTTTTCATGCGAAAAGGCTAAAAGAAATGTTTCACGTTTGTTACACTCAAACAGTGTCTCCTCTCATATGCTGAACTGGTCGCATTGTGGATTTTGGTTAAAACATGATTTTGGACAATGTTCATGGAACTCAGTTTAAAACGTACTTGCAGACTTGAAAACCCTTGCCTATTGTAGAGCGCGCCTCCTACTTCCACTGCTGAACGAAAACCCATGATTTTGGACCCTGTTTTCATGCGAAAAGGCTAAAAGAAATGTTTCACGTTTGTTACACTCAAACAGTGTCTCCTCTCATATGCTGAACTGGTCGCATTGTGGATTTTGGTTAAAACATGATTTTGGACAATGTTCATGGAACTCAGTTTAAAACGTACTTGCAGACTTGAAAACCCTTGCCTATTGTAGAGCGCGCCTCCTACTTCCACTGCTGAACGAAAACCCATGATTTTGGACCCTGTTTTCATGCAAAAAGGCTAAAAGAAATGTTTCACGTTTGTTACACTCAAACAGTGTCTCCTCTCATATGCTGAACTGGTCGCATTGTGGATTTTGGTTAAAACATGATTTTGGACAATGTTCATGGAACTCAGCTTAAAACGTACTTGCAGACTTGAAAACCCTTGCCTATTGTAGAGCGCGCCTCCTACTTCCACTGCTGAACGAAAACCCATGATTTTGGACCCTGTTTTCATGCGAAAAGGCTAAAAGAAATGTTTCACATTTGTTACACTCAAACAGTGTCTCCTCTCATATGCTGAACTGGTCGCATTGTGGATTTTGGTTAAAACATGATTTTGGACAATGTTCATGGAACTCAGTTTAAAACGTACTTGCAGACTTGAAAACCCTTGCCTATTGTAGAGCGCGCCTCCTACTTCCACTGCTGAACGAAAACCCATGATTTTGGACCCTGTTTTCATGCGAAAAGGCTAAAAGAAATGTTTCACGTTTGTTACACTCAAACAGTGTCTCCTCTCATATGCTGAACTGGTCGCATTGTGGATTTTGGTTAAAACATGATTTTGGACAATGTTCATGGAACTCAGTTTAAAACGTACTTGCAGACTTGAAAACCCTTGCCTATTGTAGAGCGCGCCTCCTACTTCCACTGCTGAACGAAAACCCATGATTTTGGACCCTGTTTTCATGCGAAAAGGCTAAAAGAAATGTTTCACGTTTGTTACACTCAAACAGTGTCTCCTCTCATATGCTGAACTGGTCGCATTGTGGATTTTGGTTAAAACATGATTTTGGACAATGTTCATGGAACTCAGTTTAAAACGTACTTGCAGACTTGAAAACCCTTGCCTATTGTAGAGCGCGCCTCCTACTTCCACTGCTGAACGAAAACCCATGATTTTGGACCCTGTTTTCATGCGAAAAGGCTAAAAGAAATGTTTCACGTTTGTTACACTCAAACAGTGTCTCCTCTCATATGCTGAACTGGTCGCATTGTGGATTTTGGTTAAAACATGATTTTGGACAATGTTCATGGAACTCAGTTTAAAACGTACTTGCAGACTTGAAAACCCTTGCCTATTGTAGAGCGCGCCTCCTACTTCCACTGCTGAACGAAAACCCATGATTTTGGACCCTGTTTTCATGCAAAAAGGCTAAAGAAATGTTTCACGTTTGTTACACTCAAACAGTGTCTCCTCTCATATGCTGAACTGGTCGCATTGTGGATTTTGGTTAAAACATGATTTTGGACAATGTTCATGGAACTCAGTTTAAAACGTACTTGCAGACTTGAAAACCCTTGCCTATTGTAGAGCGCGCCTCCTACTTCCACTGCTGAACGAAAACCCATGATTTTGGACCCTGTTTTCATGCGAAAAGGCTAAAAGAAATGTTTCACATTTGTTACACTCAAACAGTGTCTCCTCTCATATGCTGAACTGGTCGCATTGTGGATTTTGGTTAAAACATGATTTTGGACAATGTTCATGGAACTCAGTTTAAAACGTACTTGCAGACTTGAAAACCCTTGCCTATTGTAGAGCGCGCCTCCTACTTCCACTGCTGAACGAAAACCCATGATTTTGGACCCTGTTTTCATGCGAAAAGGCTAAAAGAAATGTTTCACGTTTGTTACACTCAAACAGTGTCTCCTCTCATATGCTGAACTGGTCGCATTGCGGATTTTGGTTAAAACATGATTTTGGACAATGTTCATGGAACTCAGTTTACAACGTACTTGCAGACTTGAAAACCCTTGCCTATTGTAGAGCGCGCCTCCTACTTCCACTGCTGAACGAAAACCCATGATTTTGGACCCTGTTTTCATGCGAAAAGGCTAAAAGAAATGTTTCACGTTTGTTACACTCAAACAGTGTCTCCTCTCATATGCTGAACTGGTCGCATTGCGGATTTTGGTTAAAACATGATTTTCGACAATGTTCATGGAACTCAGTTTAAAACGTACTTGCAGACTTGAAAACCCTTGCCTATTGTAGAGCGCGCCTCCTACTTCCACTGCTGAACGAAAACCCATGATTTTGGACCCTGTTTTCATGCGAAAAGGCTAAAAGAAATGTTTCACGTTTGTTACACTCAAACAGTGTCTCCTCTCATATGCTGAACTGGTCGCATTGTGGATTTTGGTTAAAACATGATTTTGGACAATGTTCATGGAACTCAGTTTAAAACGTACTTGCAGACTTGAAAACCCTTGCCTATTGTAGAGCGCGCCTCCTACTTCCACTGCTGAACGAAAACCCATGATTTTGGACCCTGTTTTCATGCGAAAAGGCTAAAAGAAATGTTTCACGTTTGTTACACTCAAACAGTGTCTCCTCTCATATGCTGAACTGGTCGCATTGTGGATTTTGGTTAAAACATGATTTTGGACAATGTTCATGGAACTCAGTTTAAAACGTACTTGCAGACTTGAAAACCCTTGCCTATTGTAGAGCGCGCCTCCTACTTCCACTGCTGAACGAAAACCCATGATTTTGGACCCTGTTTTCATGCGAAAAGGCTAAAAGAAATGTTTCACGTTTGTTACACTCAAACAGTGTCTCCTCTCATATGCTGAACTGGTCGCATTGTGGATTTTGGTTAAAACATGATTTTGGACAATGTTCATGGAACTCAGTTTAAAACGTACTTGCAGACTTGAAAACCCTTGCCTATTGTAGAGCGCGCCTCCTACTTCCACTGCTGAACGAAAACCCATGATTTTGGACCCTGTTTTCATGCAAAAAGGCTAAAGAAATGTTTCACGTTTGTTATACTCAAACAGTGTCTCCTCTCATATGCTGAACTGGTCGCATTGTGGATTTTGGTTAAAACATGATTTTGGACAATGTTCATGGAACTCAGTTTAAAACGTACTTGCAGACTTGAAAACCCTTGCCTATTGTAGAGCGCGCCTCCTACTTCCACTGCTGAACGAAAACCCATGATTTTGGACCCTGTTTTCATGCGAAAAGGCTAAAAGAAATGTTTCACATTTGTTACACTCAAACAGTGTCTCCTCTCATATGCTGAACTGGTCGCATTGTGGATTTTGGTTAAAACATGATTTTGGACAATGTTCATGGAACTCAGTTTAAAACGTACTTGCAGACTTGAAAACCCTTGCCTATTGTAGAGCGCGCCTCCTACTTCCACTGCTGAACGAAAACCCATGATTTTGGACCCTGTTTTCATGCGAAAAGGCTAAAAGAAATGTTTCACGTTTGTTACACTCAAACAGTGTCTCCTCTCATATGCTGAACTGGTCGCATTGTGGATTTTGGTTAAAACATGATTTTGGACAATGTTCATGGAACTCAGTTTAAAACGTACTTGCAGACTTGAAAACCCTTGCCTATTGTAGAGCGCGCCTCCTACTTCCACTGCTGAACGAAAACCCATGATTTTGGACCCTGTTTTCATGCGAAAAGGCTAAAAGAAATGTTTCACGTTTGTTACACTCAAACAGTGTCTCCTCTCATATGCTGAACTGGTCGCATTGTGGATTTTGGTTAAAACATGATTTTGGACAATGTTCATGGAACTCAGTTTAAAACGTACTTGCAGACTTGAAAACCCTTGCCTATTGTAGAGCGCGCCTCCTACTTCCACTGCTGAACGAAAACCCATGATTTTGGACCCTGTTTTCATGCAAAAAGGCTAAAGAAATGTTTCACGTTTGTTACACTCAAACAGTGTCTCCTCTCATATGCTGAACTGGTCGCATTGTGGATTTTGGTTAAAACATGATTTTGGACAATGTTCATGGAACTCAGTTTAAAACGTACTTGCAGACTTGAAAACCCTTGCCTATTGTAGAGCGCGCCTCCTACTTCCACTGCTGAACGAAAACCCATGATTTTGGACCCTGTTTTCATGCGAAAAGGCTAAAAGAAATGTTTCACATTTGTTACACTCAAACAGTGTCTCCTCTCATATGCTGAACTGGTCGCATTGTGGATTTTGGTTAAAACATGATTTTGGACAATGTTCATGGAACTCAGTTTAAAACGTACTTGCAGACTTGAAAACCCTTGCCTATTGTAGAGCGCGCCTCCTACTTCCACTGCTGAACGAAAACCCATGATTTTGGACCCTGTTTTCATGCGAAAAGGCTAAAAGAAATGTTTCACATTTGTTACACTCAAACAGTGTCTCCTCTCATATGCTGAACTGGTCGCATTGTGGATTTTGGTTAAAACATGATTTTGGACAATGTTCATGGAACTCAGTTTAAAACGTACTTGCAGACTTGAAAACCCTTGCCTATTGTAGAGCGCGCCTCCTACTTCCACTGCTGAACGAAAACCCATGATTTTGGACCCTGTTTTCATGCGAAAAGGCTAAAAGAAATGTTTCACGTTTGTTACACTCAAACAGTGTCTCCTCTCATATGCTGAACTGGTCGCATTGCGGATTTTGGTTAAAACATGATTTTGGACAATGTTCATGGAACTCAGTTTACAACGTACTTGCAGACTTGAAAACCCTTGCCTATTGTAGAGCGCGCCTCCTACTTCCACTGCTGAACGAAAACCCATGATTTTGGACCCTGTTTTCATGCGAAAAGGCTAAAAGAAATGTTTCACGTTTGTTACACTCAAACAGTGTCTCCTCTCATATGCTGAACTGGTCGCATTGCGGATTTTGGTTAAAACATGATTTTCGACAATGTTCATGGAACTCAGTTTAAAACGTACTTGCAGACTTGAAAACCCTTGCCTATTGTAGAGCGCGCCTCCTACTTCCACTGCTGAACGAAAACCCATGATTTTGGACCCTGTTTTCATGCGAAAAGGCTAAAAGAAATGTTTCACGTTTGTTACACTCAAACAGTGTCTCCTCTCATATGCTGAACTGGTCGCATTGTGGATTTTGGTTAAAACATGATTTTGGACAATGTTCATGGAACTCAGTTTAAAACGTACTTGCAGACTTGAAAACCCTTGCCTATTGTAGAGCGCGCCTCCTACTTCCACTGCTGAACGAAAACCCATGATTTTGGACCCTGTTTTCATGCGAAAAGGCTAAAAGAAATGTTTCACGTTTGTTACACTCAAACAGTGTCTCCTCTCATATGCTGAACTGGTCGCATTGTGGATTTTGGTTAAAACATGATTTTGGACAATGTTCATGGAACTCAGTTTAAAACGTACTTGCAGACTTGAAAACCCTTGCCTATTGTAGAGCGCGCCTCCTACTTCCACTGCTGAACGAAAACCCATGATTTTGGACCCTGTTTTCATGCGAAAAGGCTAAAAGAAATGTTTCACGTTTGTTACACTCAAACAGTGTCTCCTCTCATATGCTGAACTGGTCGCATTGTGGATTTTGGTTAAAACATGATTTTGGACAATGTTCATGGAACTCAGTTTAAAACGTACTTGCAGACTTGAAAACCCTTGCCTATTGTAGAGCGCGCCTCCTACTTCCACTGCTGAACGAAAACCCATGATTTTGGACCCTGTTTTCATGCAAAAAGGCTAAAGAAATGTTTCACGTTTGTTATACTCAAACAGTGTCTCCTCTCATATGCTGAACTGGTCGCATTGTGGATTTTGGTTAAAACATGATTTTGGACAATGTTCATGGAACTCAGTTTAAAACGTACTTGCAGACTTGAAAACCCTTGCCTATTGTAGAGCGCGCCTCCTACTTCCACTGCTGAACGAAAACCCATGATTTTGGACCCTGTTTTCATGCGAAAAGGCTAAAAGAAATGTTTCACATTTGTTACACTCAAACAGTGTCTCCTCTCATATGCTGAACTGGTCGCATTGTGGATTTTGGTTAAAACATGATTTTGGACAATGTTCATGGAACTCAGTTTAAAACGTACTTGCAGACTTGAAAACCCTTGCCTATTGTAGAGCGCGCCTCCTACTTCCACTGCTGAACGAAAACCCATGATTTTGGAACCTGTTTTCATGCGAAAAGGCTAAAAGAAATGTTTCACGTTTGTTACACTCAAACAGTGTCTCCTCTCATATGCTGAACTGGTCGCATTGCGGATTTTGGTTAAAACATGATTTTGGACAATGTTCATGGAACTCAGTTTAAAACGTACTTGCAGACTTGAAAACCCTTGCCTATTGTAGAGCGCGCCTCCTACTTCCACTGCTGAACGAAAACCCATGATTTTGGACCCTGTTTTCATGCGAAAAGGCTAAAAGAAATGTTTCACGTTTGTTACACTCAAACAGTGTCTCCTCTCATATGCTGAACTGGTCGCATTGTGGATTTTGGTTAAAACATGATTTTGGACAATGTTCATGGAACTCAGTTTAAAACGTACTTGCAGACTTGAAAACCCTTGCCTATTGTAGAGCGCGCCTCCTACTTCCACTGCTGAACGAAAACCCATGATTTTGGACCCTGTTTTCATGCGAAAAGGCTAAAAGAAATGTTTCACGTTTGTTACACTCAAACAGTGTCTCCTCTCATATGCTGAACTGGTCGCATTGTGGATTTTGGTTAAAACATGATTTTGGACAATGTTCATGGAACTCAGTTTAAAACGTACTTGCAGACTTGAAAACCCTTGCCTATTGTAGAGCGCGCCTCCTACTTCCACTGCTGAACGAAAACCCATGATTTTGGACCCTGTTTTCATGCAAAAAGGCTAAAGAAATGTTTCACGTTTGTTACACTCAAACAGTGTCTCCTCTCATATGCTGAACTGGTCGCATTGTGGATTTTGGTTAAAACATGATTTTGGACAATGTTCATGGAACTCAGTTTAAAACGTACTTGCAGACTTGAAAACCCTTGCCTATTGTAGAGCGCGCCTCCTACTTCCACTGCTGAACGAAAACCCATGATTTTGGACCCTGTTTTCATGCGAAAAGGCTAAAAGAAATGTTTCACATTTGTTACACTCAAACAGTGTCTCCTCTCATATGCTGAACTGGTCGCATTGTGGATTTTGGTTAAAACATGATTTTGGACAATGTTCATGGAACTCAGTTTAAAACGTACTTGCAGACTTGAAAACCCTTGCCTATTGTAGAGCGCGCCTCCTACTTCCACTGCTGAACGAAAACCCATGATTTTGGACCCTGTTTTCATGCGAAAAGGCTAAAAGAAATGTTTCACGTTTGTTACACTCAAACAGTGTCTCCTCTCATATGCTGAACTGGTCGCATTGCGGATTTTGGTTAAAACATGATTTTGGACAATGTTCATGGAACTCAGTTTAAAACGTACTTGCAGACTTGAAAACCCTTGCCTATTGTAGAGCGCGCCTCCTACTTCCACTGCTGAACGAAAACCCATGATTTTGGACCCTGTTTTCATGCGAAAAGGCTCAAAGAAATGTTTCACGTTTGTTACACTCAAACAGTGTCTCCTCTCATATGCTGAACTGGTCGCATTGCGGATTTTGGTTAAAACATGATTTTCGACAATGTTCATGGAACTCAGTTTAAAACGTACTTGCAGACTTGAAAACCCTTGCCTATTGTAGAGCGCGCCTCCTACTTCCACTGCTGAACGAAAACCCATGATTTTGGACCCTGTTTTCATGCGAAAAGGCTAAAAGAAATGTTTCACGTTTGTTACACTCAAACAGTGTCTCCTCTCATATGCTGAACTGGTCGCATTGTGGATTTTGGTTAAAACATGATTTTGGACAATGTTCATGGAACTCAGTTTAAAACGTACTTGCAGACTTGAAAACCCTTGCCTATTGTAGAGCGCGCCTCCTACTTCCACTGCTGAACGAAAACCCATGATTTTGGACCCTGTTTTCATGCGAAAAGGCTAAAAGAAATGTTTCACGTTTGTTACACTCAAACAGTGTCTCCTCTCATATGCTGAACTGGTCGCATTGTGGATTTTGGTTAAAACATGATTTTGGACAATGTTCATGGAACTCAGTTTAAAACGTACTTGCAGACTTGAAAACCCTTGCCTATTGTAGAGCGCGCCTCCTACTTCCACTGCTGAACGAAAACCCATGATTTTGGACCCTGTTTTCATGCGAAAAGGCTAAAAGAAATGTTTCACGTTTGTTACACTCAAACAGTGTCTCCTCTCATATGCTGAACTGGTCGCATTGTGGATTTTGGTTAAAACATGATTTTGGACAATGTTCATGGAACTCAGTTTAAAACGTACTTGCAGACTTGAAAACCCTTGCCTTTGTAGAGCGCGCCTCCTACTTCCACTGCTGAACGAAAACCCATGATTTTGGACCCTGTTTTCATGCAAAAAGGCTAAAGAAATGTTTCACGTTTGTTACACTCAAACAGTGTCTCCTCTCATATGCTGAACTGGTCGCATTGTGGATTTTGGTTAAAACATGATTTTGGACAATGTTCATGGAACTCAGTTTAAAACGTACTTGCAGACTTGAAAACCCTTGCCTATTGTAGAGCGCGCCTCCTACTTCCACTGCTGAACGAAAACCCATGATTTTGGACCCTGTTTTCATGCGAAAAGGCTAAAAGAAATGTTTCACATTTGTTACACTCAAACAGTGTCTCCTCTCATATGCTGAACTGGTCGCATTGTGGATTTTGGTTAAAACATGATTTTGGACAATGTTCATGGAACTCAGTTTAAAACGTACTTGCAGACTTGAAAACCCTTGCCTATTGTAGAGCGCGCCTCCTACTTCCACTGCTGAACGAAAACCCATGATTTTGGACCCTGTTTTCATGCGAAAAGGCTAAAAGAAATGTTTCACGTTTGTTACACTCAAACAGTGTCTCCTCTCATATGCTGAACTGGTCGCATTGCGGATTTTGGTTAAAACATGATTTTGGACAATGTTCATGGAACTCAGTTTAAAACGTACTTGCAGACTTGAAAACCCTTGCCTATTGTAGAGCGCGCCTCCTACTTCCACTGCTGAACGAAAACCCATGATTTTGGACCCTGTTTTCATGCGAAAAGGCTAAAAGAAATGTTTCACGTTTGTTACACTCAAACAGTGTCTCCTCTCATATGCTGAACTGGTCGCATTGTGGATTTTGGTTAAAACATGATTTTGGACAATGTTCATGGAACTCAGTTTAAAACGTACTTGCAGACTTGAAAACCCTTGCCTATTGTAGAGCGCGCCTCCTACTTCCACTGCTGAACGAAAACCCATGATTTTGGACCCTGTTTTCATGCGAAAAGGCTAAAAGAAATGTTTCACGTTTGTTACACTCAAACAGTGTCTCCTCTCATATGCTGAACTGGTCGCATTGTGGATTTTGGTTAAAACATGATTTTGGACAATGTTCATGGAACTCAGTTTAAAACGTACTTGCAGACTTGAAAACCCTTGCCTATTGTAGAGCGCGCCTCCTACTTCCACCGCTGAACGAAAACCCATGATTTTGGACCCTGTTTTCATGCGAAAAGGCTAAAAGAAATGTTTCACGTTTGTTACACTCAAACAGTGTCTCCTCTCATATGCTGAACTGGTCGCATTGTGGATTTTGGTTAAAACATGATTTTGGACAATGTTCATGGAACTCAGTTTAAAACGTACTTGCAGACTTGAAAACCATTGCCTATTGTAGAGCGCGCCTCCTACTTCCACTGCTGAACGAAAACCCATTATTTTGGACCCTGTTTTCATGCGAAAAGGCTAAAAGAAATGTTTCACGTTTGTTACACTCAAACAGTGTCTCCTCTCATATGCTGAACTGGTCGCATTGTGGATTTTGGTTAAAACATGATTTTGGACAATGTTCATGGAACTCAGTTTAAAACGTACTTGCAGACTTGAAAACCCTTGCCTATTGTAGAGCGCGCCTCCTACTTCCACTGCTGAACGAAAACCCATGATTTTGGACCCTGTTTTCATGCGAAAAGGCTAAAAGAAATGTTTCACGTTTGTTACACTCAAACAGTGTCTCCTCTCATATGCTGAACTGGTCGCATTGTGGATTTTGGTTAAAACATGATTTTGGACAATGTTCATGGAACTCAGTTTAAAACGTACTTGCAGACTTGAAAACCCTTGCCTATTGTAGAGCGCGCCTCCTACTTCCACTGCTGAACGAAAACCCATGATTTTGGACCCTGTTTTCATGCGAAAAGGCTAAAAGAAATGTTTCACGTTTGTTACACTCAAACAGTGTCTCCTCTCATATGCTGAACTGGTCGCATTGCGGATTTTGGTTAAAACATGATTTTGGACAATGTTCATGGAACTCAGTTTAAAACGTACTTGCAGACTTGAAAACCCTTGCCTATTGTAGAGCGCGCCTCCTACTTCCACTGCTGAACGAAAACCCATGATTTTGGACCCTGTTTTCATGCGAAAAGGCTAAAAGAAATGTTTCACGTTTGTTACACTCAAACAGTGTCTCCTCGCATATGCTGAACTGGTCGCATTGTGGATTTTGGTTAAAACATGATTTTGGACAATGTTCATGGAACTCAGTTTAAAACGTACTTGCAGACTTGAAAACCCTTGCCTATTGTAGAGCGCGCCTCCTACTTCCACTGCTGAACGAAAACCCATGATTTTGGACCCTGTTTTCATGCGAAAAGGCTAAAAGAAATGTTTCACGTTTGTTACACTCAAACAGTGTCTCCTCTCATATGCTGAACTGGTCGCATTGCGGATTTTGGTTAAAACATGATTTTGGACAATGTTCATGGAACTCAGTTTAAAACGTACTTGCAGACTTGAAAACCCTTGCCTATTGTAGAGCGCGCCTCCTACTTCCACTGCTGAACGAAAACCCATGATTTTGGACCCTGTTTTCATGCGAAAAGGCTAAAAGAAATGTTTCACGTTTGTTACACTCAAACAGTGTCTCCTCTCATATGCTGAACTGGTCGCATTGCGGATTTTGGTTAAAACATGATTTTGGACAATGTTCATGGAACTCAGTTTAAAACGTACTTGCAGACTTGAAAACCCTTGCCTATTGTAGAGCGCGCCTCCTACTTCCACTGCTGAACGAAAACCCATGATTTTGGACCCTGTTTTCATGCGAAAAGGCTAAAAGAAATGTTTCACGTTTGTTACACTCAAACAGTGTCTCCTCTCATATGCTGAACTGGTCGCATTGTTGATTTTAGTTAAAACATGATTTTGGACAATGTTCATGGAACTCAGTTTAAAACGTACTTGCAGACTTGAAAACCCTTGCCTATTGTAGAGCGCGCCTCCTACTTCCACTGCTGAACGAAAACCCATGATTTTGGACCCTGTTTTCATGCGAAAAGGCTAAAGAAATGTTTCACGTTTGTTACACTCAAATAGTGTCTCCTCTCATATGCTGAACTGGTCGCATTGTGGATTTTGGTTAAAACATGATTTTGGACAATGTTCATGGAACTCAGCTTAAAACGTACTTGCAGACTTGAAAACCCTTGCCTATTGTAGAGCGCGCCTCCTACTTCCACTGCTGAACGAAAACCCATTATTTTGGACCCTGTTTTCATGCGAAAAGGCTAAAAGAAATGTTTCACGTTTGTTACACTCAAACAGTGTCTCCTCTCATATGCTGAACTGGTCGCATTGTGGATTTTGGTTAAAACATGATTTTGGACAATGTTCATGGAACTCAGCTTAAAACGTACTTGCAGACTTGAAAACCCTTGCCTATTGTAGAGCGCGCCTCCTACTTCCACTGCTGAACGAAAACCCATGATTTTGGACCCTGTTTTCATGCGAAAAGGCTAAAAGAAATGTTTCACATTTGTTACACTCAAACAGTGTCTCCTCTCATATGCTGAACTGGTCGCATTGTGGATTTTGGTTAAAACATGATTTTGGACAATGTTCATGGAACTCAGTTTAAAACGTACTTGCAGACTTGAAAACCCTTGCCTATTGTAGAGCGCGCCTCCTACTTCCACTGCTGAACGAAAACCCATGATTTTGGACCCTGTTTTCATGCGAAAAGGCTAAAAGAAATGTTTCACGTTTGTTACACTCAAACAGTGTCTCCTCTCATATGCTGAACTGGTCGCATTGTGGATTTTGGTTAAAACATGATTTTGGACAATGTTCATGGAACTCAGTTTAAAACGTACTTGCAGACTTGAAAACCCTTGCCTATTGTAGAGCGCGCCTCCTACTTCCACTGCTGAACGAAAACCCATGATTTTGGACCCTGTTTTCATGCGAAAAGGCTAAAAGAAATGTTTCACGTTTGTTACACTCAAACAGTGTCTCCTCTCATATGCTGAACTGGTCGCATTGTGGATTTTGGTTAAAACATGATTTTGGACAATGTTCATGGAACTCAGTTTAAAACGTACTTGCAGACTAGAAAACCCTTGCCTATTGTAGAGCGCGCCTCCTACTTCCACTGCTGAACGAAAACCCATGATTTTGGACCCTGTTTTCATGCAAAAAGGCTAAAGAAATGTTTCACGTTTGTTACACTCAAACAGTGTCTCCTCTCATATGCTGAACTGGTCGCATTGTGGATTTTGGTTAAAACATGATTTTGGACAATGTTCATGGAACTCAGCTTAAAA
Source organism: Coregonus lavaretus (assembly GCF_964263955.1). Lineage (NCBI taxonomy): Eukaryota > Metazoa > Chordata > Actinopteri > Salmoniformes > Salmonidae > Coregonus > Coregonus lavaretus. The sequence goes on along the minus strand of NW_028162746.1, from coordinate 37,706 downwards.
CGTACTTGCAGACTTGAAAACCCTTGCCTATTGTAGAGCGCGCCTCCTACTTCCACTGCATACGAAAACCCATTATTTTGGACCCTGTTTTCATGCGAAAAGGCTAAAAGAAATGTTTCACGTTTGTTACACTCAAACAGTGTCTCCTCTCATATGCTGAACTGGTCGCATTGTGGATTTTGGTTAAAACATGATTTTGGACAATGTTCATGGAACTCAGTTTAAAACGTACTTGCAGACTTGAAAACCCTTGCCTATTGTAGAGCGCGCCTCCTACTTCCACTGCTGAACGAAAACCCATGATTTTGGACCCTGTTTTCATGCGAAAAGGCTAAAAGAAATGTTTCACGTTTGTTACACTCAAACAGTGTCTCCTCTCATATGCTGAACTGGTCGCATTGTTGATTTTAGTTAAAACATGATTTTGGACAATGTTCATGGAACTCAGTTTAAAACGTACTTGCAGACTTGAAAACCCTTGCCTATTGTAGAGCGCGCCTCCTACTTCCACTGCTGAACGAAAACCCATGATTTTGGACCCTGTTTTCATGCAAAAAGGCTAAAGAAATGTTTCACGTTTGTTACACTCAAACAGTGTCTCCTCTCATATGCTGAACTGGTCGCATTGTGGATTTTGGTTAAAACATGATTTTGGACAATGTTCATGGAACTCAGTTTAAAACGTACTTGCAGACTTGAAAACCCTTGCCTATTGTAGAGCGCGCCTCCTACTTCCACTGCTGAACGAAAACCCATGATTTTGGACCCTGTTTTCATGCGAAAAGGCTAAAAGAAATGTTTCACATTTGTTACACTCAAACAGTGTCTCCTCTCATATGCTGAACTGGTCGCATTGTGGATTTTGGTTAAAACATGATTTTGGACAATGTTCATGGAACTCAGTTTAAAACGTACTTGCAGACTTGAAAACCCTTGCCTATTGTAGAGCGCGCCTCCTACTTCCACTGCTGAACGAAAACCCATGATTTTGGACCCTGTTTTCATGCGAAAAGGCTAAAAGAAATGTTTCACGTTTGTTACACTCAAACAGTGTCTCCTCTCATATGCTGAACTGGTCGCATTGCGGATTTTGGTTAAAACATGATTTTGGACAATGTTCATGGAACTCAGTTTAAAACGTACTTGCAGACTTGAAAACCCTTGCCTATTGTAGAGCGCGCCTCCTACTTCCACTGCTGAACGAAAACCCATGATTTTGGACCCTGTTTTCATGCGAAAAGGCTAAAAGAAATGTTTCACGTTTGTTACACTCAAACAGTGTCTCCTCTCATATGCTGAACTGGTCGCATTGTGGATTTTGGTTAAAACATGATTTTGGACAATGTTCATGGAACTCAGTTTAAAACGTACTTGCAGACTTGAAAACCCTTGCCTATTGTAGAGCGCGCCTCCTACTTCCACTGCTGAACGAAAACCCATTATTTTGGACCCTGTTTTCATGCGAAAAGGCTAAAAGAAATGTTTCACGTTTGTTACACTCAAACAGTGTCTCCTCTCATATGCTGAACTGGTCGCATTGTGGATTTTGGTTAAAACATGATTTTGGACAATGTTCATGGAACTCAGTTTAAAACGTACTTGCAGACTTGAAAACCCTTGCCTATTGTAGAGCGCGCCTCCTACTTCCACTGCTGAACGAAAACCCATGATTTTGGACCCTGTTTTCATGCGAAAAGGCTAAAAGAAATGTTTCACGTTTGTTACACTCAAACAGTGTCTCCTCTCATATGCTGAACTGGTCGCATTGTGGATTTTGGTTAAAACATGATTTTGGACAATGTTCATGGAACTCAGTTTAAAACGTACTTGCAGACTTGAAAACCCTTGCCTATTGTAGAGCGCGCCTCCTACTTCCACTGCTGAACGAAAACCCATGATTTTGGACCCTGTTTTCATGCGAAAAGGCTAAAAGAAATGTTTCACGTTTGTTACACTCAAACAGTGTCTCCTCTCATATGCTGAACTGGTCGCATTGCGGATTTTGGTTAAAACATGATTTTGGACAATGTTCATGGAACTCAGTTTAAAACGTACTTGCAGACTTGAAAACCCTTGCCTATTGTAGAGCGCGCCTCCTACTTCCACTGCTGAACGAAAACCCATGATTTTGGACCCTGTTTTCATGCGAAAAGGCTAAAAGAAATGTTTCACGTTTGTTACACTCAAACAGTGTCTCCTCTCATATGCTGAACTGGTCGCATTGTGGATTTTGGTTAAAACATGATTTTGGACAATGTTCATGGAACTCAGTTTAAAACGTACTTGCAGACTTGAAAACCCTTGCCTATTGTAGAGCGCGCCTCCTACTTCCACTGCTGAACGAAAACCCATGATTTTGGACCCTGTTTTCATGCGAAAAGGCTAAAAGAAATGTTTCACATTTGTTACACTCAAACAGTGTCTCCTCTCATATGCTGAACTGGTCGCATTGTGGATTTTGGTTAAAACATGATTTTGGACAATGTTCATGGAACTCAGCTTAAAACGTACTTGCAGACTTGAAAAACCTTGCCTATTGTAGAGCGCGCCTCCTACTTCCACTGCTGAACGAAAACCCATTATTTTGGACCCTGTTTTCATGCGAAAAGGCTAAAAGAAATGTTTCACGTTTGTTACACTCAAACAGTGTCTCCTCTCATATGCTGAACTGGTCGCATTGTGGATTTTGGTTAAAACATGATTTTGGACAATGTTCATGGAACTCAGCTTAAAACGTACTTGCAGACTTGAAAACCCTTGCCTATTGTAGAGCGCGCCTCCTACTTCCACTGCTGAACGAAAACCCATGATTTTGGACCCTGTTTTCATGCGAAAAGGCTAAAAGAAATGTTTCACATTTGTTACACTCAAACAGTGTCTCCTCTCATATGCTGAACTGGTCGCATTGTGGATTTTGGTTAAAACATGATTTTGGACAATGTTCATGGAACTCAGTTTAAAACGTACTTGCAGACTTGAAAACCCTTGCCTATTGTAGAGCGCGCCTCCTACTTCCACACTGCTGAACGAAAACCCATGATTTTGGACCCTGTTTTCATGCGAAAAGGCTAAAAGAAATGTTTCACGTTTGTTACACTCAAACAGTGTCTCCTCTCATATGCTGAACTGGTCGCATTGTGGATTTTGGTTAAAACATGATTTTGGACAATGTTCATGGAACTCAGTTTAAAACGTACTTGCAGACTTGAAAACCCTTGCCTATTGTAGAGCGCGCCTCCTACTTCCACTGCTGAACGAAAACCCATGATTTTGGACCCTGTTTTCATGCGAAAAGGCTAAAAGAAATGTTTCACGTTTGTTACACTCAAACAGTGTCTCCTCTCATATGCTGAACTGGTCGCATTGTGGATTTTGGTTAAAACATGATTTTGGACAATGTTCATGGAACTCAGTTTAAAACGTACTTGCAGACTAGAAAACCCTTGCCTATTGTAGAGCGCGCCTCCTACTTCCACTGCATACGAAAACCCATTATTTTGGACCCTGTTTTCATGCGAAAAGGCTAAAAGAAATGTTTCACGTTTGTTACACTCAAACAGTGTCTCCTCTCATATGCTGAACTGGTCGCATTGTGGATTTTGGTTAAAACATGATTTTGGACAATGTTCATGGAACTCAGTTTAAAACGTACTTGCAGACTAGAAAACCCTTGCCTATTGTAGAGCGCGCCTCCTACTTCCACTGCATACGAAAACCCATTATTTTGGACCCTGTTTTCATGCGAAAAGGCTAAAAGAAATGTTTCACGTTTGTTACACTCAAACAGTGTCTCCTCTCATATGCTGAACTGGTCGCATTGTGGATTTTGGTTAAAACATGATTTTGGACAATGTTCATGGAACTCAGTTTAAAACGTACTTGCAGACTTGAAAACCCTTGCCTATTGTAGAGCGCGCCTCCTACTTCCACTGCTGAACGAAAACCCATGATTTTGGACCCTGTTTTCATGCGAAAAGGCTAAAAGAAATGTTTCACGTTTGTTACACTCAAACAGTGTCTCCTCTCATATGCTGAACTGGTCGCATTGTTGATTTTAGTTAAAACATGATTTTGGACAATGTTCATGGAACTCAGTTTAAAACGTACTTGCAGACTTGAAAACCCTTGCCTATTGTAGAGCGCGCCTCCTACTTCCACTGCTGAACGAAAACCCATGATTTTGGACCCTGTTTTCATGCGAAAAGGCTAAAGAAATGTTTCACGTTTGTTACACTCAAATAGTGTCTCCTCTCATATGCTGAACTGGTCGCATTGTGGATTTTGGTTAAAACATGATTTTGGACAATGTTCATGGAACTCAGCTTAAAACGTACTTGCAGACTTGAAAACCCTTGCCTATTGTAGAGCGCGCCTCCTACTTCCACTGCTGAACGAAAACCCATTATTTTGGACCCTGTTTTCATGCGAAAAGGCTAAAAGAAATGTTTCACGTTTGTTACACTCAAACAGTGTCTCCTCTCATATGCTGAACTGGTCGCATTGTGGATTTTGGTTAAAACATGATTTTGGACAATGTTCATGGAACTCAGCTTAAAACGTACTTGCAGACTTGAAAACCCTTGCCTATTGTAGAGCGCGCCTCCTACTTCCACTGCTGAACGAAAACCCATGATTTTGGACCCTGTTTTCATGCGAAAAGGCTAAAAGAAATGTTTCACATTTGTTACACTCAAACAGTGTCTCCTCTCATTTTCTGAACTGGTCGCATTGTGGATTTTGGTTAAAACATGATTTTGGACAATGTTCATGGAACTCAGTTTAAAACGTACTTGCAGACTTGAAAACCCTTGCCTATTGTAGAGCGCGCCTCCTACTTCCACTGCTGAACGAAAACCCATGATTTTGGACCCTGTTTTCATGCGAAAAGGCTAAAAGAAATGTTTCACGTTTGTTACACTCAAACAGTGTCTCCTCTCATATGCTGAACTGGTCGCATTGTGGATTTTGGTTAAAACATGATTTTGGACAATGTTCATGGAACTCAGTTTAAAACGTACTTGCAGACTTGAAAACCCTTGCCTATTGTAGAGCGCGCCTCCTACTTCCACTGCTGAACGAAAACCCATGATTTTGGACCCTGTTTTCATGCGAAAAGGCTAAAAGAAATGTTTCACGTTTGTTACACTCAAACAGTGTCTCCTCTCATATGCTGAACTGGTCGCATTGTGGATTTTGGTTAAAACATGATTTTGGACAATGTTCATGGAACTCAGTTTAAAACGTACTTGCAGACTTGAAAACCCTTGCCTATTGTAGAGCGCGCCTCCTACTTCCACTGCTGAACGAAAACCCATGATTTTGGACCCTGTTTTCATGCAAAAAGGCTAAAGAAATGTTTCACGTTTGTTACACTCAAACAGTGTCTCCTCTCATATGCTGAACTGGTCGCATTGTGGATTTTGGTTAAAACATGATTTTGGACAATGTTCATGGAACTCAGCTTAAAACGTACTTGCAGACTTGAAAACCCTTGCCTATTGTAGAGCGCGCCTCCTACTTCCACTGCATACGAAAACCCATTATTTTGGACCCTGTTTTCATGCGAAAAGGCTAAAAGAAATGTTTCACGTTTGTTACACTCAAACAGTGTCTCCTCTCATATGCTGAACTGGTCGCATTGTGGATTTTGGTTAAAACATGATTTTGGACAATGTTCATGGAACTCAGTTTAAAACGTACTTGCAGACTTGAAAACCCTTGCCTATTGTAGAGCGCGCCTCCTACTTCCACTGCTGAACGAAAACCCATGATTTTGGACCCTGTTTTCATGCGAAAAGGCTAAAAGAAATGTTTCACGTTTGTTACACTCAAACAGTGTCTCCTCTCATATGCTGAACTGGTCGCATTGTGGATTTTGGTTAAAACATGATTTTGGACAATGTTCATGGAACTCAGTTTAAAACGTACTTGCAGACTTGAAAACCCTTGCCTATTGTAGAGCGCGCCTCCTACTTCCACTGCTGAACGAAAACCCATGATTTTGGACCCTGTTTTCATGCGAAAAGGCTAAAGAAATGTTTCACGTTTGTTACACTCAAATAGTGTCTCCTCTCATATGCTGAACTGGTCGCATTGTGGATTTTGGTTAAAACATGATTTTGGACAATGTTCATGGAACTCAGCTTAAAACGTACTTGCAGACTTGAAAACCCTTGCCTATTGTAGAGCGCGCCTCCTACTTCCACTGCTGAACGAAAACCCATTATTTTGGACCCTGTTTTCATGCGAAAAGGCTAAAAGAAATGTTTCACGTTTGTTACACTCAAACAGTGTCTCCTCTCATATGCTGAACTGGTCGCATTGTGGATTTTGGTTAAAACATGATTTTGGACAATGTTCATGGAACTCAGCTTAAAACGTACTTGCAGACTTGAAAACCCTTGCCTATTGTAGAGCGCGCCTCCTACTTCCACTGCTGAACGAAAACCCATGATTTTGGACCCTGTTTTCATGCGAAAAGGCTAAAAGAAATGTTTCACATTTGTTACACTCAAACAGTGTCTCCTCTCATATGCTGAACTGGTCGCATTGTGGATTTTGGTTAAAACATGATTTTGGACAATGTTCATGGAACTCAGTTTAAAACGTACTTGCAGACTTGAAAACCCTTGCCTATTGTAGAGCGCGCCTCCTACTTCCACTGCTGAATGAAAACCCATGATTTTGGACCCTGTTTTCATGCGAAAAGGCTAAAAGAAATGTTTCACGTTTGTTACACTCAAACAGTGTCTCCTCTCATATGCTGAACTGGTCGCATTGTGGATTTTGGTTAAAACATGATTTTGGACAATGTTCATGGAACTCAGTTTAAAACGTACTTGCAGACTTGAAAACCCTTGCCTATTGTAGAGCGCGCCTCCTACTTCCACTGCTGAACGAAAACCCATGATTTTGGACCCTGTTTTCATGCGAAAAGGCTAAAAGAAATGTTTCACGTTTGTTACACTCAAACAGTGTCTCCTCTCATATGCTGAACTGGTCGCATTGTGGATTTTGGTTAAAACATGATTTTGGACAATGTTCATGGAACTCAGTTTAAAACGTACTTGCAGACTTGAAAACCCTTGCCTATTGTAGAGCGCGCCTCCTACTTCCACTGCTGAACGAAAACCCATGATTTTGGACCCTGTTTTCATGCGAAAAGGCTAAAAGAAATGTTTCACGTTTGTTACACTCAAACAGTGTCTCCTCTCATATGCTGAACTGGTCGCATTGTGGATTTTGGTTAAAACATGATTTTGGACAATGTTCATGGAACTCAGTTTAAAACGTACTTGCAGACTTGAAAACCCTTGCCTATTGTAGAGCGCGCCTCCTACTTCCACTGCTGAACGAAAACCCATGATTTTGGACCCTGTTTTCATGCAAAAAGGCTAAAGAAATGTTTCACGTTTGTTACACTCAAACAGTGTCTCCTCTCATATGCTGAACTGGTCGCATTGTGGATTTTGGTTAAAACATGATTTTGGACAATGTTCATGGAACTCAGCTTACAACGTACTTGCAGACTTGAAAACCCTTGCCTATTGTAGAGCGCGCCTCCTACTTCCACTGCTGAACGAAAACCCATGATTTTGGACCCTGTTTTCATGCGAAAAGGCTAAAAGAAATGTTTCACGTTTGTTACACTCAAACAGTGTCTCCTCTCATATGCTGAACTGGTCGCATTGTGGATTTTGGTTAAAACATGATTTTGGACAATGTTCATGGAACTCAGTTTAAAACGTACTTGCAGACTTGAAAACCCTTGCCTATTGTAGAGCGCGCCTCCTACTTCCACTGCTGAACGAAAACCCATGATTTTGGACCCTGTTTTCATGCGAAAAGGCTAAAAGAAATGTTTCACGTTTGTTACACTCAAACAGTGTCTCCTCTCATATGCTGAACTGGTCGCATTGTGGATTTTGGTTAAAACATGATTTTGGACAATGTTCATGGAACTCAGTTTAAAACGTACTTGCAGACTTGAAAACCCTTGCCTATTGTAGAGCGCGCCTCCTACTTCCACTGCTGAACGAAAACCCATGATTTTGGACCCTGTTTTCATGCGAAAAGGCTAAAAGAAATGTTTCACGTTTGTTACACTCAAACAGTGTCTCCTCTCATATGCTGAACTGGTCGCATTGTGGATTTTGGTTAAAACATGATTTTGGACAATGTTCATGGAACTCAGCTTAAAACGTACTTGCAGACTTGAAAACCCTTGCCTATTGTAGAGCGCGCCTCCTACTTCCACTGCCGAACGAAAACCCATGATTTTGGACCCTGTTTTCATGCGAAAAGGCTAAAAGAAATGTTTCACGTTTGTTACACTCAAACAGTGTCTCCTCTCATATGCTGAACTGGTCGCATTGCGGATTTTGGTTAAAACATGATTTTGGACAATGTTCATGGAACTCAGTTTAAAACGTACTTGCAGACTTGAAAACCCTTGCCTATTGTAGAGCGCGCCTCCTACTTCCACTGCTGAACGAAAACCCATGATTTTGGACCCTGTTTTCATGCGAAAAGGCTAAAAGAAATGTTTCACGTTTGTTACACTCAAACAGTGTCTCCTCTCATATGCTGAACTGGTCGCATTGTGGATTTTGGTTAAAACATGATTTTGGACAATGTTCATGGAACTCAGTTTAAAACGTACTTGCAGACTTGAAAACCCTTGCCTATTGTAGAGCGCGCCTCCTACTTCCACTGCTGAACGAAAACCCATGATTTTGGACCCTGTTTTCATGCGAAAAGGCTAAAAGAAATGTTTCACGTTTGTTACACTCAAACAGTGTCTCCTCTCATATGCTGAACTGGTCGCATTGTGGATTTTGGTTAAAACATGATTTTGGACAATGTTCATGGAACTCAGTTTAAAACGTACTTGCAGACTTGAAAACCCTTGCCTATTGTAGAGCGCGCCTCCTACTTCCACTGCTGAACGAAAACCCATGATTTTGGACCCTGTTTTCATGCGAAAAGGCTAAAAGAAATGTTTCACGTTTGTTACACTCAAACAGTGTCTCCTCTCATATGCTGAACTGGTCGCATTGTGGATTTTGGTTAAAACATGATTTTTGACAATGTTCATGGAACTCAGTTTAAAACGTACTTGCAGACTTGAAAACCCTTGCCTATTGTAGAGCGCGCCTCCTACTTCCACTGCTGAACGAAAACCCATGATTTTGGACCCTGTTTTCATGCGAAAAGGCTAAAAGAAATGTTTCACGTTTGTTACACTCAAACAGTGTCTCCTCTCATATGCTGAACTGGTCGCATTGTGGATTTTGGTTAAAACATGATTTTGGACAATGTTCATGGAACTCAGTTTAAAACGTACTTGCAGACTTGAAAACCCTTGCCTATTGTAGAGCGCGCCTCCTACTTCCACTGCTGAACGAAAACCCATGATTTTGGACCCTGTTTTCATGCGAAAAGGCTAAAAGAAATGTTTCACGTTTGTTACACTCAAACAGTGTCTCCTCTCATATGCTGAACTGGTGGCATTGCGGATTTTGGTTAAAACATGATTTTGGACAATGTTCATGGAACTCAGTTTAAAACGTACTTGCAGACTTGAAAACCCTTGCCTATTGTAGAGCGCGCCTCCTACTTCCACTGCTGAACGAAAACCCATGATTTTGGACCCTGTTTTCATGCGAAAAGAATAAAAGAAATGTTTCACGTTTGTTACACTCAAACAGTGTCTCCTCTCATATGCTGAACTGGTCGCATTGTGGATTTTGGTTAAAACATGATTTTGGACAATGTTCATGGAACTCAGTTTAAAACGTACTTGCAGACTTGAAAACCCTTGCCTATTGTAGAGCGCGCCTCCTACTTCCACTGCTGAACGAAAACCCATGATTTTGGACCCTGTTTTCATGCAAAAAGGCTAAAGAAATGTTTCACGTTTGTTACACTCAAACAGTGTCTCCTCTCATATGCTGAACTGGTCGCATTGTGGATTTTGGTTAAAACATGATTTTGGACAATGTTCATGGAACTCAGCTTACAACGTACTTGCAGACTTGAAAACCCTTGCCTATTGTAGAGCGCGCCTCCTACTTCCACTGCTGAACGAAGACCCATTATTTTGGACCCTGTTTTCATGCGAAAAGGCTAAAAGAAATGTTTCACGTTTGTTACACTCAAACAGTGTCTCCTCTCATATGCTGAACTGGTCGCATTGTGGATTTTGGTTAAAACATGATTTTGGACAATGTTCATGGAACTCAGTTTAAAACGTACTTGCAGACTTGAAAACCCTTGCCTATTGTAGAGCGCGCCTCCTACTTCCACTGCTGAACGAAAACCCATGATTTTGGACCCTGTTTTCATGCGAAAAGGCTAAAAGAAATGTTTCACGTTTGTTACACTCAAACAGTGTCTCCTCTCATATGCTGAACTGGTCGCATTGTGGATTTTGGTTAAAACATGATTTTGGACAATGTTCATGGAACTCAGTTTAAAACGTACTTGCAGACTTGAAAACCCTTGCCTATTGTAGAGCGCGCCTCCTACTTCCACTGCTGAACGAAAACCCATGATTTTGGACCCTGTTTTCATGCGAAAAGGCTAAAAGAAATGTTTCACGTTTGTTACACTCAAACAGTGTCTCCTCTCATATGCTGAACTGGTCGCATTGTGGATTTTGGTTAAAACATGATTTTGGACAATGTTCATGGAACTCAGTTTAAAACGTACTTGCAGACTTGAAAACCCTTGCCTATTGTAGAGCGCGCCTCCTACTTCCACTGCTGAACGAAAACCCATGATTTTGGACCCTGTTTTCATGCAAAAAGGCTAAAGAAATGTTTCACGTTTGTTACACTCAAACAGTGTCTCCTCTCATATGCTGAACTGGTCGCATTGTGGATTTTGGTTAAAACATGATTTTGGACAATGTTCATGGAACTCAGCTTACAACGTACTTGCAGACTTGAAAACCCTTGCCTATTGTAGAGCGCGCCTCCTACTTCCACTGCTGAACGAAGACCCATTATTTTGGACCCTGTTTTCATGCGAAAAGGCTAAAAGAAATGTTTCACGTTTGTTACACTCAAACAGTGTCTCCTCTCATATGCTGAACTGGTCGCATTGTGGATTTTGGTTAAAACATGATTTTGGACAATGTTCATGGAACTCAGTTTAAAACGTACTTGCAGACTTGAAAACCCTTGCCTATTGTAGAGCGCGCCTCCTACTTCCACTGCTGAACGAAAACCCATGATTTTGGACCCTGTTTTCATGCGAAAAGGCTAAAAGAAATGTTTCACGTTTGTTACACTCAAACAGTGTCTCCTCTCATATGCTGAACTGGTCGCATTGTGGATTTTGGTTAAAACATGATTTTGGACAATGTTCATGGAACTCAGTTTAAAACGTACTTGCAGACTTGAAAACCCTTGCCTATTGTAGAGCGCGCCTCCTACTTCCACTGCTGAACGAAAACCCATGATTTTGGACCCTGTTTTCATGCGAAAAGGCTAAAAGAAATGTTTCACGTTTGTTACACTCAAACAGTGTCTCCTCTCATATGCTGAACTGGTCGCATTGTGGATTTTGGTTAAAACATGATTTTGGACAATGTTCATGGAACTCAGTTTAAAACGTACTTGCAGACTTGAAAACCCTTGCCTATTGTAGAGCGCGCCTCCTACTTCCACTGCTGAACGAAAACCCATGATTTTGGACCCTGTTTTCATGCGAAAAGGCTAAAAGAAATGTTTCACGTTTGTTACACTCAAACAGTGTCTCCTCTCATATGCTGAACTGGTCGCATTGTGGATTTTGGTTAAAACATGATTTTGGACAATGTTCATGGAACTCAGCTTAAAACGTACTTGCAGACTTGAAAACCCTTGCCTATTGTAGAGCGCGCCTCCTACTTCCACTGCTGAACGAAAACCCATGATTTTGGACCCTGTTTTCATGCGAAAAGGCTAAAAGAAATGTTTCACGTTTGTTACACTCAAACAGTGTCTCCTCTCATATGCTGAACTGGTCGCATTGTGGATTTTGGTTAAAACATGATTTTGGACAATGTTCATGGAACTCAGTTTAAAACGTACTTGCAGACTTGAAAACCCTTGCCTATTGTAGAGCGCGCCTCCTACTTCCACTGCTGAACGAAAACCCATGATTTTGGACCCTGTTTTCATGCAAAAAGGCTAAAGAAATGTTTCACGTTTGTTACACTCAAACAGTGTCTCCTCTCATATGCTGAACTGGTCGCATTGTGGATTTTGGTTAAAACATGATTTTGGACAATGTTCATGGAACTCAGCTTACAACGTACTTGCAGACTTGAAAACCCTTGCCTATTGTAGAGCGCGCCTCCTACTTCCACTGCTGAACGAAAACCCATTATTTTGGACCCTGTTTTCATGCGAAAAGGCTAAAAGAAATGTTTCACGTTTGTTACACTCAAACAGTGTCTCCTCTCATATGCTGAACTGGTCGCATTGTGGATTTTGGTTAAAACATGATTTTGGACAATGTTCATGGAACTCAGTTTAAAACGTACTTGCAGACTTGAAAACCCTTGCCTATTGTAGAGCGCGCCTCCTACTTCCACTGCTGAACGAAAACCCATGATTTTGGACCCTGTTTTCATGCAAAAAGGCTAAAGAAATGTTTCACGTTTGTTACACTCAAACAGTGTCTCCTCTCATATGCTGAACTGGTCGCATTGTGGATTTTGGTTAAAACATGATTTTGGACAATGTTCATGGAACTCAGCTTACAACGTACTTGCAGACTTGAAAACCCTTGCCTATTGTAGAGCGCGCCTCCTACTTCCACTGCTGAACGAAAACCCATTATTTTGGACCCTGTTTTCATGCGAAAAGGCTAAAAGAAATGTTTCACGTTTGTTACACTCAAACAGTGTCTCCTCTCATATGCTGAACTGGTCGCATTGTGGATTTTGGTTAAAACATGATTTTGGACAATGTTCATGGAACTCAGTTTAAAACGTACTTGCAGACTTGAAAACCCTTGCCTATTGTAGAGCGCGCCTCCTACTTCCACTGCTGAACGAAAACCCATGATTTTGGACCCTGTTTTCATGCGAAAAGGCTAAAAGAAATGTTTCACGTTTGTTACACTCAAACAGTGTCTCCTCTCATATGCTGAACTGGTCGCATTGTGGATTTTGGTTAAAACATGATTTTGGACAATGTTCATGGAACTCAGTTTAAAACGTACTTGCAGACTTGAAAACCCTTGCCTATTGTAGAGCGCGCCTCCTACTTCCACTGCTGAACGAAAACCCATGATTTTGGACCCTGTTTTCATGCGAAAAGGCTAAAAGAAATGTTTCACGTTTGTTACACTCAAACAGTGTCTCCTCTCATATGCTGAACTGGTCGCATTGTGGATTTTGGTTAAAACATGATTTTGGACAATGTTCATGGAACTCAGCTTAAAACGTACTTGCAGACTTGAAAACCCTTGCCTATTGTAGAGCGCGCCTCCTACTTCCACTGCCGAACGAAAACCCATGATTTTGGACCCTGTTTTCATGCGAAAAGGCTAAAAGAAATGTTTCACGTTTGTTACACTCAAACAGTGTCTCCTCTCATATGCTGAACTGGTCGCATTGCGGATTTTGGTTAAAACATGATTTTGGACAATGTTCATGGAACTCAGTTTAAAACGTACTTGCAGACTTGAAAACCCTTGCCTATTGTAGAGCGCGCCTCCTACTTCCACTGCTGAACGAAAACCCATGATTTTGGACCCTGTTTTCATGCGAAAAGGCTAAAAGAAATGTTTCACGTTTGTTACACTCAAACAGTGTCTCCTCTCATATGCTGAACTGGTCGCATTGTGGATTTTGGTTAAAACATGATTTTGGACAATGTTCATGGAACTCAGTTTAAAACGTACTTGCAGACTTGAAAACCCTTGCCTATTGTAGAGCGCGCCTCCTACTTCCACTGCTGAACGAAAACCCATGATTTTGGACCCTGTTTTCATGCGAAAAGGCTAAAAGAAATGTTTCACGTTTGTTACACTCAAACAGTGTCTCCTCTCATATGCTGAACTGGTCGCATTGTGGATTTTGGTTAAAACATGATTTTGGACAATGTTCATGGAACTCAGTTTAAAACGTACTTGCAGACTTGAAAACCCTTGCCTATTGTAGAGCGCGCCTCCTACTTCCACTGCTGAACGAAAACCCATGATTTTGGACCCTGTTTTCATGCGAAAAGGCTAAAAGAAATGTTTCACGTTTGTTACACTCAAACAGTGTCTCCTCTCATATGCTGAACTGGTCGCATTGTGGATTTTGGTTAAAACATGATTTTGGACAATGTTCATGGAACTCAGCTTAAAACGTACTTGCAGACTTGAAAACCCTTGCCTATTGTAGAGCGCGCCTCCTACTTCCACTGCCGAACGAAAACCCATGATTTTGGACCCTGTTTTCATGCGAAAAGGCTAAAAGAAATGTTTCACGTTTGTTACACTCAAACAGTGTCTCCTCTCATATGCTGAACTGGTCGCATTGCGGATTTTGGTTAAAACATGATTTTGGACAATGTTCATGGAACTCAGTTTAAAACGTACTTGCAGACTTGAAAACCCTTGCCTATTGTAGAGCGCGCCTCCTACTTCCACTGCTGAACGAAAACCCATGATTTTGGACCCTGTTTTCATGCGAAAAGGCTAAAAGAAATGTTTCACGTTTGTTACACTCAAACAGTGTCTCCTCTCATATGCTGAACTGGTCGCATTGTGGATTTTGGTTAAAACATGATTTTGGACAATGTTCATGGAACTCAGTTTAAAACGTACTTGCAGACTTGAAAACCCTTGCCTATTGTAGAGCGCGCCTCCTACTTCCACTGCTGAACGAAAACCCATGATTTTGGACCCTGTTTTCATGCGAAAAGGCTAAAAGAAATGTTTCACGTTTGTTACACTCAAACAGTGTCTCCTCTCATATGCTGAACTGGTCGCATTGTGGATTTTGGTTAAAACATGATTTTGGACAATGTTCATGGAACTCAGCTTAAAACGTACTTGCAGACTTGAAAACCCTTGCCTATTGTAGAGCGCGCCTCCTACTTCCACTGCCGAACGAAAACCCATGATTTTGGACCCTGTTTTCATGCGAAAAGGCTAAAAGAAATGTTTCACGTTTGTTACACTCAAACAGTGTCTCCTCTCATATGCTGAACTGGTCGCATTGCGGATTTTGGTTAAAACATGATTTTGGACAATGTTCATGGAACTCAGTTTAAAACGTACTTGCAGACTTGAAAACCCTTGCCTATTGTAGAGCGCGCCTCCTACTTCCACTGCTGAACGAAAACCCATGATTTTGGACCCTGTTTTCATGCGAAAAGGCTAAAAGAAATGTTTCACGTTTGTTACACTCAAACAGTGTCTCCTCTCATATGCTGAACTGGTCGCATTGTGGATTTTGGTTAAAACATGATTTTGGACAATGTTCATGGAACTCAGTTTAAAACGTACTTGCAGACTTGAAAACCCTTGCCTATTGTAGAGCGCGCCTCCTACTTCCACTGCTGAACGAAAACCCATGATTTTGGACCCTGTTTTCATGCGAAAAGGCTAAAAGAAATGTTTCACGTTTGTTACACTCAAACAGTGTCTCCTCTCATATGCTGAACTGGTCGCATTGTGGATTTTGGTTAAAACATGATTTTGGACAATGTTCATGGAACTCAGTTTAAAACGTACTTGCAGACTTGAAAACCCTTGCCTATTGTAGAGCGCGCCTCCTACTTCCACTGCTGAACGAAAACCCATGATTTTGGACCCTGTTTTCATGCGAAAAGGCTAAAAGAAATGTTTCACGTTTGTTACACTCAAACAGTGTCTCCTCTCATATGCTGAACTGGTCGCATTGTGGATTTTGGTTAAAACATGATTTTGGACAATGTTCATGGAACTCAGTTTAAAACGTACTTGCAGACTTGAAAACCCTTGCCTATTGTAGAGCGCGCCTCCTACTTCCACTGCTGAACGAAAACCCATGATTTTGGACCCTGTTTTCATGCGAAAAGGCTAAAAGAAATGTTTCACGTTTGTTACACTCAAACAGTGTCTCCTCTCATATGCTGAACTGGTCGCATTGTGGATTTTGGTTAAAACATGATTTTGGACAATGTTCATGGAACTCAGTTTAAAACGTACTTGCAGACTTGAAAACCCTTGCCTATTGTAGAGCGCGCCTCCTACTTCCACTGCTGAACGAAAACCCATGATTTTGGACCCTGTTTTCATGCAAAAAGGCTAAAGAAATGTTTCACGTTTGTTACACTCAAACAGTGTCTCCTCTCATATGCTGAACTGGTCGCATTGTGGATTTTGGTTAAAACATGATTTTGGACAATGTTCATGGAACTCAGCTTACAACGTACTTGCAGACTTGAAAACCCTTGCCTATTGTAGAGCGCGCCTCCTACTTCCACTGCTGAACGAAGACCCATTATTTTGGACCCTGTTTTCATGCGAAAAGGCTAAAAGAAATGTTTCACGTTTGTTACACTCAAACAGTGTCTCCTCTCATATGCTGAACTGGTCGCATTGTGGATTTTGGTTAAAACATGATTTTGGACAATGTTCATGGAACTCAGTTTAAAACGTACTTGCAGACTTGAAAACCCTTGCCTATTGTAGAGCGCGCCTCCTACTTCCACTGCTGAACGAAAACCCATGATTTTGGACCCTGTTTTCATGCGAAAAGGCTAAAAGAAATGTTTCACGTTTGTTACACTCAAACAGTGTCTCCTCTCATATGCTGAACTGGTCGCATTGTGGATTTTGGTTAAAACATGATTTTGGACAATGTTCATGGAACTCAGTTTAAAACGTACTTGCAGACTTGAAAACCCTTGCCTATTGTAGAGCGCGCCTCCTACTTCCACTGCTGAACGAAAACCCATGATTTTGGACCCTGTTTTCATGCGAAAAGGCTAAAAGAAATGTTTCACGTTTGTTACACTCAAACAGTGTCTCCTCTCATATGCTGAACTGGTCGCATTGCGGATTTTGGTTAAAACATGTTTTGGACAATGTTCATGGAACTCAGTTTACAACGTACTTGCAGACTTGAAAACCCTTGCCTATTGTAGAGCGCGCCTCCTACTTCCACTGCTGAACGAAAACCCATTATTTTGGACCCTGTTTTCATGCGAAAAGGCTAAAAGAAATGTTTCACGTTTGTTACACTCAAACAGTGTCTCCTCTCATATGCTGAACTGGTCGCATTGTGGATTTTGGTTAAAACATGATTTTGGACAATGTTCATGGAACTCAGTTTAAAACGTACTTGCAGACTTGAAAACCCTTGCCTATTGTAGAGCGCGCCTCCTACTTCCACTGCTGAACGAAAACCCATGATTTTGGACCCTGTTTTCATGCGAAAAGGCTAAAAGAAATGTTTCACGTTTGTTACACTCAAACAGTGTCTCCTCTCATATGCTGAACTGGTCGCATTGTGGATTTTGGTTAAAACATGATTTTGGACAATGTTCATGGAACTCAGTTTAAAACGTACTTGCAGACTTGAAAACCCTTGCCTATTGTAGAGCGCGCCTCCTACTTCCACTGCTGAACGAAAACCCATGATTTTGGACCCTGTTTTCATGCGAAAAGGCTAAAAGAAATGTTTCACGTTTGTTACACTCAAACAGTGTCTCCTCTCATATGCTGAACTGGTCGCATTGTGGATTTTGGTTAAAACATGATTTTGGACAATGTTCATGGAACTCAGTTTAAAACGTACTTGCAGACTTGAAAACCCTTGCCTATTGTAGAGCGCGCCTCCTACTTCCACTGCTGAACGAAAACCCATGATTTTGGACCCTGTTTTCATGCGAAAAGGCTAAAAGAAATGTTTCACGTTTGTTACACTCAAACAGTGTCTCCTCTCATATGCTGAACTGGTCGCATTGTGGATTTTGGTTAAAACATGATTTTGGACAATGTTCATGGAACTCAGTTTAAAACGTACTTGCAGACTTGAAAACCCTTGCCTATTGTAGAGCGCGCCTCCTACTTCCACTGCTGAACGAAAACCCATGATTTTGGACCCTGTTTTCATGCAAAAAGGCTAAAGAAATGTTTCACGTTTGTTACACTCAAACAGTGTCTCCTCTCATATGCTGAACTGGTCGCATTGTGGATTTTGGTTAAAACATGATTTTGGACAATGTTCATGGAACTCAGTTTAAAACGTACTTGCAGACTTGAAAACCCTTGCCTATTGTAGAGCGCGCCTCCTACTTCCACTGCTGAACGAAAACCCATGATTTTGGACCCTGTTTTCATGCGAAAAGGCTAAAAGAAATGTTTCACGTTTGTTACACTCAAACAGTGTCTCCTCTCATATGCTGAACTGGTCGCATTGTGGATTTTGGTTAAAACATGATTTTGGACAATGTTCATGGAACTCAGCTTAAAACGTACTTGCAGACTTGAAAACCCTTGCCTATTGTAGAGCGCGCCTCCTACTTCCACTGCTGAACGAAAACCCATGATTTTGGACCCTGTTTTCATGCGAAAAGGCTAAAAGAAATGTTTCACGTTTGTTACACTCAAACAGTGTCTCCTCTCATATGCTGAACTGGTCGCATTGTGGATTTTGGTTAAAACATGATTTTGGACAATGTTCATGGAACTCAGTTTAAAACGTACTTGCAGACTTGAAAACCCTTGCCTATTGTAGAGCGCGCCTCCTACTTCCACTGCTGAACGAAAACCCATGATTTTGGACCCTGTTTTCATGCAAAAAGGCTAAAGAAATGTTTCACGTTTGTTACACTCAAACAGTGTCTCCTCTCATATGCTGAACTGGTCGCATTGTGGATTTTGGTTAAAACATGATTTTGGACAATGTTCATGGAACTCAGCTTACAACGTACTTGCAGACTTGAAAACCCTTGCCTATTGTAGAGCGCGCCTCCTACTTCCACTGCTGAACGAAAACCCATTATTTTGGACCCTGTTTTCATGCGAAAAGGCTAAAAGAAATGTTTCACGTTTGTTACACTCAAACAGTGTCTCCTCTCATATGCTGAACTGGTCGCATTGTGGATTTTGGTTAAAACATGATTTTGGACAATGTTCATGGAACTCAGTTTAAAACGTACTTGCAGACTTGAAAACCCTTGCCTATTGTAGAGCGCGCCTCCTACTTCCACTGCTGAACGAAAACCCATGATTTTGGACCCTGTTTTCATGCGAAAAGGCTAAAAGAAATGTTTCACGTTTGTTACACTCAAACAGTGTCTCCTCTCATATGCTGAACTGGTCGCATTGTGGATTTTGGTTAAAACATGATTTTGGACAATGTTCATGGAACTCAGTTTAAAACGTACTTGCAGACTTGAAAACCCTTGCCTATTGTAGAGCGCGCCTCCTACTTCCACTGCTGAACGAAAACCCATGATTTTGGACCCTGTTTTCATGCGAAAAGGCTAAAAGAAATGTTTCACGTTTGTTACACTCAAACAGTGTCTCCTCTCATATGCTGAACTGGTCGCATTGTGGATTTTGGTTAAAACATGATTTTGGACAATGTTCATGGAACTCAGCTTAAAACGTACTTGCAGACTTGAAAACCCTTGCCTATTGTAGAGCGCGCCTCCTACTTCCACTGCCGAACGAAAACCCATGATTTTGGACCCTGTTTTCATGCGAAAAGGCTAAAAGAAATGTTTCACGTTTGTTACACTCAAACAGTGTCTCCTCTCATATGCTGAACTGGTCGCATTGCGGATTTTGGTTAAAACATGATTTTGGACAATGTTCATGGAACTCAGTTTAAAACGTACTTGCAGACTTGAAAACCCTTGCCTATTGTAGAGCGCGCCTCCTACTTCCACTGCTGAACGAAAACCCATGATTTTGGACCCTGTTTTCATGCGAAAAGGCTAAAAGAAATGTTTCACGTTTGTTACACTCAAACAGTGTCTCCTCTCATATGCTGAACTGGTCGCATTGTGGATTTTGGTTAAAACATGATTTTGGACAATGTTCATGGAACTCAGTTTAAAACGTACTTGCAGACTTGAAAACCCTTGCCTATTGTAGAGCGCGCCTCCTACTTCCACTGCTGAACGAAAACCCATGATTTTGGACCCTGTTTTCATGCGAAAAGGCTAAAAGAAATGTTTCACGTTTGTTACACTCAAACAGTGTCTCCTCTCATATGCTGAACTGGTCGCATTGTGGATTTTGGTTAAAACATGATTTTGGACAATGTTCATGGAACTCAGTTTAAAACGTACTTGCAGACTTGAAAACCCTTGCCTATTGTAGAGCGCGCCTCCTACTTCCACTGCTGAACGAAAACCCATGATTTTGGACCCTGTTTTCATGCGAAAAGGCTAAAATAAATGTTTCACGTTTGTTACACTCAAACAGTGTCTCCTCTCATATGCTGAACTGGTCGCATTGTGGATTTTGGTTAAAACATGATTTTGGACAATGTTCATGGAACTCAGTTTAAAACGTACTTGCAGACTTGAAAACCCTTGCCTATTGTAGAGCGCGCCTCCTACTTCCACTGCTGAACGAAAACCCATGATTTTGGACCCTGTTTTCATGCGAAAAGGCTAAAAGAAATGTTTCACGTTTGTTACACTCAAACAGTGTCTCCTCTCATATGCTGAACTGGTCGCATTGTGGATTTTGGTTAAAACATGATTTTGGACAATGTTCATGGAACTCAGTTTAAAACGTACTTGCAGACTTGAAAACCCTTGCCTATTGTAGAGCGCGCCTCCTACTTCCACTGCTGAACGAAAACCCATGATTTTGGACCCTGTTTTCATGCAAAAAGGCTAAAGAAATGTTTCACGTTTGTTACACTCAAACAGTGTCTCCTCTCATATGCTGAACTGGTCGCATTGTGGATTTTGGTTAAAACATGATTTTGGACAATGTTCATGGAACTCAGCTTACAACGTACTTGCAGACTTGAAAACCCTTGCCTATTGTAGAGCGCGCCTCCTACTTCCACTGCTGAACGAAGACCCATTATTTTGGACCCTGTTTTCATGCGAAAAGGCTAAAAGAAATGTTTCACGTTTGTTACACTCAAACAGTGTCTCCTCTCATATGCTGAACTGGTCGCATTGTGGATTTTGGTTAAAACATGATTTTGGACAATGTTCATGGAACTCAGTTTAAAACGTACTTGCAGACTTGAAAACCCTTGCCTATTGTAGAGCGCGCCTCCTACTTCCACTGCTGAACGAAAACCCATGATTTTGGACCCTGTTTTCATGCGAAAAGGCTAAAAGAAATGTTTCACGTTTGTTACACTCAAACAGTGTCTCCTCTCATATGCTGAACTGGTCGCATTGTGGATTTTGGTTAAAACATGATTTTGGACAATGTTCATGGAACTCAGTTTAAAATGTACTTGCAGACTTGAAAACCCTTGCCTATTGTAGAGCGCGCCTCCTACTTCCACTGCTGAACGAAAACCCATGATTTTGGACCCTGTTTTCATGCGAAAAGGCTAAAAGAAATGTTTCACGTTTGTTACACTCAAACAGTGTCTCCTCTCATATGCTGAACTGGTCGCATTGCGGATTTTGGTTAAAACATGTTTTGGACAATGTTCATGGAACTCAGTTTACAACGTACTTGCAGACTTGAAAACCCTTGCCTATTGTAGAGCGCGCCTCCTACTTCCACTGCTGAACGAAAACCCATTATTTTGGACCCTGTTTTCATGCGAAAAGGCTAAAAGAAATGTTTCACGTTTGTTACACTCAAACAGTGTCTCCTCTCATATGCTGAACTGGTCGCATTGTGGATTTTGGTTAAAACATGATTTTGGACAATGTTCATGGAACTCAGTTTAAAACGTACTTGCAGACTTGAAAACCCTTGCCTATTGTAGAGCGCGCCTCCTACTTCCACTGCTGAACGAAAACCCATGATTTTGGACCCTGTTTTCATGCGAAAAGGCTAAAAGAAATGTTTCACGTTTGTTACACTCAAACAGTGTCTCCTCTCATATGCTGAACTGGTCGCATTGTGGATTTTGGTTAAAACATGATTTTGGACAATGTTCATGGAACTCAGTTTAAAACGTACTTGCAGACTTGAAAACCCTTGCCTATTGTAGAGCGCGCCTCCTACTTCCACTGCTGAACGAAAACCCATGATTTTGGACCCTGTTTTCATGCGAAAAGGCTAAAAGAAATGTTTCACGTTTGTTACACTCAAACAGTGTCTCCTCTCATATGCTGAACTGGTCGCATTGTGGATTTTGGTTAAAACATGATTTTGGACAATGTTCATGGACCTCAGTTTAAAACGTACTTGCAGACTTGAAAACCCTTGCCTATTGTAGAGCGCGCCTCCTACTTCCACTGCTGAACGAAAACCCATGATTTTGGACCCTGTTTTCATGCGAAAAGGCTAAAAGAAATGTTTCACGTTTGTTACACTCAAACAGTGTCTCCTCTCATATGCTGAACTGGTCGCATTGTGGATTTTGGTTAAAACATGATTTTGGACAATGTTCATGGAACTCAGCTTAAAACGTACTTGCAGACTTGAAAACCCTTGCCTATTGTAGAGCGCGCCTCCTACTTCCACTGCTGAACGAAAACCCATGATTTTGGACCCTGTTTTCATGCGAAAAGGCTAAAAGAAATGTTTCACGTTTGTTACACTCAAACAGTGTCTCCTCTCATATGCTGAACTGGTCGCATTGTGGATTTTGGTTAAAACATGATTTTGGACAATGTTCATGGAACTCAGTTTAAAACGTACTTGCAGACTTGAAAACCCTTGCCTATTGTAGAGCGCGCCTCCTACTTCCACTGCTGAACGAAAACCCATGATTTTGGACCCTGTTTTCATGCAAAAAGGCTAAAGAAATGTTTCACGTTTGTTACACTCAAACAGTGTCTCCTCTCATATGCTGAACTGGTCGCATTGTGGATTTTGGTTAAAACATGATTTTGGACAATGTTCATGGAACTCAGCTTACAACGTACTTGCAGACTTGAAAACCCTTGCCTATTGTAGAGCGCGCCTCCTACTTCCACTGCTGAACGAAAACCCATGATTTTGGACCCTGTTTTCATGCGAAAAGGCTAAAAGAAATGTTTCACGTTTGTTACACTCAAACAGTGTCTCCTCTCATATGCTGAACTGGTCGCATTGTGGATTTTGGTTAAAACATGATTTTGGACAATGTTCATGGAACTCAGTTTAAAACGTACTTGCAGACTTGAAAACCCTTGCCTATTGTAGAGCGCGCCTCCTACTTCCACTGCTGAACGAAAACCCATGATTTTGGACCCTGTTTTCATGCGAAAAGGCTAAAAGAAATGTTTCACGTTTGTTACACTCAAACAGTGTCTCCTCTCATATGCTGAACTGGTCGCATTGTGGATTTTGGTTAAAACATGATTTTGGACAATGTTCATGGAACTCAGTTTAAAACGTACTTGCAGACTTGAAAACCCTTGCCTATTGTAGAGCGCGCCTCCTACTTCCACTGCTGAACGAAAACCCATGATTTTGGACCCTGTTTTCATGCGAAAAGGCTAAAAGAAATGTTTCACGTTTGTTACACTCAAACAGTGTCTCCTCTCATATGCTGAACTGGTCGCATTGTGGATTTTGGTTAAAACATGATTTTGGACAATGTTCATGGAACTCAGCTTAAAACGTACTTGCAGACTTGAAAACCCTTGCCTATTGTAGAGCGCGCCTCCTACTTCCACTGCCGAACGAAAACCCATGATTTTGGACCCTGTTTTCATGCGAAAAGGCTAAAAGAAATGTTTCACGTTTGTTACACTCAAACAGTGTCTCCTCTCATATGCTGAACTGGTCGCATTGCGGATTTTGGTTAAAACATGATTTTGGACAATGTTCATGGAACTCAGTTTAAAACGTACTTGCAGACTTGAAAACCCTTGCCTATTGTAGAGCGCGCCTCCTACTTCCACTGCTGAACGAAAACCCATGATTTTGGACCCTGTTTTCATGCGAAAAGGCTAAAAGAAATGTTTCACGTTTGTTACACTCAAACAGTGTCTCCTCTCATATGCTGAACTGGTCGCATTGTGGATTTTGGTTAAAACATGATTTTGGACAATGTTCATGGAACTCAGTTTAAAACGTACTTGCAGACTTGAAAACCCTTGCCTATTGTAGAGCGCGCCTCCTACTTCCACTGCTGAACGAAAACCCATGATTTTGGACCCTGTTTTCATGCGAAAAGGCTAAAAGAAATGTTTCACGTTTGTTACACTCAAACAGTGTCTCCTCTCATATGCTGAACTGGTCGCATTGTGGATTTTGGTTAAAACATGATTTTGGACAATGTTCATGGAACTCAGCTTAAAACGTACTTGCAGACTTGAAAACCCTTGCCTATTGTAGAGCGCGCCTCCTACTTCCACTGCTGAACGAAAACCCATGATTTTGGACCCTGTTTTCATGTGAAAAGGCTAAAAGAAATGTTTCACGTTTGTTACACTCAAACAGTGTCTCCTCTCATATGCTGAACTGGTCGCATTGTGGATTTTGGTTAAAACATGATTTTGGACAATGTTCATGGAACTCAGTTTAAAACGTACTTGCAGACTTGAAAACCCTTGCCTATTGTAGAGCGCGCCTCCTACTTCCACTGCTGAACGAAAACCCATGATTTTGGACCCTGTTTTCATGCAAAAAGGCTAAAGAAATGTTTCACGTTTGTTACACTCAAACAGTGTCTCCTCTCATATGCTGAACTGGTCGCATTGTGGATTTTGGTTAAAACATGATTTTGGACAATGTTCATGGAACTCAGCTTACAACGTACTTGCAGACTTGAAAACCCTTGCCTATTGTAGAGCGCGCCTCCTACTTCCACTGCTGAACGAAAACCCATTATTTTGGACCCTGTTTTCATGCGAAAAGGCTAAAAGAAATGTTTCACGTTTGTTACACTCAAACAGTGTCTCCTCTCATATGCTGAACTGGTCGCATTGTGGATTTTGGTTAAAACATGATTTTGGACAATGTTCATGGAACTCAGTTTAAAACGTACTTGCAGACTTGAAAACCCTTGCCTATTGTAGAGCGCGCCTCCTACTTCCACTGCTGAACGAAAACCCATGATTTTGGACCCTGTTTTCATGCAAAAAGGCTAAAGAAATGTTTCACGTTTGTTACACTCAAACAGTGTCTCCTCTCATATGCTGAACTGGTCGCATTGTGGATTTTGGTTAAAACATGATTTTGGACAATGTTCATGGAACTCAGCTTACAACGTACTTGCAGACTTGAAAACCCTTGCCTATTGTAGAGCGCGCCTCCTACTTCCACTGCTGAACGAAAACCCATTATTTTGGACCCTGTTTTCATGCGAAAAGGCTAAAAGAAATGTTTCACGTTTGTTACACTCAAACAGTGTCTCCTCTCATATGCTGAACTGGTCGCATTGTGGATTTTGGTTAAAACATGATTTTGGACAATGTTCATGGAACTCAGTTTAAAACGTACTTGCAGACTTGAAAACCCTTGCCTATTGTAGAGCGCGCCTCCTACTTCCACTGCTGAACGAAAACCCATGATTTTGGACCCTGTTTTCATGCGAAAAGGCTAAAAGAAATGTTTCACGTTTGTTACACTCAAACAGTGTCTCCTCTCATATGCTGAACTGGTCGCATTGTGGATTTTGGTTAAAACATGATTTTGGACAATGTTCATGGAACTCAGTTTAAAACGTACTTGCAGACTTGAAAACCCTTGCCTATTGTAGAGCGCGCCTCCTACTTCCACTGCTGAACGAAAACCCATGATTTTGGACCCTGTTTTCATGCGAAAAGGCTAAAAGAAATGTTTCACGTTTGTTACACTCAAACAGTGTCTCCTCTCATATGCTGAACTGGTCGCATTGTGGATTTTGGTTAAAACATGATTTTGGACAATGTTCATGGAACTCAGCTTAAAACGTACTTGCAGACTTGAAAACCCTTGCCTATTGTAGAGCGCGCCTCCTACTTCCACTGCCGAACGAAAACCCATGATTTTGGACCCTGTTTTCATGCGAAAAGGCTAAAAGAAATGTTTCACGTTTGTTACAATCAAACAGTGTCTCCTCTCATATGCTGAACTGGTCGCATTGCGGATTTTGGTTAAAACATGATTTTGGACAATGTTCATGGAACTCAGTTTAAAACGTACTTGCAGACTTGAAAACCCTTGCCTATTGTAGAGCGCGCCTCCTACTTCCACTGCTGAACGAAAACCCATGATTTTGGACCCTGTTTTCATGCGAAAAGGCTAAAAGAAATGTTTCACGTTTGTTACACTCAAACAGTGTCTCCTCTCATATGCTGAACTGGTCGCATTGTGGATTTTGGTTAAAACATGATTTTGGACAATGTTCATGGAACTCAGTTTAAAACGTACTTGCAGACTTGAAAACCCTTGCCTATTGTAGAGCGCGCCTCCTACTTCCACTGCTGAACGAAAACCCATGATTTTGGACCCTGTTTTCATGCGAAAAGGCTAAAAGAAATGTTTCACGTTTGTTACACTCAAACAGTGTCTCCTCTCATATGCTGAACTGGTCGCATTGTGGATTTTGGTTAAAACATGATTTTGGACAATGTTCATGGAACTCAGTTTAAAACGTACTTGCAGACTTGAAAACCCTTGCCTATTGTAGAGCGCGCCTCCTACTTCCACTGCTGAACGAAAACCCATGATTTTGGACCCTGTTTTCATGCAAAAAGGCTAAAGAAATGTTTCACGTTTGTTACACTCAAACAGTGTCTCCTCTCATATGCTGAACTGGTCGCATTGTGGATTTTGGTTAAAACATGATTTTGGACAATGTTCATGGAACTCAGCTTACAACGTACTTGCAGACTTGAAAACCCTTGCCTATTGTAGAGCGCGCCTCCTACTTCCACTGCTGAACGAAAACCCATTATTTTGGACCCTGTTTTCATGCGAAAAGGCTAAAAGAAATGTTTCACGTTTGTTACACTCAAACAGTGTCTCCTCTCATATGCTGAACTGGTCGCATTGTGGATTTTGGTTAAAACATGATTTTGGACAATGTTCATGGAACTCAGTTTAAAACGTACTTGCAGACTTGAAAACCCTTGCCTATTGTAGAGCGCGCCTCCTACTTCCACTGCTGAACGAAAACCCATGATTTTGGACCCTGTTTTCATGCAAAAAGGCTAAAGAAATGTTTCACGTTTGTTACACTCAAACAGTGTCTCCTCTCATATGCTGAACTGGTCGCATTGTGGATTTTGGTTAAAACATGATTTTGGACAATGTTCATGGAACTCAGCTTACAACGTACTTGCAGACTTGAAAACCCTTGCCTATTGTAGAGCGCGCCTCCTACTTCCACTGCTGAACGAAAACCCATTATTTTGGACCCTGTTTTCATGCGAAAAGGCTAAAAGAAATGTTTCACGTTTGTTACACTCAAACAGTGTCTCCTCTCATATGCTGAACTGGTCGCATTGTGGATTTTGGTTAAAACATGATTTTGGACAATGTTCATGGAACTCAGTTTAAAACGTACTTGCAGACTTGAAAACCCTTGCCTATTGTAGAGCGCGCCTCCTACTTCCACTGCTGAACGAAAACCCATGATTTTGGACCCTGTTTTCATGCGAAAAGGCTAAAAGAAATGTTTCACGTTTGTTACACTCAAACAGTGTCTCCTCTCATATGCTGAACTGGTCGCATTGTGGATTTTGGTTAAAACATGATTTTGGACAATGTTCATGGAACTCAGTTTAAAACGTACTTGCAGACTTGAAAACCCTTGCCTATTGTAGAGCGCGCCTCCTACTTCCACTGCTGAACGAAAACCCATGATTTTGGACCCTGTTTTCATGCGAAAAGGCTAAAAGAAATGTTTCACGTTTGTTACACTCAAACAGTGTCTCCTCTCATATGCTGAACTGGTCGCATTGTGGATTTTGGTTAAAACATGATTTTGGACAATGTTCATGGAACTCAGCTTAAAACGTACTTGCAGACTTGAAAACCCTTGCCTATTGTAGAGCGCGCCTCCTACTTCCACTGCCGAACGAAAACCCATGATTTTGGACCCTGTTTTCATGCGAAAAGGCTAAAAGAAATGTTTCACGTTTGTTACACTCAAACAGTGTCTCCTCTCATATGCTGAACTGGTCGCATTGCGGATTTTGGTTAAAACATGATTTTGGACAATGTTCATGGAACTCAGTTTAAAACGTACTTGCAGACTTGAAAACCCTTGCCTATTGTAGAGCGCGCCTCCTACTTCCACTGCTGAACGAAAACCCATGATTTTGGACCCTGTTTTCATGCGAAAAGGCTAAAAGAAATGTTTCACGTTTGTTACACTCAAACAGTGTCTCCTCTCATATGCTGAACTGGTCGCATTGTGGATTTTGGTTAAAACATGATTTTGGACAATGTTCATGGAACTCAGTTTAAAACGTACTTGCAGACTTGAAAACCCTTGCCTATTGTAGAGCGCGCCTCCTACTTCCACTGCTGAACGAAAACCCATGATTTTGGACCCTGTTTTCATGCGAAAAGGCTAAAAGAAATGTTTCACGTTTGTTACACTCAAACAGTGTCTCCTCTCATATGCTGAACTGGTCGCATTGTGGATTTTGGTTAAAACATGATTTTGGACAATGTTCATGGAACTCAGCTTAAAACGTACTTGCAGACTTGAAAACCCTTGCCTATTGTAGAGCGCGCCTCCTACTTCCACTGCCGAACGAAAACCCATGATTTTGGACCCTGTTTTCATGCGAAAAGGCTAAAAGAAATGTTTCACGTTTGTTACACTCAAACAGTGTCTCCTCTCATATGCTGAACTGGTCGCATTGCGGATTTTGGTTAAAACATGATTTTGGACAATGTTCATGGAACTCAGTTTAAAACGTACTTGCAGACTTGAAAACCCTTGCCTATTGTAGAGCGCGCCTCCTACTTCCACTGCTGAACGAAAACCCATGATTTTGGACCCTGTTTTCATGCGAAAAGGCTAAAAGAAATGTTTCACGTTTGTTACACTCAAACAGTGTCTCCTCTCATATGCTGAACTGGTCGCATTGTGGATTTTGGTTAAAACATGATTTTGGACAATGTTCATGGAACTCAGTTTAAAACGTACTTGCAGACTTGAAAACCCTTGCCTATTGTAGAGCGCGCCTCCTACTTCCACTGCTGAACGAAAACCCATTATTTTGGACCCTGTTTTCATGCGAAAAGGCTAAAAGAAATGTTTCACGTTTGTTACACTCAAACAGTGTCTCCTCTCATATGCTGAACTGGTCGCATTGTGGATTTTGGTTAAAACATGATTTTGGACAATGTTCATGGAACTCAGTTTAAAACGTACTTGCAGACTTGAAAACCCTTGCCTATTGTAGAGCGCGCCTCCTACTTCCACTGCTGAACGAAAACCCATGATTTTGGACCCTGTTTTCATGCAAAAAGGCTAAAGAAATGTTTCACGTTTGTTACACTCAAACAGTGTCTCCTCTCATATGCTGAACTGGTCGCATTGTGGATTTTGGTTAAAACATGATTTTGGACAATGTTCATGGAACTCAGCTTACAACGTACTTGCAGACTTGAAAACCCTTGCCTATTGTAGAGCGCGCCTCCTACTTCCACTGCTGAACGAAAACCCATTATTTTGGACCCTGTTTTCATGCGAAAAGGCTAAAAGAAATGTTTCACGTTTGTTACACTCAAACAGTGTCTCCTCTCATATGCTGAACTGGTCGCATTGTGGATTTTGGTTAAAACATGATTTTGGACAATGTTCATGGAACTCAGTTTAAAACGTACTTGCAGACTTGAAAACCCTTGCCTATTGTAGAGCGCGCCTCCTACTTCCACTGCTGAACGAAAACCCATGATTTTGGACCCTGTTTTCATGCGAAAAGGCTAAAAGAAATGTTTCACGTTTGTTACACTCAAACAGTGTCTCCTCTCATATGCTGAACTGGTCGCATTGTGGATTTTGGTTAAAACATGATTTTGGACAATGTTCATGGAACTCAGTTTAAAACGTACTTGCAGACTTGAAAACCCTTGCCTATTGTAGAGCGCGCCTCCTACTTCCACTGCTGAACGAAAACCCATGATTTTGGACCCTGTTTTCATGCGAAAAGGCTAAAAGAAATGTTTCACGTTTGTTACACTCAAACAGTGTCTCCTCTCATATGCTGAACTGGTCGCATTGTGGATTTTGGTTAAAACATGATTTTGGACAATGTTCATGGAACTCAGCTTAAAACGTACTTGCAGACTTGAAAACCCTTGCCTATTGTAGAGCGCGCCTCCTACTTCCACTGCCGAACGAAAACCCATGATTTTGGACCCTGTTTTCATGCGAAAAGGCTAAAAGAAATGTTTCACGTTTGTTACACTCAAACAGTGTCTCCTCTCATATGCTGAACTGGTCGCATTGCGGATTTTGGTTAAAACATGATTTTGGACAATGTTCATGGAACTCAGTTTAAAACGTACTTGCAGACTTGAAAACCCTTGCCTATTGTAGAGCGCGCCTCCTACTTCCACTGCTGAACGAAAACCCATGATTTTGGACCCTGTTTTCATGCGAAAAGGCTAAAAGAAATGTTTCACGTTTGTTACACTCAAACAGTGTCTCCTCTCATATGCTGAACTGGTCGCATTGTGGATTTTGGTTAAAACATGATTTTGGACAATGTTCATGGAACTCAGTTTAAAACGTACTTGCAGACTTGAAAACCCTTGCCTATTGTAGAGCGCGCCTCCTACTTCCACTGCTGAACGAAAACCCATGATTTTGGACCCTGTTTTCATGCGAAAAGGCTAAAAGAAATGTTTCACGTTTGTTACACTCAAACAGTGTCTCCTCTCATATGCTGAACTGGTCGCATTGTGGATTTTGGTTAAAACATGATTTTGGACAATGTTCATGGAACTCAGTTTAAAACGTACTTGCAGACTTGAAAACCCTTGCCTATTGTAGAGCGCGCCTCCTACTTCCACTGCTGAACGAAAACCCATGATTTTGGACCCTGTTTTCATGCGAAAAGGCTAAAAGAAATGTTTCACGTTTGTTACACTCAAACAGTGTCTCCTCTCATATGCTGAACTGGTCGCATTGTGGATTTTGGTTAAAACATGATTTTGGACAATGTTCATGGAACTCAGTTTAAAACGTACTTGCAGACTTGAAAACCCTTGCCTATTGTAGAGCGCGCCTCCTACTTCCACTGCTGAACGAAAACCCATGATTTTGGACCCTGTTTTCATGCGAAAAGGCTAAAAGAAATGTTTCACGTTTGTTACACTCAAACAGTGTCTCCTCTCATATGCTGAACTGGTCGCATTGTGGATTTTGGTTAAAACATGATTTTGGACAATGTTCATGGAACTCAGCTTAAAACGTACTTGCAGACTTGAAAACCCTTGCCTATTGTAGAGCGCGCCTCCTACTTCCACTGCTGAACGAAAACCCATGATTTTGGACCCTGTTTTCATGCGAAAAGGCTAAAAGAAATGTTTCACGTTTGTTACACTCAAACAGTGTCTCCTCTCATATGCTGAACTGGTCGCATTGTGGATTTTGGTTAAAACATGATTTTGGACAATGTTCATGGAACTCAGTTTAAAACGTACTTGCAGACTTGAAAACCCTTGCCTATTGTAGAGCGCGCCTCCTACTTCCACTGCTGAACGAAAACCCATGATTTTGGACCCTGTTTTCATGCAAAAAGGCTAAAAAAATGTTTCACGTTTGTTACACTCAAACAGTGTCTCCTCTCATATGCTGAACTGGTCGCATTGTGGATTTTGGTTAAAACATGATTTTGGACAATGTTCATGGAACTCAGCTTACAACGTACTTGCAGACTTGAAAACCCTTGCCTATTGTAGAGCGCGCCTCCTACTTCCACTGCTGAACGAAAACCCATTATTTTGGACCCTGTTTTCATGCGAAAAGGCTAAAAGAAATGTTTCACGTTTGTTACACTCAAACAGTGTCTCCTCTCATATGCTGAACTGGTCGCATTGTGGATTTTGGTTAAAACATGATTTTGGACAATGTTCATGGAACTCAGTTTAAAACGTACTTGCAGACTTGAAAACCCTTGCCTATTGTAGAGCGCGCCTCCTACTTCCACTGCTGAACGAAAACCCATGATTTTGGACCCTGTTTTCATGCGAAAAGGCTAAAAGAAATGTTTCACGTTTGTTACACTCAAACAGTGTCTCCTCTCATATGCTGAACTGGTCGCATTGTGGATTTTGGTTAAAACATGATTTTGGACAATGTTCATGGAACTCAGTTTAAAACGTACTTGCAGACTTGAAAACCCTTGCCTATTGTAGAGCGCGCCTCCTACTTCCACTGCTGAACGAAAACCCATGATTTTGGACCCTGTTATCATGCGAAAAGGCTAAAAGAAATGTTTCACGTTTGTTACACTCAAACAGTGTCTCCTCTCATATGCTGAACTGGTCGCATTGCGGATTTTGGTTAAAACATGATTTTGGACAATGTTCATGGAACTCAGCTTACAACGTACTTGCAGACTTGAAAACCCTTGCCTATTGTAGAGCGCGCCTCCTACTTCCACTGCTGAACGAAAACCCATGATTTTGGACCCTGTTTTCATGCGAAAAGGCTAAAAGAAATGTTTCACGTTTGTTACACTCAAACAGTGTCTCCTCTCATATGCTGAACTGGTCGCATTGTGGATTTTGGTTAAAACATGATTTTGGACAATGTTCATGGAACTCAGTTTAAAACGTACTTGCAGACTTGAAAACCCTTGCCTATTGTAGAGCGCGCCTCCTACTTCCACTGCTGAACGAAAACCCATGATTTTGGACCCTGTTTTCATGCAAAAAGGCTAAAGAAATGTTTCACGTTTGTTACACTCAAACAGTGTCTCCTCTCATATGCTGAACTGGTCGCATTGTGGATTTTGGTTAAAACATGATTTTGGACAATGTTCATGGAACTCAGCTTACAACGTACTTGCAGACTTGAAAACCCTTGCCTATTGTAGAGCGCGCCTCCTACTTCCACTGCTGAACGAAAACCCATTATTTTGGACCCTGTTTTCATGCGAAAAGGCTAAAAGAAATGTTTCACGTTTGTTACACTCAAACAGTGTCTCCTCTCATATGCTGAACTGGTCGCATTGTGGATTTTGGTTAAAACATGATTTTGGACAATGTTCATGGAACTCAGTTTAAAACGTACTTGCAGACTTGAAAACCCTTGCCTATTGTAGAGCGCGCCTCCTACTTCCACTGCTGAACGAAAACCCATGATTTTGGACCCTGTTTTCATGCGAAAAGGCTAAAAGAAATGTTTCACGTTTGTTACACTCAAACAGTGTCTCCTCTCATATGCTGAACTGGTCGCATTGTGGATTTTGGTTAAAACATGATTTTGGACAATGTTCATGGAACTCAGTTTAAAACGTACTTGCAGACTTGAAAACCCTTGCCTATTGTAGAGCGCGCCTCCTACTTCCACTGCTGAACGAAAACCCATGATTTTGGACCCTGTTTTCATGCGAAAAGGCTAAAAGAAATGTTTCACGTTTGTTACACTCAAACAGTGTCTCCTCTCATATGCTGAACTGGTCGCATTGCGGATTTTGGTTAAAACATGATTTTGGACAATGTTCATGGAACTCAGCTTACAACGTACTTGCAGACTTGAAAACCCTTGCCTATTGTAGAGCGCGCCTCCTACTTCCACTGCTGAACGAAAACCCATTATTTTGGACCCTGTTTTCATGCGAAAAGGCTAAAAGAAATGTTTCACGTTTGTTACACTCAAACAGTGTCTCCTCTCATATGCTGAACTGGTCGCATTGTGGATTTTGGTTAAAACATGATTTTGGACAATGTTCATGGAACTCAGTTTAAAACGTACTTGCAGACTTGAAAACCCTTGCCTATTGTAGAGCGCGCCTCCTACTTCCACTGCTGAACGAAAACCCATGATTTTGGACCCTGTTTTCATGCGAAAAGGCTAAAAGAAATGTTTCACGTTTGTTACACTCAAACAGTGTCTCCTCTCATATGCTGAACTGGTCGCATTGTGGATTTTGGTTAAAACATGATTTTGGACAATGTTCATGGAACTCAGTTTAAAACGTACTTGCAGACTTGAAAACCCTTGCCTATTGTAGAGCGCGCCTCCTACTTCCACTGCTGAACGAAAACCCATGATTTTGGACCCTGTTTTCATGCGAAAAGGCTAAAAGAAATGTTTCACGTTTGTTACACTCAAACAGTGTCTCCTCTCATATGCTGAACTGGTCGCATTGCGGATTTTGGTTAAAACATGATTTTGGACAATGTTCATGGAACTCAGTTTAAAACGTACTTGCAGACTTGAAAACCCTTGCCTATTGTAGAGCGCGCCTCCTACTTCCACTGCTGAACGAAAACCCATGATTTTGGACCCTGTTTTCATGCGAAAAGGCTAAAAGAAATGTTTCACGTTTGTTACACTCAAACAGTGTCTCCTCTCATATGCTGAACTGGTCGCATTGTGGATTTTGGTTAAAACATGATTTTGGACAATGTTCATGGAACTCAGTTTAAAACGTACTTGCAGACTTGAAAACCCTTGCCTATTGTAGAGCGCGCCTCCTACTTCCACTGCTGAACGAAAACCCATGATTTTGGACCCTGTTTTCATGCGGAAAGGCTAAAAGAAATGTTTCACGTTTGTTACACTCAAACAGTGTCTCCTCTCATATGCTGAACTGGTCGCATTGTGGATTTTGGTTAAAACATGATTTTGGACAATGTTCATGGAACTCAGTTTAAAACGTACTTGCAGACTTGAAAACCCTTGCCTATTGTAGAGCGCGCCTCCTACTTCCACTGCTGAACGAAAACCCATGATTTTGGACCCTGTTTTCATGCGAAAAGGCTAAAAGAAATGTTTCACGTTTGTTACACTCAAACAGTGTCTCCTCTCATATGCTGAACTGGTCGCATTGTGGATTTTGGTTAAAACATGATTTTGGACAATGTTCATGGAACTCAGTTTAAAACGTACTTGCAGACTTGAAAACCCTTGCCTATTGTAGAGCGCGCCTCCTACTTCCACTGCTGAACGAAAACCCATGATTTTGGACCCTGTTTTCATGCGAAAAGGCTAAAAGAAATGTTTCACGTTTGTTACACTCAAACAGTGTCTCCTCTCATATGCTGAACTGGTCGCATTGCGGATTTTGGTTAAAACATGATTTTGGACAATGTTCATGGAACTCAGCTTACAACGTACTTGCAGACTTGAAAACCCTTGCCTATTGTAGAGCGCGCCTCCTACTTCCACTGCTGAACGAAAACCCATTATTTTGGACCCTGTTTTCATGCGAAAAGGCTAAAAGAAATGTTTCACGTTTGTTATACTCAAACAGTGTCTCCTCTCATATGCTGAACTGGTCGCATTGTGGATTTTGGTTAAAACATGATTTTGGACAATGTTCATGGAACTCAGTTTAAAACGTACTTGCAGACTTGAAAACCCTTGCCTATTGTAGAGCGCGCCTCCTACTTCCACTGCTGAACGAAAACCCATGATTTTGGACCCTGTTTTCATGCGAAAAGGCTAAAAGAAATGTTTCACGTTTGTTACACTCAAACAGTGTCTCCTCTCATATGCTGAACTGGTCGCATTGTGGATTTTGGTTAAAACATGATTTTGGACAATGTTCATGGAACTCAGTTTAAAACGTACTTGCAGACTTGAAAACCCTTGCCTATTGTAGAGCGCGCCTCCTACTTCCACTGCTGAACGAAAACCCATTATTTTGGACCCTGTTTTCATGCGAAAAGGCTAAAAGAAATGTTTCACGTTTGTTACACTCAAACAGTGTCTCCTCTCATATGCTGAACTGGTCGCATTGTGGATTTTGGTTAAAACATGATTTTGGACAATGTTCATGGAACTCAGTTTAAAACGTACTTGCAGACTTGAAAACCCTTGCCTATTGTAGAGCGCGCCTCCTACTTCCACTGCTGAACGAAAACCCATGATTTTGGACCCTGTTTTCATGCGAAAAGGCTAAAAGAAATGTTTCACGTTTGTTACACTCAAACAGTGTCTCCTCTCATATGCTGAACTGGTCGCATTGTGGATTTTGGTTAAAACATGATTTTGGACAATGTTCATGGAACTCAGTTTAAAACGTACTTGCAGACTTGAAAACCCTTGCCTATTGTAGAGCGCGCCTCCTACTTCCACTGCTGAACGAAAACCCATGATTTTGGACCCTGTTTTCATGCGAAAAGGCTAAAAGAAATGTTTCACGTTTGTTACACTCAAACAGTGTCTCCTCTCATATGCTGAACTGGTCGCATTGTGGATTTTGGTTAAAACATGATTTTGGACAATGTTCATGGAACTCAGCTTAAAACGTACTTGCAGACTTGAAAACCCTTGCCTATTGTAGAGCGCGCCTCCTACTTCCACTGCCGAACGAAAACCCATGATTTTGGACCCTGTTTTCATGCGAAAAGGCTAAAAGAAATGTTTCACGTTTGTTACACTCAAACAGTGTCTCCTCTCATATGCTGAACTGGTCGCATTGCGGATTTTGGTTAAAACATGATTTTGGACAATGTTCATGGAACTCAGTTTAAAACGTACTTGCAGACTTGAAAACCCTTGCCTATTGTAGAGCGCGCCTCCTACTTCCACTGCTGAACGAAAACCCATGATTTTGGACCCTGTTTTCATGCGAAAAGGCTAAAAGAAATGTTTCACGTTTGTTACACTCAAACAGTGTCTCCTCTCATATGCTGAACTGGTCGCATTGTGGATTTTGGTTAAAACATGATTTTGGACAATGTTCATGGAACTCAGTTTAAAACGTACTTGCAGACTTGAAAACCCTTGCCTATTGTAGAGCGCGCCTCCTACTTCCACTGCTGAACGAAAACCCATGATTTTGGACCCTGTTTTCATGCGAAAAGGCTAAAAGAAATGTTTCACGTTTGTTACACTCAAACAGTGTCTCCTCTCATATGCTGAACTGGTCGCATTGTGGATTTTGGTTAAAACATGATTTTGGACAATGTTCATGGAACTCAGTTTAAAACGTACTTGCAGACTTGAAAACCCTTGCCTATTGTAGAGCGCGCCTCCTACTTCCACTGCTGAACGAAAACCCATGATTTTGGACCCTGTTTTCATGCGAAAAGGCTAAAAGAAATGTTTCACGTTTGTTACACTCAAACAGTGTCTCCTCTCATATGCTGAACTGGTCGCAATTGTGGATTTTGGTTAAAACATGATTTTGGACAATGTTCATGGAACTCAGCTTAAAACGTACTTGCAGACTTGAAAACCCTTGCCTATTGTAGAGCGCGCCTCCTACTTCCACTGCTGAACGAAAACCCATGATTTTGGACCCTGTTTTCATGCGAAAAGGCTAAAAGAAATGTTTCACGTTTGTTACACTCAAACAGTGTCTCCTCTCATATGCTGAACTGGTCGCATTGTGGATTTTGGTTAAAACATGATTTTGGACAATGTTCATGGAACTCAGTTTAAAACGTACTTGCAGACTTGAAAACCCTTGCCTATTGTAGAGCGCGCCTCCTACTTCCACTGCTGAACGAAAACCCATGATTTTGGACCCTGTTTTCATGCAAAAAGGCTAAAG